>NC_135500.1:36100952-36400952 GCF_052857255.1 Amblyomma americanum | reverse complement strand
AGCACATCGCTGGGCCACCGGTGTCACGGAGACTTTCTGCGCATGGCTGCAACTGTTTGCATCGCCCTTCGCTGAAGATTCGATGCCCCTTGTCAGCGGAAGAATTATTTCCGGAACTTTCGACTGGTGGTGTGCTCGGAGGACCATTCACTCTGGCAGCGGTAGCGGCAGCGAAAGGACGTGGCCTAACTTCTACGTGACGTTTTGCATTTTTGCAGTCTTTTGCGGTGGGGTGACTGGCGCATCTCATCCTGCACACGCAGGATGGGATGCGGCGCCTTGCTATCAGCATATCGCTGGGCCACCGGTGTCACGGAGACTTTCTGCGCATGGCTGCAACTGTTTGCATCGCCCCTCGCTGAAGATTCAATGCCCCTTGTCAGCGGAAGAATTATTTCCGGAACTTTCGACTGGTGGTGTGCTCGGAAGACCATTCACTCTGGCAGCGGTAGCGGCAGCGAAAGGACGCGGCCTAACTTCTACGTGACGTTTTGCATTTTTGCAGTCTTTTGCGGTGGGGTGACTGGCGCATCTCATCCTGCACATGCAGGATGGGATGCGGCGCCTTGCTATCAGCATATCGCTGGGCCACCGGTGTCACGGAGGCTTTCTGCGCATGGCTGCAACTGTTTGCATCGCCCCTCGCTGAAGATTCAATGCCCCTTGTCAGCGGAAGAATTATTTCCGGAACTTTCGACTGGTGGTGTGCTCGGAAGACCATTCACTCTGGCAGCGGTAGCGGCAGCGAAAGGATGCGGCCTAACTTCTACGTGACTTTTTGCATTTTTGCACGTAGTCAAGTTTTGAATTTAGTGATTCTCTTTTCCTCTCTCCACTCGTGTTTCCTTCCGCGCTGCTGTGAATGTTTTCGACTTTTAGTACAGTGCAGTTTTGCTTGGGTTATTTCGCTGTCTAACGAGTCACAGTTGAGAGCACATCATAATGACGCGTTATGTATGTCGCTCGAACTTGCGTGTTGACAGAAACGTCCTTGTTTGCAGTGAATGCGAATTCGGCTTCTATAGCTCTGCGGGTTCAGGAATGAGTGAAGGGATATTTTTGGCAATGCGTGAATCTAAAAAGAAGTCATGAAAATGTGAAACATGCAGAGCTAGTGACGCGAAAGGTAGCGGCTCTGCTGCGAACCACAAGGAGGATGCTGACCTGAAGGTCATTGTCGCAGAAATGAACAAAATGCTTACTTCCCTTCTTTCACTAAAATGAGAAATTGACAGTATAGAGGAGCCTGTTAACATGATCGCCAATCAGTTTGAGGACTTCCGGAAACGTCTTGACACACAAGAGAAGGACATTAAACACATCAAAGGAAGGCTTGAGAAACTTGAAAGCGACAACGCAGCGAGAAAAATGAACCAATTGAAACTTGAAGTTGACGGTCTCGAATGGCGCAGCAGACGCCTTGACATTGAAATACGTGGTGTTCCTGAAACAGCTGATGAAGATTTGTTCGAAAAGATGAATCAAATTGCTGCAAATCTAGGGACTCAAGAACTTGAGGAGCGCGATGTCACAGCTCTTCATCGCCTGCCCGCAAAGAAAGGAAATGTGCCAGGAGTGATAGTTCGCTTTGTGCAGAAGGGCATGCGAGATTCCTGGCTCCAAAAAAAAATTTCAGGAACTGGAACAGGACATGTACATCTCTGAAAACCTGACTAAGCACTCTAGGACCATCCTTACGGCTGCGAAAACATGTGAAAAAGAGGCAGGCTGCAATTTTGTATGCCACACTAATGGTAAGGTGTTAGTCCGCAGAAAGTGGAGAAACAGGAGCTGTAACTAGGAGACTGAGTGATTTGTAAGCTTTGAGCGGGTAAACTGTTGTACTGTGTAAAAGTAGCCCCAACATGGCTCATCTAGGGCACATTATAATAACAGAATTGCTTAAATCCTTTCTCATTAAAAAAAGCGTTTTTCTTCGCTGTTTTCATTTAAATGTTCAATCCATAGGAAACAAGATGGCCAAACTGGAAAGTTTGTTTAGTGAGTTCAGAAACTCTTTCGATATAACAATGTTTACTGAAACATGGAAAACAGCAGCTTCGATCTTTTTCACATGCCCGCAAAAAAAAATTGGCGGTGGTTTAGCTCTGGTTAAACCTGGAGTGACGCGATAGCTACAGCTGGCCGAGTGGAACTCTGTCGCGTGACCAGCCACGTGACGAACCACGTGATCAGCCGCGCCGCCGGCAGCTGCTCCGCGCCACGTGACAGCGTGGCGGCGTAGCCACAGGGTTGGGCGCTGCCACGCTGAAGGCTCGAAATGCTACCGTAATGTAGCTATTGCTGCAAAACGTTTAGAGTACATTGGTCGACTCGTAGAGGAGGTGGCGTGTCGCTACTGGTGAAGGACTCCTTGCAAGCGAATATATTGGATGAATTTACCTTTGTCAAAAATGATTACGAGATGGTTTGTGTAAAATTACAAAATTTAATCTTAGCTGCCTGCTACCGTCCTCCAGATGGAAGCATATCAGAGTTTATTAGGTTCATGGATCATTTCTTAACATTTATAAATGAAAATCAATTTCATGTTATCATGGGTGTGACTTTAACATTGACTTCAGTAGTAACAGCATAGCAAAACTTGATTTTGAAAAACTTCTGGCCTGCAATGACTTCAGAAACTGCACTGTGCCACCGACTTGAGTGACCCTCTCCTCGGAAACCATAATTTATTTGTTTATAAGCAATTATGGCACTTCTTCAGTAAAGAGCTCCGTTCTTATTTATCCTTTGAGTGACCACATGGCCGTATGCTTTAGTGTTCAAACAAAGTGTCTTAACATTACGAACTCTGATACACCCATAACATTTCAGCATGTGACTGAAGCCGCCCTGGATGCTTTTCGAGTAGAAATCCGCCAGATATGTTGGAATACTGGGCTTACTGAAACCGACCCAGAAACCGCTTATGAGACCTTCTTGCAACAATTTGTTCCTATCTATAAAAAACGCTTTGTCCAGAAGCATAGTTCGAATGTTAAAGGTGCTTTTAAGCCATGGATTACTCGAGCACATCTTAAAAAAAATGATAGAAAAGATTCCCCTTTTAAGAAGTTTATGCGGACCAAATTTCAAGCTGACTTTCGCGCATTTAAAAGCTTTCGTAACGCGTTAAGTAAGGAGCTGAAGACGGCGAGGGTTATGTACTAGCTCCGAATTTTCTCATCTTGTTCGGGCACAGATGTACGTTGGAATAAATTAAATTCACTAATGAGACGGAATTGACGAAAAGAAGCAGTTAAAGAAATTATCCACCAGGACCAAACAATTACTGGACAGGCTATGGTTGATGCATTTAATGATTATTTTGTTCGTAGAGATATTAACTTTGTATCGCAGGTTGCTTATAATGTATTAGGACAGCTAAATACTTGTTCATTCTTCTTAGAACTCACAGATACAAGCGAAGTGCAGTCTATATTCGTTAGCCTCAAAACTCTCACGCTTGTGATGCGAATAGTGTACACTTAAGGTCGATTAAATATGTTATTGGTATAATTAGCTCCATGCTTGCCTATATCAACAATCTTTCCATGTCTTTAGATATATTTCCGTCAGAAATGCAAATAGCACGTGTAATATCTGTCTATAAAAGGGGTTCGAGGCATGAAGTCTACAACTATAGGCCGATATCAATCCTTCCAGTGTTGTCTAAAGGCCTGGAAAAAATGATTCATAACCGTTTGTATTAATTTTGTAATAAACATGGCATTAAAACAACATGCCTTTACGGTTTTCAAAAGAACCGATCTACAGAATTTGCAGTACTGGATCAAAAAAGCGTATATTTTGCACAATTTAGAGATAAAAGAATGCGTTGTAAGCGTATTTGCTGACTTCAATCCGGTATTTGATTATATCCATCATAACATTCTCTTCGAAAAATGAGAGCACTATGGCATCCGTGGACTTCCACTTACTTTGCTGAAGGGCTATCTTTCACATAGGTGTCAGTTTGTTTCTGTTATCCCTTTGGTATCGAGCAAGAAGCAAATCATATCCGGCGTTCCACAGGGAAGCATTTTGGGCCCTTTGCATTTCATTCTGTATATAAATGATCTGGTTAATATAGCGCCAGAAATTAAATTTATTCTTTATACTGATGGCTCCAGTATATTTACTGCCTCTCAAAATATCAATGACGCAATTGTAAAAGCAGACGATGTCTTGCGAGCGTTAGATATCTGGAAGAGAAATAACCGCCTAAAAGTAAACGCTGCAAAAACAAAAGCAATAATTTTTCAGCCAAGAGGTAAACAGGCCGCCAGGATTGCTGACCTATTATATTTAAATCTTCGAAGAATGGAATTATGCAGTGCGTTGTTCTTGGAGTACATTTTTCCGAACACTTGCAGTGGGATGGCCATGCAAATTTTGTGTTGAACAGACTATGGAGTACGATAGGGATATTAAATCAAAACAGGTGTCTTTTACTCGAGACCGTGAAATTAATCATATGCAGGTCTCTGTTCGCATCCTACCTAAATTATTCATTTCTAGTATGGGGCACAACCACAGAGGGCAATCTAAACAAGTTACTTGTAACACAAAAGAATTTATACGCATTATTGCTAACGTACCATACCTGCAATCCGCCTATCAGCTTTCTAAATTGTTCAATATACCCAGAGTTAGTGAGCTATATAGGTTTGTTATCACGAGAATATTATATTAGTCGAAAGCGCGGAAGCAATACCCTTACCGACATTGCCAGACTATGCTTAGCCGATTCAGTAAACACCACCAGGTCTGCCCCATTTTGGAAAATGTCTACCTGCCGGACTAATTACGGTCGACAAATGCTGCATGATCTTTTACCAAGTATGTTAAATAACTACATAAATCAAGGTATCGACATTTCTAAGCTGGAACGTTCTGATCTCATCGCCATGTTTATCCGCTGAATCTTACTCTATTATTCTGTGTACAATGTGATATGCGCTCAGTTGGTGCCGTGTGATGTAGTTTATTCGGATAAGTTGAATGTCTGTACCACATTTTTATTGCTGTGCATTTTGCTTTATACTGACTGAGCTAGCTGCGTCCTAGGACATTTCTCTTTGTGCTTTTCACGCTGCTGCCAATGGCTGATATGTGGGGCCAAGGACAACTCAAGCCGTGCTTGAACGGCTTTTCCCTTCGCTCCTTTTTTCACTGTATAGTGAGAAAAAAATTAATGAATGAATGAACCTATAATGTCGAGGTGCAAGCGATGTTTTGCCAGCCCCCGCAATGTGTATCCATAGAAACCTGATGGCCAAAACTTTCGGAAACTCAAGAGTTTGCTGGCTATGAGCACCGCACTGGGAATAATCGATCTGCTGGGAGCAGCTCTTCACTGGTGGACCCGGTGAGCAGGTTTTTTTTTTATTTGCCTGCGTAGGTTTCTTTCGTACAGATGTTTGCTTCACAGTTTGTTCAAGCACATGATAGCCGGTTTCCTGCGGGATATGCATACCCTCTGCATTCTGTACTTGCCGCGCTGATGGTACTACTGCCTGGTAGCTGTGCAGCTTAGTTTCTCTTTTCTCCCCATTAACGACGCAACTGATCAGGGCCGACACAATGGAAGATGACGATGAGAGCGAGTGGGGCGGGGCCATTTTCTATGTGGAAGCCTTGAACCAGAACCTCCGCGCCCGCGTTTCGAACTTAACGTTTTCAAGTCGAGGGAACAACGTTGAGGAAACTTGACGAGCGCTCTTGTCTAGAGCACCGCTGTTGCACGGGTCGTTGAGTTTCGACTGGCTCCATGAGACCATTTCGGTTTTGATATTATGCTCTTCGAAAGACTCCTCGATCGAGATGCCAAGTAGGCTCTGTACAGGAGTAAAAAAGAAAGCGGAGAAAAGGAAAATAAAACCGCCTGATTATCCGCTGAGAGAGGACAAAACACGCAGGAGACCTAAAAAACAACCAAATGAAACTAACTGTGCTCAGAAGCGGTTAAGTACAGGCCGAAGAAATGCTAAAGCGAACATGTTATTAGCGCGCTTTCACCGACTGCGCTCCAAACATGATTGAGAAGCATTTTTTCGTTTTTGCATTATTTCGACATCACGCAGAAGTAAAGACAAATTTCGTTTTCTTTTGTGAGCTAAGCTTTCTCTTTAATTCCTTAGTGAAGGAAAACGGTGGCTGAAACCACCATCATTATGAACCCGGAGCACAAACGAATAACGCTTTCGAAGAGCTCGCCAAATTTGAGGCAGCAGCACATTTGGAAATAAAAAAAATTCTCACCAGCACGGGCTGTATGTTTACGGTCACGCAGGCTGAGAAATAGAGCATTTGCCTCGAAATTCCGTCGCATGCTGCGATCCTGCATATTGGGCTTCAATCAACCTTCAGCCTTGTGCAGTTTATTTATTGAACGGGGTGCTCACGTGAAAGCAGTTGCCTGCTTCTCCCAGATTCGTGCCGCGAAAAAGCACTGGCCACTCACTCTCGGTACAACCCTCGGAGCGTCGCCTGGGCTAGGTTGTACAACATTAACTGTACGTCCGACATGAATTGTAAGTTGGGGCCCGATACCTCGCGGCCCTGTGCACAATTTCGCCTTATTGTTCTCGCCTGCAGGCAAAGAAAGCTGCTTTTGTTATACTTTTGTTTTTAGAGATATCGGTAAATGACTATTCGTGACCTGAAAGCGCCTGCCAAATCTGCTACGACCTCAACTTAGTCTACTCGTAATTTATTTCTTATAGACTGGATCTGCCATCACTTACACGCACTCCCTTACTGCTTGCAATGCCTAACATGAACTGTTGTCTCCTGCTTAAATGAATTACTTCGGTCTTCTTCGTGTTAGTTTATAAGCTTACCATATATCTAGGCTGACGATCATCCGCTGAAATTTCTTCCCTTAAAATCGGAGGTTACTAACTTGATCTCCATTAACTTCATTCGTACGGTGCATATTGAGCACGGGTCACTCGTGATCCATAGATATTCCGCGCTATTTAAGAGTTTCAATAAACTTTCCGACTTGCTACGCCGTCAATTATGTCGTCGAAGAAGTTCAACTCTCAGTTTCGGAGTAATTTGTATTCCTCATACGAATCTGTGAATTTTGGTGCCGGAGTCAAGACCGCGGTGCTGAACATTTCCTAGCAACTTCAAGTCCGGACAGTCATGCAATCAACTTCGGTTTTGTCGGTTTTTATTTTGGCCGTCACGATAATTTTTTTTTAAATTCTAGTAGTTACAATGAGCCTCAGGGTGAAGTCAAATAATCTGGTTCTAGTTTTGACGATGATTACCTTGAAAAAACCAGCCCAAAACAACTGCTCTCAAGGGGAACATTGTTTTTATTTAAAGCACTGTACTAATTATTTGTGACAAGATGTAATGAGGATGTTCCCTGTGCTATGGCCACTGTTTGCTTTCTTTTCGCTTATGTGGCTAAGGTTTGGTACTGCGTTTTGTATACTAGCAGGCATTCTGGCCGACAAAATAACTTGCCTCTCGCGTGAGCTGCGCAATGAAGCCAATGGCTTCCGTGTGGGGAAGCATGCAGACAGATGATGAGATGGGCTGTCAGATGAAAACGAATTTGGCCTGTACCTCTATTTTTCACAACAGCGGCAATAAGATTTAAGTCCACAGGAATAAGTATGTGTAACGCTTTTCTTTAGCAAGTCACCTGGAAATAAATAAATAAATAAAAGGCCTCAAGTGCAGAGGTGCAGCGTCCAAAGCCTCGATTATTTCCAAGAACGTCGTCGAGCTCCTATGACTGCATCTGCGCTGGTGTAATGCCATGTGGTCCTCAGGTGTTTTTTAGTGCGATATTTATTACCTCTGGGCATAAAACGGGAATGTAATGATGATTGAAAGAAAAGGATGTCTAATCGAATGCAGCAAGGTTGGCTGACCTAATCACGTCGAGGAGTGAGCGATGATGCGGTCCCTGCGTCCAAGCGGTACTTGAATCAGGATTGTTTGGCGAGGGATCCGCTGCCACCAGGTGCTGGATTCTCGTCAGCTTGAGCGCCGGGCCACAGCAAGTGGTGGGTGTCGGAATCGCCATTCCGGGATTTGCATATTGGGCACCCGGGGCGGGGACAAAGTCTCGAAATTGCCGCCACTTCCGATTTATGGCAGGAGTGAGGGCAACCCCTCTCGGATTCTCCGAAGCGTAACCTCCTCTGCACGGGTATAACCACGGGGGAGGGTTACCACACACGGAGGGATGGGAGCATGTGTGCAGCTCTGGAGGTGCTCCTTTTTCGTTAAAAGCAGGGTGGCATCATCTAGATTTAGGAGCCAAGGCAATGACGTTGTTGGTTTCGCTTTGCATGTCGCAGAGTCTACACCGCTGTGGGACCTCAGGAGGTCACCCACTCAATACGGATTGGCTGCGGTGTGCGTGCTGCTAGACGATGGATGTTTTGCAAATATTTTGATTGCGACTGCCGCATCGAAGTGGCCGTGTTGCTTGAAAGGCGTCGGTGTGGATAACAATGCAGGCCATAAGGAGCATAGCAATGGCGGCCACAGAGCAAAGCGCCTCTTCAACAGCAATCAGGTCAACGCAGAAAGAGGAGGGAGGTTCCGGGAGTTGAAACAAGAAAGTCTTCTTAAAGGCAGGCTTCACTTTTCGTTTCGCAGGCCTGAATGCTTGCATCTACGTAGATCACGATAAAGTCATTCGGCAGATGGGCATCTCGTTCTTCAATTCTGTTGCGAAGCGACGCCGCCGCATGAGTTGATGTTGCCCGGGCGTATATCGGTTCGCTTGTTGTCGCTGAGTTGTACAAACTACCAGGGAGGAAGAAATAGCGGTGACGGCTGTAGGATAGAGTGCGACGACACATAAGCCCTGAGAGCGCATGTTGTGTGCGAATGGCTGACCGTATACGTCTACGAGCGTCGCGTCGCATCGGCGGTGCATTCTCTTAGAGCGCCACGATCTGGGTGATGCGTGGAAGTCAAGTGATAACCTTCTTTGCCTTTCTATTTAAAGCTTTAAGGCGATCCCAGTGTGCCCTTGTTAAATGCTGGAATTAAGCTTGGTAAGTGAGGCGCAGTTGCACAAAAGCCCTCACCAACTGTCGTGCAACGTACGAGCGGGTGCCACCCTTTTTAGGAGCAATGAGTTGAATGAGACCCAAAATCTGAGTTTCCTGGTTTTTAGCCCGAGAAAGTCAAGCAGTCCTCGTCCCGGACTCGAAAGATCGAGACGTATTAGTGTTGCAGCGAGTTTAGGGCTCCCCCCGCGGTTGGCGACTGACATGTAGATAGTTTTGCCCAAGGAAACCTGAAGTCCGACTGAAGAGGCATAATCCGACGTAGGGCAGCACTTAGAGTCAGCAGATCACGATGAGTACTCCACCCTGTGATGTTATCATCGTACAGTAAAAACTTCTTCAAAGGTTGTTTAAAAATCTACCAACCAGCCCGTATTTGCCCGCTTCTGGAAGGTAATGTTAACTAATCTTTGTGACAATACTGATCACTGAGGAACACCGCGAAGAGGGACAAATGACACGACGGCCTCACCACTGAGGCGTATTGCAAATTGTCGGCCTTCTAGGAAAGATTGTACGACATTGCACGCTCTACAGGCGAAATGCTTTTTCTTCCCAACTGTTTCTCTCAGGAACACATGAGCCAGGGTTTGTGACGGTTCTCTTTTATAGCTATAAAGATTGAAAGGTTGCCGCTTCATTTTTATGCGTAACCTTTGGTCACTCAGTTTGAAACATTTCTTTGATGAATATATGCTTTACCCAATTTTTCTCTCATTATGTTCGCATTACTTTCTAAAATTTTGTCGTGAATCAAAATTCCACATTTATGTTTTATTGTGTACTTTCTGAAATTTTCTAATCAAAATATTTGGAGAAAAAGTAGCTTTTGTAACACCCCCAAGAAAATAACTGCATTATATGAGGCCGAAAACATTTTTTATTCTGAGTAAAAGCGTTGACCTTTCAGGTGCTTTATGCAATATAACAAGCAAAATTTTTCATACTTCAGACTCTCTGGAAAAATTTGTTTTTTCGCTTTATAAATCTAACGTCATAAGAATTTGGCAAAATTCTCACCTAAGACTGCAATAGAAAAAAAAATCACGTCACTGCTCACTATTTCTATTTCAAATGCATACTTTCAGATCATAATTATTCAGCCTCATTTATAACAGAAGGTTACGATAGGTAGCGGGGCGTTGGAAATGGTAGAGCAATACATCTATTTGGGGAAGCCAGTGACCGCAGATACGGACCATCATCATCATCATCATCATCATCAGCCTGACTACACACACTACAAGGCAAAGGCCTCTCCCATCTCTCTCCAATTAACCCTTTCCTTTGCCAGCTGCATCCACCCTAAGCCTACAATCTTCTTTATCTTATCCGCCCACCTAACCTTCTGCCGCCCCCTACTGCGCTTGCCTTCTCTTGGAATCTACTCCATTCCCCCTTAAGGACCAGCGGTTATCTTGCCTTCGCATTACATGCCCTGCCCAAGCCCATTTCTTCCTTTTGATTTCGACTATAGATGCCATTAATCCGCGTTTGTTCCCTCACCCACGCTGCCCGCTTTCGGTCTCTTAACGTTACGCCTATCAGTTTTTTTTTTGCATGGCTCGCGGCGTTGTCCTTCACTTAAGCTGAACCCTCTTCGTTAGCCTCCACATTTCTGCCCCATAGGTGAGTACCGGCAAGATACAGCGGTTGTACATTTTTCTTTTGAGGCATGTTGGTAAACTGGCCTTCACGATCAGAGAGAACGTGCCATATGCGCTTCACCCCATTTTTATCCTTCAAGTTATTTACCTCTCTTGATCCAGATCAGCTGTAACTACGTGCCCAAAATAGACGTATTCTTTCACCACTTCCAACCCATCGCTGCCCATTCTGAACTGTTGTTCGCTTGCTAGACTGTTGAACATTACTCTGATATTGTGCATATTAATTTTTAGACCAACCGTTCTGCTCTGCCTGTCTAACTCATTGGTCATGATTTGCAGTTCACCTCCTGATTGACTCAGCAAGGCAATGTCATCAGCGAATCGCAGATTGTTCAGGCATTCTCATTTAAGTGTTATCCCCAACTGTTCCCAATTCAGGCCTCGGAATACCTGCTGTAAACAGGCGGTGAACAGCATTGACGAGATCGTGTCTCCTTGCCTGACGCCCTTCCTTATTGGAATTTTATTGCAGACATTATGGATGACTATGGTAGCTGTGCAGTTGCAATAGATATCTCCCAGTATCTTGACATAAGGCTCTTCTACACCCTGATTCCGCAATGCCTGTATGACTGCTGAGGTTTCCACTGAATCGAATGCTTTCTCACAATCAATGTAGGCTATATATAGAGGTTGGTTATATTCTGCGCATTTCTCTATCACCTGATTCATATTTTGAATATGATATATTGTGGAATATCCTTTACGAAAGCCTGCGTGAATATTTGGTTGACGGAGGTCTCAGGTTGTTTTGACTTCATTAGAGATTACCACAGTAAATACCTTTTAGTCAATGCATAGTAAGCTGCTGATCGTTCAGTAATTTTTCAAGTCCTTTCTGTCTCCTTTCGTATGAATTAAGATAATGTTTGCATTCTTCCAATCGTCTGGTACGGTCGAGGTCATAAGGCATTGCGTATACAGGTTGGCTAGTTTTTCTAGAAGAGCAAGGTTCCGAGCTAGTTGGTACTGCATTTAAACTAAGAAACAGCGCGATGAAACACACACACACAAAGAAATGACACACACGAGCGCTGACTCACAACTGAATTTTTATTCTGAAGGAAAGATGCTTAAATAGACGAGAGGCTGGGTAACAGGGCTGCAGCAGCGATAACCGGGAGTCAGTGTGGACGCGTCACAAGATGGCAAAAAAACAAACGAAAGTAAGCGATAAAAGTTCGTTTTAAAGAGCCGCGAAAAGGTTGTCAGGTAACAATAACAAATACAACATCAATGAAAAATTACCCAAAAGGGCGGGGAATGCGTTAAAACCACGAAGGACACAGAGCGGAATATACAAGTGAATACTTGAAAAATAAAGAAGATAAAAGCTTTACAAATGCGCCCATATAGGGGGAGATAAAGCGTTAAAATCCTGTAAGACGCTGCGGAGGATAAAACAAGATAAAGGCAGTACCAACAAGGGATCATTGAATCACTAAGTTGCATGTGGCACAAAGGAAACTTTAGGTGTTCGTCAAGTCACCCAGAACAAAATTTTAACCCCTTTATTCCCCATTTTTGGGCACGTTTTTAAAGCTTTTACCTTCTTACTTATTAATGTATTGAGTTGTATATTCCCCTCTTTGTCCTTGATGGTTTTAACGCATTCCCCGCCCTTTTGGTAAATTTTTCACTGTTTTTTTGTTTGTTTATTATAGTCTGGAAATCTTTGCGCGGCTCTTTACGCCGTCTTTTTATCGCTTGCTTTCGTTTGTTCCTGTTTTTTGCCATCTTGTGACGCGACCACACTAACTGCGGGTTATCGCTGCAGCAGCTATTTTACCCACCCTCTCAAAGCATCTTTCCTTCAGAATAAAAATTCAGTTTTTAGCCAGCGCTCGTGTGTGTCGTTTCTTCGTGTGTCCTTGTTTAATCGCGCTGTTTCTTAGTTTAAATAGTTTTTCTAGCACGATTTCCCCTCTCTCCTTCAACAGATCTGCTATTCCCTGATACTCCCCAGCTGCTTTTCCCCTTTCCGTTGCTCCTAAGGCTTTCTTTACTTACTCTTTCGTTACTGGCAGGATGACACATTGCTGTGCGTGTCTGTCTCTCTAATTAACGTTGTGATTACATTGGCTACTGTACAGATTTGTGTAGAACTCTTCGGCTATTTTAAGTATCTTAGCCATATTGCTAATGGCATTGTCCTCCTTGTCTCTTAACGCATACATCTGGTTTTTATCTATGCCTAGTTTCCTCTTCCCCGCTTTCAGGCTATCTCTGTTCTTTAGAGCATGCTCTATTCTCTACGTATTAAACGTCCTTATTTATTTATTTATTTATTTATTTATTTATTTGTGATACCCTCAAGGTACAAAGTACATTTCAGAGGGGAAGGGCAGTTGTTAAGAAGAAAAATAAACAAAGCACAATTCATACAAAACTATAGAACAACGGAGGCAGGATAAAAAGAAGTGAGCAAAATGAACACGGAACAGATTAATAAAATAGTTTAAGAACAATACTAATACGTGGAGAACACAACACTCCAATAAAATATAAAAGCGATCATTATGTAATCAGAGTGGTAAGTATTCTTCTAAATTGAGTTGAATCAGTGATGCTAGTTAATGATGCGGGTAGGGAATTCCATTCTTTAGAAGTTAGCGGAAAATATGATTGCGCACATGTCACTGTGTTACAATGAGGCACTGTGACCTTGTGTTGATGATCACGACGGTGAGAAATGAACGGTGCTGGTTGAATCCATCGAGAGCGAAGTTGAAAATTGGAGTAGCAAATCTTATGGAATAGGCAGATGCGGAAGTGCTTACGGCGGGTAGCTAGGGGCAGGAGGTTTAAAGACTTTTTCATTTGGGTGACGCTAGATGTACGATGGTAATTGCCTAAAATGAATCTAGTTGCACGATTCTGGACAGTTTCCAGAACCTGTGTCAGTGAGACCTGTCCAGGGTCCCATATAGATGAAGCGTATTCCATTTGCGGTCGTACGTAGGTCATGTATAATAATGATTTTAATGAAGATGGAGCAAGTGTAAAATTTCTTCGAAGATAACCAAGCGTTTTGTTTGCTTTAGATGCTATATGTTCTATATGAAGTTTCCAGGACAGGGTGTTAGTTATATGTATGCCAAGATACCGGTACGATCTTACGCTTTCAAGGGGATGACTGTGAAGAAAATAAGGAGGACAAGTAGTATTTGAACGTGAAACTCTCATAGATTTGCATTTTTTAATATTTAGTTCCATTTTCCAATTATGACACCAGTCTAGTATGTTATTAAGATCGACCTGGAGAGAGCGAATATCGGAATCGTTAGTTATTTTACGGTAAATCACGCAGTCGTCGGCAAACAAACAAATC
Source organism: Amblyomma americanum (assembly GCF_052857255.1). NCBI lineage: Eukaryota > Metazoa > Arthropoda > Arachnida > Ixodida > Ixodidae > Amblyomma > Amblyomma americanum. The sequence continues at coordinate 36,386,895 of NC_135500.1, read as the reverse complement.
CTAGAGTTAACAGTAGCAGGCAGATCATTAATATAAGTCAGGAACAGTAAAGGGCCAAGGACAGATCCTTGAGGAACCCCAGAACCAACTGGCACGGTAGAAGAATTAGTGTCATTAGCATGCACAAACTGAAGGCGAGAAAAAAGAAACGCGCGAATCCAGTTCAGAACAGAAGGGTCAATATTTAGAATGCTGAGTTTATATAGAAGTAATGAATGGTTAACTTTATCGAATGCCTTAGCGAAGTCGAGAAATATGCAGTCTGTGGAAAACGCGGAGTCTAAGTAGAAGTGCAGATCATTAGTAAAGGAAAGTAATTGAGTTTCACAGGAGAAACCTTTCCGAAAGCCATGCTGAGTCAGAGAAAAGAAGCTATTATCTTCAAGAAAATTAACAAGGTGAGTGAGAATTATATGTTCCATTATTTTGCAGGGTATTGATGTGAGAGAGATGGGTCGATAGTTAGATGGGTTCTGTTTGTCACCGGCTTTATGTACAGGTATGACCTTAGCAGTTTTCCAGTCCTCGGGTAGTACGCCATCATGGTACGACTGTGAGAATATGCTTTCCAAAATGATAGAGGTATATTCGACAGTATTCCGAAGAAATTTGCTATTAATGCCATCGATTCCGCTAGAAGATGTTTGTTTTAAATTATTAATGATCGGTATAATGCCATGAGAGTCAAACACAATTGGATCCATACAGTAGTAGTTACACGATTGGAGTTTGGGATGGTGGCGATCAACGGATGAGGAAGAAAATGACTGGACAAAAGAGTCATTTAGTGAAGTGGCACAAAGATGGTCCGGAATGGGATTTCCAGTTGCTGAAAGTAATGACACTTTGTCGTTAGTGCTAGGTTTTATTATGCTCCAGAAGCGTTTAGGATTAGACTTTAAGATGTTCGGGAGGGTTACATTAAAAAAAAGAAAATTTAGTAGTCTTTAGTGCACGGGAATAGGCTAAGGCAGCTGATTTATATGCAGTCCATCGCTCAGGTTTTAATGTATTCCTAGCAGTTCGAAAAAGTCTTTTCTTTTTGTTAGAAAGGCGGTTTAAATATCGATTATACCATGGAGCTTGGTTATTCGAGTAGACGCGCCGAAGAGGAATATGTCGGTTAATCAATTCAGATACCTTATTTCGCAACATGCACCAGTTAGTTTCCACCGAGCGCTCGAGGTAATTAGGCAAGAATATGTCTAGAAAAGAGCTCAGTTCATCATTAATAGCAAGAAAATTAGCCTTGTTGTAGTCCCTAATATTTTTGGAGCGGTTTGATGAAGGTACGTGTTCATGAGTTAACGTGAAATGTAATACATCGTGGTCGCTCAGGCCAGGCATATGTATTACAGGTGACGTGCAATCTTCTGCAGTCGTTAATACAAGATCTAGAAGAGAGGATGAATTTTGAGTAACACGTGTGGGTGAAGTGACGATTTGTGTCAAGCCAAAGTCTGCGCAGATGGTGATAAATTGGTTAGTTTCTGCGCTCGGTGGGTTAGAAAAAGGGAACGTGTGTGACCAGATAATGTTGGGATAGTTGAAGTCCCCCAAAAGTAGAATTTGTGCGCTGGGATATCGAACAGTGATTTGATTCAGGCTGTCATGCAAGCTATCACAGAATGACATATCGCTGGAAGGGGAGCGATAGCAAACGCCGATGATCACTTTCCTGAAACCTAAATTCACGCAGCACCACACAGATTCAATATCAGAAACAATTGATATGCAGTGACAATCAAACTGCTCGTCAATTGCGAGCAAAACACCACCACCTGTTCTTTGAGTGCGGTCACTGCGGTAGACAACATATTTTTTATCGCAATGAAACAATTCTGAATTAGGTATTTTGCTGCTGAGCCACGTTTCAGTTAATGCAATAACATTTGCTTTGAGGTCGTTAATCAAGGTGCATAATTCATCCTTCTTACGAAAAATACTTCGAATGTTAGTATAACAAACACAAAATTCTGATTTCGATGATGTGGCATCTCTTCCCCTCGCGCATTCCTATTTCTTATCCTTATCGGGGAGTAGTTGGCGTCCAGAACGAAGAAATCTAGGTGATGCAGAAGCATTCATCGGTGCTGTATTCGAGGATGCGATTTCAAAAACAATGTCATCTACTTCATTATAACTGTAACATTTTCCATTGACATGCAGTTTCTTATACCCAAGTTTATATGGTTTATGCAGGCTTTTACCGTATTCTCTTAGCTTTTTTTGAATGTTGCGTGTGGCAACGCATAAGTCCTCACTGAGAGCAAAGCCAGTGTCTTTTAACATGGAACATTTTGCGAAAACTGATTCTCTGTGCTTATAGGTAGCAAATTTGACAATAACCGGCCTTGTTTTTCCTTCTACAAACCGACCGATCCTGTGCGCACGTAAAATGCTTTCACTTGTTAAGCTGAGGTTTAGTTTATCGGCAATGACCCCTAAAACTTTCTCTTCAGAATCAGCATACGCTTCACTTTCATCGTCTTTTATTCCGTAAAAAAGCAGATTGTCGCGTCGAGAACGGTCCTCGGCGTCGTCTAATCGGTGGCGCATTGCGCAGGCTTCCAGTTCAAGACGGTTAACTTTATCGCTTAGCTCATTAAAATCGGCCTGCCAATGCTGAAGCATTGAAGTCTGGCCTTCAACAACGTCTAACCGGGTCTTTATGTCGGAAATAGCTTGAAAAGCGATTCTTTGCTGGTCTTTCAGTTCAGTCACCGTCTCGGCTACCGATTTTTGCATTGTTTCCATCCTGATTGAGCGCTCGCTTAAATCTTTGAGTGTATTAAGAATTTCCGCAAGAGTCTGTTTGTCAGGACCCGGATTGCACTCTACGTCCCCACACAAAAGCAATAAAAGTGAACAGAAAGGCTCGAACAAGGCTCCAGGGCATGGAAGCACGACTATAAAGGCATCATCTGACTTAAAGCAGTGGTAAGGTAGTTTGAACTGGTAACTGACCTGCATGACGAAGAAGAGCGCGCGTGAGCCTCCCATTCTTTCGGTGCTTCCATGCCCTATGAGCGGCGGCTGCGCAGCACATGCTTTTATATGGTGCACAGTGGGGACTGTCGATGATCCTGCGGCTGCGATAGACTGTGGCAGGACGTGATGAGGCAGGAAATGTTGAAGCTGTTCATGTCGGCAAGTTGTCAACCAGTCGCATCCTGGTGGAGCGGCAATACTGGATGCCCCTGAAGCAGAGGCGTTGATGGCGAGCGCGCTCAAAGGATGCACTTGGCCATGGTCCACCCAGGCGGCAGCCGGAAAGAAGAGCAACTGCATGACGAAGAAGAGCGCGCGTGAGCCTCCCATTCTTTCGGTGCTTCCATGCCCTGTCGGCTACCTTGCGCTTATTTGCAACTTCGATAGCTCTGCTAGTTCTATTCTGTCTGTAGGGTTAGACGCCCTCATGCTTTGGCGTTTCTTAATAAGATTTTTCATATCCTGAGATTGCTTGCCGGTATCCTGTCAAACCGTCCTACCGCCTGCTTCTAGTGCACACTCCGTAATTATAGCTGTAAGGTTATCGTTCATAGTATGAACATAAAGATCATCTTCCTCAGTTAAAGCCGAATATCTGTTCTGTTCCGAACACCTGAATTCTTCTATTTTCCCTCTTACCGCTAACTGGTTAATAGGCTGCCGCCTCACTAGTTTCTCACGTTCCCTCTTCAAATGTAGGCTAACTTTAGACCTTACCATTTTGTAGTCGCTACAACGCACCTTTCTGAAGACCTCCATATCCTTCACAATGCCAAGATGAGCGCGCAGAATTAAGTCTATTTCATTTTTAGTCTTTCATTTTTAGTCATTTAAAAAAAATTGCGGTCTTGATGAAAAAATATATTTGTAAAATTATTTAATAGCGTAAAGATAATTGATTAGAAAACATAGGAAAAATAAACCGTTGACCTCGGAATTTCTCATTGATCAACAGCAGGAAGCGCTGTCGCCACGCAAGTGCACAGAAACCAAGCCCAGAAGCCAAATAGTGCGTAGTATCCGATGCGTCGTTTGTGTGAATGGCGTCATGTCTGGGAGGTTCTTGCAAGGACCACTCTTTTAACCAGTCCGAAGTTTTCGGTAGACAAAGGAACGCTGACGCCGGCTTTTCCGCGAAAGGGGCCCTTACGCTGTCGCGTAAAAGACCAGGGTCACTTCCTTGCTTTGAAGGGACACTGAAGAGAAAATGAATTTCACCTCCATCGACACAATAATCAGGCTTGAATTTCCAAAAAGATACTTTCGGAGCTTTCATAAGTTTCATAGAATGAAAAACAGATGTTACCACCAACGGTCGTTTACAGGAGCAAACCAAGCACACTGCGATGTCGTCAAAACTGTTTTTTAGTCTTGGCTAGAGGGCCATTCAGTGACAAACTTTTGGTCAAGGAGGCCTTTTTGTGATTGAGTCATGAGTTTGAATCAAGGCGGGGGGGGGGGGGGGCGAGTTGCATTTTAAATACAATTTTTTCAGGAATAGATGGGGAACAGCAAATTAGCCAGAAATAGCGATAAAATATTCTTTTTACAGAAAATTAGGCCGCATGGTGTTGTAACAATAATATTTGGTTCGTTAAGAATTTTTATAGATCTAAAAACTAGCCTAAATCTAAACTCTCAATGTATTAAAGGGAAAAAACTCATCTATTTGGCGTAGTCACAGCGCTCTCGCTGTCGCCAATTCGTCCGGTCCCGGTGACCACGCGTAATCTGAAGAGCACCAACACAAGCGCACGCACCGCCGGCTGCCAAGACCAAGTAAAAAAACTAATCTATTTGGCGTAGTCACGGCGCTCTTGCAGTCGTCAGTCCGTCCGGTCCCGGTGACCACGCGTAATCCGAAGAGAACCAACACAAGCGCACGCAGCGCACGGCTGCCAAGACCAAGTAAAAAAAACTCATCTATTTGGCGTAGTCACGGCGCTCTTGCAGTCGTCAGTCCGTCCGGTCCCGGTGACCACGCGTAATCCGAAGAGAACCAACACAAGCGCACGCAGCGCACGGCTGCCAAGACCAAGTAAAAAAACTAATCTATTTGGCGTAGTCACGGCGCTCTTGCAGTCGTCAGTCCGTCCGGTCCCGGTGACCACGCGTAATCCGAAGAGAACCAACACAAGCGCACGCAGCGCACGGCTGCCAAGACCAAGTAAAAAAACTAATCTATTTGGCGTAGTCACGGCGCTCTTGCAGTCGTCAGTCCGTCCGGTCCCGGTCACCACGCGTAATCCGAAGCGCACCGAAAGAAGCGTCCGCACCGCACGGCTGCCAAGACCATGGAAAAAACTCATCTCTTTAAAGTAGTCACGGCGCTCTTGCAGTCGTCAGCCCGTCCGGTCCCGGTGACCACACGTAATCCTAAGAGCACCAACACAAGCGCACCCACCGCACGGCTGCCAAGACCAAGGAAAAAACTCATCTCTTTGACGTAGTCACGGCGCTCTCGTAGTCGTCAGTCCGTCCGGTCCCGGTGACCACGCGTAATCCGAAGAGAACCAACACAAGCGCACGCAGCGCACGGCTGCCAAGACCAAGTAAAAAAACTAATCTATTTGGCGTAGTCACGGCGCTCTTGCAGTCGTCAGTCCGTCCGGTCCCGGTCACCACGCGTAATCCGAAGCGCACCGAAAGAAGCGTCCGCACCGCACGGCTGCCAAGACCAAGGAAAAAACTCATCTCTTTGACGTAGTCACGGCGCTCTCGTAGTCGTCACTTCGTCCGGTCCCGGTGACCACGCGTAATCTGAAGAGCACCAACACAAGCGCACGCACCGCCGGCTGCCAAGACCAAGTAAAAAAACTAATCTATTTGGCGTAGTCACGGCGCTCTTGCAGTCGTCAGTCCGTCCGGTCCCGGTCACCACGCGTAATCCGAAGCGCACCGAAAGAAGCGTCCGCACCGCACGGCTGCCAAGACCATGGAAAAAACTCATCTCTTTAAAGTAGTCACGGCGCTCTTGCAGTCGTCAGCCCGTCCGGTCCCGGTGACCACACGTAATCCTAAGAGCACCAACACAAGCGCACCCACCGCACGGCTGCCAAGACCAAGGAAAAAACTCATCTCTTTGACGTAGTCACGGCGCTCTCGTAGTCGTCAGTCCGTCCGGTCCCGGTGACCACGCGTAATCCGAAGAGAACCAACACAAGCGCACGCAGCGCACGGCTGCCAAGACCAAGTAAAAAAACTAATCTATTTGGCGTAGTCACGGCGCTCTTGCAGTCGTCAGTCCGTCCGGTCCCGGTCACCACGCGTAATCCGAAGCGCACCGAAAGAAGCGTCCGCACCGCACGGCTGCCAAGACCAAGGAAAAAACTCATCTCTTTGACGTAGTCACGGCGCTCTCGTAGTCGTCACTTCGTCCGGTCCCGGTGACCACGCGTAATCTGAAGAGCACCAACACAAGCGCACGCACCGCCGGCTGCCAAGACCAAGTAAAAAAACTAATCTATTTGGCGTAGTCACGGCGCTCTTGCAGTCGTCAGTCCGTCCGGTCCCGGTCACCACGCGTAATCCGAAGCGCACCGAAAGAAGCGTCCGCACTGCACGGCTGCCAAGACCAAGGAAAACACTCATCCTTTAAAGTAGTCACGGCGCTCTTGCAGTCGTCAGCCCGTCCGGTCCCGGTGACCACACGTAATCCTAAGAGCACCAACACAAGCGCACCCACCGCACGGCTGCCAAGACCAAGGAAAAAACTCATCTCTTTGATGTAGTCACGGCGCTCTCGTAGTCGTCAGTCTGTCCGGTCCCGGTGACCACGCGTAATCCGAAGAGAACCAACACAAGCGCACGCAGCGCACGGCTGCCAAGACCAAGTAAAAAAAACTCATCTATTTGGCGTAGTCACGGCGCTCTTGCAGTCGTCAGTCCGTCCGGTCCCGGTGACCACGCGTAATCCGAAGAGAACCAACACAAGCGCACGCAGCGCACGGCTGCCAAGACCAAGTAAAAAAAACTCATCTATTTGGCGTAGTCACGGCGCTCTCGTAGTCGTCAGTCTGTCCGGTCCCGGTGACCACGCGTAATCCGAAGAGAACCAACACAAGCCCACGCAGCGCACGGCTGCCAAGACCAAGTAAAAAAACTCAATTTGGCGTAGTCACGGCGCTCTTGCAGTCGTCAGTCCGTCCGGTGCCGGTGACCACGCGTAATCCGAAGAGAACTTTCACAAGCGCACGCAGCGCACGGCTGCCAAGACCAAGTAAAAAAACTAATCTATTTGGCGTAGTCACGGCTCTCTTGCAGTCGTCAGTCCGTCCGGTCCCGGTGACCACGCGTAATCCGAAGAGAACCAACACAAGCGCACGCAGCGCACGGCTGCCAAGACCAAGTAAAAAACTCATCTATTTGGCGTAGTCACGGCGCTCTTGCAGTCGTCAGTCCGTCCGGTCCCGGTGACCACGCGTAATCCGAAGAGAACCAACACAAGCCCACGCAGCGCACGGCTGCCAAGACCAAGTAAAAAAACTCATCTATTTGGCGTAGTCACGGCGCTCTTGCAGTCGTCAGTCCGTCCGGTCCCGGTCACCACGCGTAATCCGAAGCGCACCGAAAGAAGCGTCCGCACCGCACGGCTGCCAAGACCATGGAAAAAACTCATCTCTTTAAAGTAGTCACGGCGCTCTTGCAGTCGTCAGCCCGTCCGGTCCCGGTGACCACACGTAATCCTAAGAGCACCAACACAAGCGCACCCACCGCACGGCTGCCAAGACCAAGGAAAAAACTCATCTCTTTGACGTAGTCACGGCGCTCTCGTAGTCGTCAGTCCGTCCGGTCCCGGTGACCACGCGTAATCCGAAGAGAACCAACACAAGCGCACGCAGCGCACGGCTGCCAAGACCAAGTAAAAAAACTAATCTATTTGGCGTAGTCACGGCGCTCTTGCAGTCGTCAGTCCGTCCGGTCCCGGTCACCACGCGTAATCCGAAGCGCACCGAAAGAAGCGTCCGCACCGCACGGCTGCCAAGACCAAGGAAAAAACTCATCTCTTTGACGTAGTCACGGCGCTCTCGTAGTCGTCACTTCGTCCGGTCCCGGTGACCACGCGTAATCTGAAGAGCACCAACACAAGCGCACGCACCGCCGGCTGCCAAGACCAAGTAAAAAAACTAATCTATTTGGCGTAGTCACGGCGCTCTTGCAGTCGTCAGTCCGTCCGGTCCCGGTCACCACGCGTAATCCGAAGCGCACCGAAAGAAGCGTCCGCACTGCACGGCTGCCAAGACCAAGGAAAACACTCATCCTTTAAAGTAGTCACGGCGCTCTTGCAGTCGTCAGCCCGTCCGGTCCCGGTGACCACACGTAATCCTAAGAGCACCAACACAAGCGCACCCACCGCACGGCTGCCAAGACCAAGGAAAAAACTCATCTCTTTGATGTAGTCACGGCGCTCTCGTAGTCGTCAGTCTGTCCGGTCCCGGTGACCACGCGTAATCCGAAGAGAACCAACACAAGCGCACGCAGCGCACGGCTGCCAAGACCAAGTAAAAAAAACTCATCTATTTGGCGTAGTCACGGCGCTCTTGCAGTCGTCAGTCCGTCCGGTCCCGGTGACCACGCGTAATCCGAAGAGAACCAACACAAGCGCACGCAGCGCACGGCTGCCAAGACCAAGTAAAAAAAACTCATCTATTTGGCGTAGTCACGGCGCTCTCGTAGTCGTCAGTCTGTCCGGTCCCGGTGACCACGCGTAATCCGAAGAGAACCAACACAAGCCCACGCAGCGCACGGCTGCCAAGACCAAGTAAAAAAACTCAATTTGGCGTAGTCACGGCGCTCTTGCAGTCGTCAGTCCGTCCGGTGCCGGTGACCACGCGTAATCCGAAGAGAACTTTCACAAGCGCACGCAGCGCACGGCTGCCAAGACCAAGTAAAAAAACTAATCTATTTGGCGTAGTCACGGCTCTCTTGCAGTCGTCAGTCCGTCCGGTCCCGGTGACCACGCGTAATCCGAAGAGAACCAACACAAGCGCACGCAGCGCACGGCTGCCAAGACCAAGTAAAAAACTCATCTATTTGGCGTAGTCACGGCGCTCTTGCAGTCGTCAGTCCGTCCGGTCCCGGTGACCACGCGTAATCCGAAGAGAACCAACACAAGCCCACGCAGCGCACGGCTGCCAAGACCAAGTAAAAAAACTCATCTATTTGGCGTAGTCACGGCGCTCTTGCAGTCGTCAGTCCGTCCGGTCCCGGTGACCACGCGTAATCCGAAGAGAACCAACACAAGCGCACGCAGCGCACGGCTGCCAAGACCAAGTAAAAAAACTCATCTATTTGGCGTAGTCACGGCGCTCTTGCAGTCGTCAGTCCGTCCGGTCCCGGTGACCACGCGTAATCCGAAGAGAACCAACACAAGCCCACGCAGCGCACGGCTGCCAAGACCAAGTAAAAAAACTAATCTATTTGGCGTAGTCACGGCGCTCTTGCAGTCGTCAGTCCGTCCGGTCCCGGTGACCACGCGTAATCCGAAGAGAACCAACACAAGCGCACGCAGCGCACGGCTGCCAAGACCAAGTAAAAAAACTAATCTATTTGGCGTAGTCACGGCTCTCTTGCAGTCGTCAGTCCGTCCGGTCCCGGTGACCACGCGTAATCCGAAGAGAACCAACACAAGAGCACGCAGCGCACGGCTGCCAAGACCAAGTAAAAAAACTCATCTATTTGGCGTAGTCACAGCGCTCTTGCAGTCGTCAGTCCGTCCGGTCCCGGTGACCACGCGTAATCCGAAGAGAACCAACACAAGCGCACGCAGCGCACGGCTGCCAAGACCAAGTAAAAAAACTAATCTATTTGGCGTAGTCACGGCGCTCTTGCAGTCGTCAGTCCGTCCGGTCCCGGTGACCACGCGTAATCCGAAGAGAACCAACACAAGCCCACGCAGCGCACGGCTGCCAAGACCAAGTAAAAAAACTAATCTATTTGGCGTAGTCACGGCGCTCTTGCAGTCGTCAGTCCGTCCGGTCCCGGTGACCACGCGTAATCCGAAGAGAACCAACACAAGCGCACGCAGCGCACGGCTGCCAAGACCAAGTAAAAAAACTAATCTATTTGGCGTAGTCACGGCGCTCTTGCAGTCGTCAGTCCGTCCGGTCCCGGTGACCACGCGTAATCCGAAGAGAACCAACACAAACGTATGCAGCGCACGGCTGCCAAGACAAAGTAAAAAAACTCATCTATTTGGCGTAGTCACGGCGCTCTTGCAGTCGTCAGTCCGTCTGGTCCCGGTGACCACGCGTAATCCGAAGAGAACCAACACAAGCGCACGCAGGGCACGGCTGCCAAGACCAAGTAAAAAAACTAATCCATTTGGCGTAGTCACGGCGCTCTTGCAGTCGACAGTCCGTCCGGTCCCGGTGACCACGCGTAATCCAAAGAGAACCAACACAAGCGCACGCAGCGCACGGCTGCCAAGACCAAGTAAAAAAACTCATCTATCTGGCGTAGTCACGGCGCTCTTGCAGTCGTCAGTCCGTCTGGTCCCGGTGACCACGCGTAATGCGAAGAGAACCAACACAAGCGCACGCAGCGCACGGCTGCCAAGACCAAGTAAAAAAACTCATCTATTTGGCGTAGTCACGGCGCTCTTGCAGTCGTCAGTCCGTCCGGTCCCGGTGACCACGCGTAATCCGAAGAGAACCAACACAAGCGCATGCAGCGCACGGCTGCCAAGACCAAGTAAAAAAACTCATCTATTTGGCGTAGTCACGGCGCTCTTGAAGTCGTCAGTCCGTCCGGTCCCGGTGACCACGCGTAATCCGAAGAGAACCAACACAAGCGCACGCAGCGCACGGCTGCCAAGACCAAGTAAAAAAACTTATCTATTTGGCGTAGTCACGGCGCTCTTGCAGTCGTCAGTCCGTCCGGTCCCGGTGACCACGCGTAATCCGAAGAGAACCAACACAAGCGCACGCAGCGCACGGCTGCCAAGACCAAGTAAAAAAACTAATCTATTTGGCGTAGTCACGGCGCTCTTGCAGTCGTCAGTCCGTCCGGTCCCGGTGACCACGCGTAATCCGAAGAGAACCAACACAAGCCCACGCAGCGCACGGCTGCCAAGACCAAGTAAAAAAAACTCATCTATTTGGCGTAGTCACGGCGCTCTTGCAGTCGTCAGTCCGTCCGGTCCCGGTGACCACGCGTAATCCGAAGAGAACCAACACAAGCGCACGCAGCGCACGGCTGCCAAGACCAAGTAAAAAAAAACTCATCTATTTGGCGTAGTCACGGCGCTCTTGCAGTCGTCAGTCCGTCCGGTCCCGGTGACCACGCGTAATCCGAAGAGAACCAACACAAGCCCACGCAGCGCACGGCTGCCAAGACCAAGTAAAAAAACTCATCAATTTGGCGTAGTCACGGCGCTCTTGCAGTCGTCAGTCCGTCCGGTCCCGGTGACCACGCGTAATCCGAAGAGAACCAACACAAGCCCACGCAGCGCACGGCTGCCAAGACCAAGTAAAAAAACTCATCAATTTGGCGTAGTCACGGCGCTCTTGCAGTCGTCAGTCCGTCCGGTCCCGGTGACCACGCGTAATCCGAAGAGAACCAACACAAGCCCACGCAGCGCACGGCTGCCAAGACCAAGTAAAAAAACTCATCAATTTGGCGTAGTCACGGCGCTCTTGCAGTCGTCAGTCCGTCCGGTGCCGGTGACCACGCGTAATTCGAAGAGAACCAACACAAGCGCACGCAGCGCACGGCTGCCAAGACCAAGTAAAAAAACTCATCTATTTGGCGTAGTCACGGCGCTCTTGCAGTCGTCAGTCCGTCCGGTCCCGGTGACCACGCGTAATCCGAAGAGAACCAACACAAGCCCACGCAGCGCACGGCTGCCAAGACCAAGTAAAAAAACTCATCAATTTGGCGTAGTCACGGCGCTCTTGCAGTCGTCAGTCCGTCCGGTCCCGGTGACCACGCGTAATCCGAAGAGAACCAACACAAGCCCACGCAGCGCACGGCTGCCAAGACCAAGTAAAAAAACTCATCAATTTGGCGTAGTCACGGCGCTCTTGCAGTCGTCAGTCCGTCCGGTCCCGGTGACCACGCGTAATCCGAAGAGAACCAACACAAGCCCACGCAGCGCACGGCTGCCAAGACCAAGTAAAAAAACTCATCAATTTGGCGTAGTCACGGCGCTCTTGCAGTCGTCAGTCCGTCCGGTCCCGGTGACCACGCGTAATCCGAAGAGAACCAACACAAGCCCACACAGCGCACGGCTGCCAAGACCAAGTAAAAAAACTCATCAATTTGGCGTAGTCACGGCGCTCTTGCAGTCGTCAGTCCGTCCGGTCCCGGTGACCACGCGTAATCCGAAGAGAACCAACACAAGCCCACGCAGCGCACGGCTGCCAAGACCAAGTAAAAAAACTCATCTATTTGGCGTAGTCACGGCGCTCTTGCAGTCGTCAGTCCGTCCGGTCCCGGTGACCACGCGTAATCCGAAGAGAACCAACACAAGCCCACGCAGCGCACGGCTGCCAAGACCAAGTAAAAAAACTCATCAATTTGGCGTAGTCACGGCGCTCTTGCAGTCGTCAGTCTGTCCGGTCCCGGTGACCACGCGTAATCCGAAGAGAACCAACACAAGCCCACGCAGCGCACGGCTGCCAAGACCAAGTAAAAAAACTCATCAATTTGGCGTAGTCACGGCGCTCTTGCAGTCGTCAGTCCGTCCGGTCCCGGTGACCACGCGTAATCCGAAGAGAACCAACACAAGCCCACGCAGCGCACGGCTGCCAAGACCAAGTAAAAAAACTCATCTATTTGGCGTAGTCACGGCGCTCTTGCAGTCGTCAGTCCGTCCGGTCCCGGTGACCACGCGTAATCCGAAGAGAACCAACACAAGCCCACGCAGCGCACGGCTGCCAAGACCAAGTAAAAATACTCATCAATTTGGCGTAGTCACGGCGCTCTTGCAGTCGTCAGTCCGTCCGGTGCCGGTGACCACGCGTAATTCGAAGAGAACTTTCACAAGCGCACGCAGCGCACGGCTGCCAAGACCAAGTAAAAAAACTAATCTATTTGGCGTAGTCACGGCGCTCTTGCAGTCGTCAGTCCGTCCGGTCCCGGTGACCACGCGTAATCCGAAGAGAACCAACACAAGCGCACGCAGCGCACGGCTGCCAAGACCAAGTAAAAAAACTCATCAATTTGGCGTAGTCACGGCGCTCTTGCAGTCGTCAGTCTGTCCGGTCCCGGTGACCACGCGTAATCCGAAGAGAACCAACACAAGCGCACGCAGCGCACGGCTGCCAAGACCAAGTAAAAAAACTAATCTATTTGGCGTAGTCACGGCGCTCTTGCAGTCGTCAGTCCGTCCGGTCCCGGTGACCACGCGTAATCCGAAGAGAACCAACACAAGCGCACGCAGCGCACGGCTGCCAAGACCAAGTAAAAAACTCATCTATTTGGCGTAGTCACGGCGCTCTGGCAGTCGTCAGTCCGTCCGGTCCCGGTGACCACGCGTAATCCGAAGAGAACCAACACAAGAGCACGCAGCGCACGGCTGCCAAGACCAAGTAAAAAAACTCATCTATTTGACGTAGTCACGGCGCTCTTGCAGTCGTCAGTCCGTCCGGTCCCGGTGACCACGCGTAATCCGAAGAGAACCAACACAAGCGCACGCAGCGCACGGCTGCCAAGACCAAGTAAAAAAACTAATCTGTTTGGCGTAGTCACGGCGCTCTTGCAGTCGTCAGTCCGTCCGGTCCCGGTGACCACGCGTAATCCGAAGAGAACCAACACAAGCGCACGCAGCGCACGGCTGCCAAGACCAAGTAAAAAAACTAATCTATTTGGCGTAGTCACGGCGCTCTTGCAGTCGTCAGTCCGTCCGGTCCCGGTGACCACGCGTAATCCGAAGAGAACCAACACAAACGCATGCAGCGCACGGCTGCCAAGACAAAGTAAAAAAACTCATCTATTTGGCGTAGTCACGGCGCTCTTGCAGTCGTCAGTCCGTCCGGTCCCGGTGACCACGCGTAATCCGAAGAGAACCAACACAAGCGCACGCAGCGCACGGCTGCCAAGACCAAGTAAAAAACTCATCTATTTGGCGTAGTCACGGCGCTCTGGCAGTCGTCAGTCCGTCCGGTCCCGGTGACCACGCGTAATCCGAAGAGAACCAACACAAGAGCACGCAGCGCACGGCTGCCAAGACCAAGTAAAAAAACTCATCTATTTGACGTAGTCACGGCGCTCTTGCAGTCGTCAGTCCGTCCGGTCCCGGTGACCACGCGTAATCCGAAGAGAACCAACACAAGCGCACGCAGCGCACGGCTGCCAAGACCAAGTAAAAAAACTAATCTGTTTGGCGTAGTCACGGCGCTCTTGCAGTCGTCAGTCCGTCCGGTCCCGGTGACCACGCGTAATCCGAAGAGAACCAACACAAGCGCACGCAGCGCACGGCTGCCAAGACCAAGTAAAAAAACTAATCTATTTGGCGTAGTCACGGCGCTCTTGCAGTCGTCAGTCCGTCCGGTCCCGGTGACCACGCGTAATCCGAAGAGAACCAACACAAACGCATGCAGCGCACGGCTGCCAAGACAAAGTAAAAAAACTCATCTATTTGGCGTAGTCACGGCGCTCTTGCAGTCGTCAGTCCGTCTGGTCCCGGTGACCACGCGTAATCCGAAGAGAACCAACACAAGCGCACGCAGCGCACGGCTGCCAAGACCAAGTAAAAAAACTAATCTATTTGGCGTAGTCACGGCGCTCTTGCAGTCGTCAGTCCGTCCGGTCCCGGTGACCACGCGTAATCCGAAGAGAACCAACACAAGCGCACGCAGCGCACGGCTGCCAAGACCAAGTAAAAAAAACTCATCTATTTGGCGTAGTCACGGCGCTCTTGCAGTCGTCAGTCCGTCCGGTCCCGGTGACCACGCGTAATCCGAAGAGAACCAACACAAGCCCACGCAGCGCACGGCTGCCAAGACCAAGTAAAAAAACTAATCTATTTGGCGTAGTCACGGCGCTCTTGCAGTCGTCAGTCCGTCCGGTCCCGGTGACCACGCGTAATCCGAAGAGAACCAACACAAGCCCACGCAGCGCACGGCTGCCAAGACCAAGTAAAAAAACTCATCAATTTGGCGTAGTCACGGCGCTCTTGCAGTCGTCAGTCCGTCCGGTCCCGGTGACCACGCGTAATCCGAAGAGAACCAACACAAGCCCACGCAGCGCACGGCTGCCAAGACCAAGTAAAAAAACTCATCAATTTGGCGTAGTCACGGCGCTCTTGCAGTCGTCAGTCCGTCCGGTGCCGGTGACCACGCGTAATTCGAAGAGAACCAACACAAGCGCACGCAGCGCACGGCTGCCAAGACCAAGTAAAAAAACTCATCTATTTGGCGTAGTCACGGCGCTCTTGCAGTCGTCAGTCCGTCCGGTCCCGGTGACCACGCGTAATCCGAAGAGAACCAACACAAGCCCACGCAGCGCACGGCTGCCAAGACCAAGTAAAAAAACTCATCAATTTGGCGTAGTCACGGCGCTCTTGCAGTCGTCAGTCCGTCCGGTCCCGGTGACCACGCGTAATCCGAAGAGAACCAACACAAGCCCACGCAGCGCACGGCTGCCAAGACCAAGTAAAAAAACTCATCAATTTGGCGTAGTCACGGCGCTCTTGCAGTCGTCAGTCCGTCCGGTCCCGGTGACCACGCGTAATCCGAAGAGAACCAACACAAGCCCACGCAGCGCACGGCTGCCAAGACCAAGTAAAAAAACTCATCTATTTGGCGTACTCACGGCGCTCTTGCAGTCGTCAGTCCGTCCGGTCCCGGTGACCACGCGTAATCCGAAGAGAACCAACACAAGCCCACGCAGCGCACGGCTGCCAAGACCAAGTAAAAAAACTCATCAATTTGGCGTAGTCACGGCGCTCTTGCAGTCGTCAGTCCGTCCGGTCCCGGTGACCACGCGTAATCCGAAGAGAACCAACACAAGCCCACGCAGCGCACGGCTGCCAAGACCTAGTAAAAAAACTCATCAATTTGGCGTAGTCACGGCGCTCTTGCAGTCGTCAGTCCGTCCGGTCCCGGTGACCACGCGTAATCCGAAGAGAACCAACACAAGCCCACGCAGCGCACGGCTGCCAAGACCAAGTAAAAAAACTCATCTATTTGGCGTAGTCACGGCGCTCTTGCAGTCGTCA
The DNA here is from genome assembly GCF_052857255.1 of Amblyomma americanum. NCBI lineage: Eukaryota > Metazoa > Arthropoda > Arachnida > Ixodida > Ixodidae > Amblyomma > Amblyomma americanum. The sequence goes on along the minus strand of NC_135500.1, from coordinate 36,370,742 downwards.
GTCCGTCCGGTCCCGGTGACCACGCGTAATCCGAAGAGAACCAACACAAGCCCACGCAGCGCACGGCTGCCAAGACCAAGTAAAAAAACTCATCAATTTGGCGTAGTCACGGCGCTCTTGCAGTCGTCAGTCCGTCCGGTCCCGGTGACCACGCGTAATCCGAAGAGAACCAACACAAGCCCACGCAGCGCACGGCTGCCAAGACCAAGTAAAAAAACTCATCAATTTGGCGTAGTCACGGCGCTCTTGCAGTCGTCAGTCCGTCCGGTCCCGGTGACCACGCGTAATCCGAAGAGAACCAACACAAGCCCACGCAGCGCACGGCTGCCAAGACCAAGTAAAAAAACTCATCTATTTGGCGTAGTCACGGCGCTCTTGCAGTCGTCAGTCCGTCCGGTCCCGGTGACCACGCGTAATCCGAAGAGAACCAACACAAGCCCACGCAGCGCACGGCTGCCAAGACCAAGTAAAAAAACTCATCAATTTGGCGTAGTCACGGCGCTCTTGCAGTCGTCAGTCCGTCCGGTGCCGGTGACCACGCGTAATTCGAAGAGAACTTTCACAAGCGCACGCAGCGCACGGCTGCCAAGACCAAGTAAAAAAACTCATCTATTTGGCGTAGTCACGGCGCTCTTGCAGTCGTCAGTCCGTCCGGTCCCGGTGACCACGCGTAATCCGAAGAGAACCAACACAAGCGCACGCAGCGCACGGCTGCCAAGACCAAGTAAAAAAACTAATCTATTTGGCGTAGTCACGGCGCTCTTGCAGTCGTCAGTCCGTCCGGTCCCGGTGACCACGCGTAATCCGAAGAGAACCAACACAAGCGCACGCAGCGCACGGCTGCCAAGACCAAGTAAAAAACTCATCTATTTGGCGTAGTCACGGCGCTCTGGCAGTCGTCAGTCCGTCCGGTCCCGGTGACCACGCGTAATCCGAAGAGAACCAACACAAGAGCACGCAGCGCACGGCTGCCAAGACCAAGTAAAAAAACTCATCTATTTGGCGTAGTCACGGCGCTCTTGCAGTCGTCAGTCCGTCCGGTCCCGGTGACCACGCGTAATCCGAAGAGAACCAACACAAGCGCACGCAGCGCACGGCTGCCAAGACCAAGTAAAAAAACTAATCTATTTGGCGTAGTCACGGCGCTCTTGCAGTCGTCAGTCCGTCCGGTCCCGGTGACCACGCGTAATCCGAAGAGAACCAACACAAGCGCACGCAGCGCACGGCTGCCAAGACCAAGTAAAAAAACTAATCTGTTTGGCGTAGTCACGGCGCTCTTGCAGTCGTCAGTCCGTCCGGTCCCGGTGACCACGCGTAATCCGAAGAGAACCAACACAAGCGCACGCAGCGCACGGCTGCCAAGACCAAGTAAAAAAACTAATCTATTTGGCGTAGTCACGGCGCTCTTGCAGTCGTCAGTCCGTCCGGTCCCGGTGACCACGCGTAATCCGAAGAGAACCAACACAAACGCATGCAGCGCACGGCTGCCAAGACAAAGTAAAAAAACTCATCTATTTGGCGTAGTCACGGCGCTCTTGCAGTCGTCAGTCCGTCTGGTCCCGGTGACCACGCGTAATCCGAAGAGAACCAACACAAGCGCACGCAGCGCACGGCTGCCAAGACCAAGTAAAAAAACTAATCTATTTGGCGTAGTCACGGCGCTCTTGCAGTCGTCAGTCCGTCCGGTCCCGGTGACCACGCGTAATCCAAAGAGAACCAACACAAGCGCACGCAGCGCACGGCTGCCAAGACCAAGTAAAAAAACTCATCTATCTGGCGTAGTCACGGCGCTCTTGCAGTCGTCAGTCCGTCTGGTCCCGGTGACCACGCGTAATGCGAAGAGAACCAACACAAGCGCACGCAGCGCACGGCTGCCAAGACCAAGTAAAAAAACTCATCTATTTGGCGTAGTCACGGCGCTCTTGCAGTCGTCAGTCCGTCCGGTCCCGGTGACCACGCGTAATCCAAAGAGAGCCAACACAAGCGCAAGCAGCGCACGGCTGCCAAGACCAAGTAAAAAAACTCATCTATCTGGCGTAGTCACGGCGCTCTTGCAGTCGTCAGTCCGTCCGGTCCCGGTGACCACGCTTAATCCGAAGAGAACCAACACAAGCGCACGCAGCGCACGGCTGCCAAGACCAAGTAAAAAAACTAATCTATTTGGCGTAGTCACGGCGCTCTTGCAGTCGTCAGTCCGTCCGGTCCCGGTGACCACGCGTAATCCGAAGAGAACCAACACAAGCGCACGCAGCGCACGTCTACCAAGACCAAGTAAAAAAACTTATCTATTTGGCGTAGTCACGGCGCTCTTGCAGTCGTCAGTCCGTCCGGTCCCGGTGACCACGCGTAATTCGAAGAGAACCAACACAAGCGCACGCAGCGCACGGCTGCCAAGACCAAGTAACAAAACTCATCTATTTGGCGTAGTCACGGCGCTCTTGAAGTCGTCAGTCCGTCCGGTCCCGGTGACCACGCGTAATCCGAAGAGAACCAACACAAGCGCACGCAGCGCACGGCTGCCAAGACCAAGTAAAAAAACTTATCTATTTGGCGTAGTCACGGCGCTCTTGCAGTCGTCAGTCCGTCCGGTCCCGGTGACCACGCGTAATCCCAAGAGAACCAACACAAGCGCACGCAGCGCACGGCTGCCAAGACCAAGTAAAAAAACTCATCTATTTGGCGTAGTCACGGCGCTCTTGCAGTCGTCAGTCCGTCCGGTCCCGGTGACCACGCGTAATCCCAAGAGAACCAACACAAGCGCACGCAGCGCACGGCTGCCAAGACCAAGTAAAAAACTCATCTATTTGGCGTAGTCACGGCGCTCTTGCAGTCGTCAGTCCGTCTGGTCCCGGTGAGCACGCGTAATCCGAAGAGAACCAACACAAGCGCACGCAGCGCACGGCTGCCAAGACCAAGTAAAAAAACTCATCTATTTGGCGTAGTCACGGCGCTCTTGCAGTCGTCAGTCCGTCCGGTCCCGGTGACCACGCGTAATCCGAAGAGAACCAACACAAGCGCACGCAGCGCACGGCTGCCAAGACCAAGTAAAAAAACTCATCTATTTGGCGTAGTCACGGCGCTCTTGCAGTCGTCAGTCCGTCCGGTCCCAGTGACCACGCGTAATCCGAAGAGAACCAACACAAGCGCACGCACCGCACGGCTGTCAAGACCGAGGAAAAAAACTCATTTGGCGTAGTCACGGCGCTCTCGTAGTCGTCAGTCCGTCCGGTCCCGGTCACCACGCGTAATCCGAAGAGAACCAACACAAGCGCACGCAGCGCACGGCTGCCAAGACCAAGTAAAAAAACTCATCTATTTGGCGTAGTCACGGCGCTCTTGCAGTCGTCAGTCCGTCCGGTCCCGGTGACCACGCGTAATCCCAAGAGAACCAACACAAGCGCACGCAGCGCACGGCTGCCAAGACCAAGTAAAAAAACTCATCTATTTGGCGTAGTCACGGCGCTCTTGCAGTCGTCAGTCCGTCCGGTCCCGGTGACCACGCGTAATCCGAAGAGAACCAACACAAGCGCACGCAGCGCACGGCTGCCAAGACCAAGTAAAAAAATCTCATCTATTTGGCGTAGTCACGGCGCTCTTGCAGTCGTCAGTCCGTCCGGTCCCGGTGACCACGCGTAATCCCAAGAGAACCAACACAAGCGCACGCAGCGCACGGCTGCCAAGACCAAGTAAAAAAACTCATCTATTTGGCGTAGTCACGGCGCTCTTGCAGTCGTCAGTCCGTCTGGTCCCGGTGAGCACGCGTAATCCGAAGAGAACCAACACAAGCGCACGCAGCGCACGGCTGCCAAGACCAAGTAAAAAAACTCATCTATTTGGCGTAGTCACGGCGCTCTTGCAGTCGTCAGTCCGTCCGGTCCCGGTGACCACGCGTAATCCGAAGAGAACCAACACAAGCGCACGCAGCGCACGGCTGCCAAGACCAAGTAAAAAAACTCATCTATTTGGCGTAGTCACGGCGCTCTTGCAGTCGTCAGTCCGTCCGGTCCCAGTGACCACGCGTAATCCGAAGAGAACCAACACAAGCGCACGCAGCGCACGGCTGTCAAGACCGAGGAAAAAAACTCATTTGGCGTAGTCACGGCGCTCTCGTAGTCGTCAGTCCGTCCGGTCCCGGTCACCACGCATGATCCGAAGAGCACCGAAACAAGCGTCCGCACCACACGCCTGTCAAGAACAAGGAAAAAAAAGGTGGATTAGCCCGGCTAATCCAGGATATAGAAAGCGAAAACGATTTTGAGGTCTCCATTGTCCCACGGAGCTGGTTGTGCTCATTTCTTTTCGTGAAAATGAACGGCCTTTGTAAACTTGTCAACGTCAATGCACTATATAAACGCAGTCGGATCACTTGTTTTGTTTCGATTTTGAGGAAAGGAAATGGCAAAATAACCATCTCACATGTCACGGTGGACACCCGAACCACTTCGTAAAGGAAGGGATAAACAAGGGAGGGAAAGAGGAAAGAGAAAACTGAAAATTGAAAGTTGGATGTTGAGGAGAGGCGCGGCGCTGCGCAGCGGCGGAACACCTGTGGCTCGGTGCTACTAGCGGCGCATGCCCAGTAGTGACTAGGGAGCGAGAGAGAAACAAACGGATGGAAACAGGCGACGGAGTCGGCGGCGGCCCCCTGCGCCGGCGTGACGTCACTCATGCTGCGGCATACACCGGCTCGCGCGAAGCGCGGTGTTGACTAGGGCAGTGAAGCTTTTCGCTTCAAAACTAACCTATTTGGCGTAGTCACGGCGCTCTCGCAGTCGTCAGTCCGTCCGGTCCCGGTCACCACGCGTAATCCGAAGAGCACTGAAACAAGCGCCAGCACCGCACGGCTGTCGAGACCAAGAAAAAGAACTCATCTATTTGATATGAAAAGAATTTTTGAAAAGAATATTTGACGGAAGAGAAATCTATTTTCAGGATGACGCATTGCTGTGCGCTACTGTCTCTCTCATTAACGTTCTGATTACATTGGCTACTGTACAGATTTGAACTCTTCGGCTGCTTTAACTATCTTAGCCATAATGCTAATGTCATGGTCCTCCTTGTCTCTTAACGCATACATCTGGTTTTTACCTACGCCTAGTTTCCTCTTCCCCACTTTCAGGCTATCTCCGTTCTTTAGAACATGCTCTATTCTCAACGTATTAAACTTCCTTATGTCGGCTACATTGCGCTTATTTGCTAACTTCGATAGCTCTGCTAGTTCTATTGTCTGTAGGGTTAGACGCCCTCATGCTTTGGCTTTTCTTAATTAGATCTTTCATCTCCTGAGATTGTAATCAAAATTGCCGTTTGTGCGAGTTGGTGCGACATGACTCGAAAAAGACCAGCGCGGAAACAGACGGGGACACGAGAAGAAAAACACACTGACGACAGGACGAGCGCTGACTAACTCTTTATTGTCGAGGAACACCCAGCACAATATATGCCAAAACACCATGTGACAGTCAGGGGGCCAAAGATTACAACCTAATCCACAGCCATCAAGGGGCGGCCAACACATGCGTAAACCAGAAGAAAAAAAACTACAAAAAAATGAAACAGTGGTGAAACTTTATGAAGTGAACATATCAAAAAGCATTTTAACCAGGAAAAACCAAGGAAAACACACGTGCCAAACAACATCGTGGCCAAAGGGCGGTGTCAAGAACACTTTAACAGCAACAATGAGCGAGCCTAAAAGGGCCCAAGCAAGCAAAGCAAAAGCAGTCAGAAATCTAAATTCAGATAAAACGTCATACAACCCTACGGATGCCACAAACAACTAAAAAGAAACGAATACAACCTAAAATGGAGCAAAAAACTTGTCAACGCCAAGAAGGTAAGAGGTAAAAACAGTCTACATGTAAAACACAATTTGGACAATTACCACTTATGAGCCGCACCAAAAACCTGAGGAGAAGAATGCGCAGAGGAAATGGGAAGTGGCAGGCGAACATGCAAAACCAGGAAACTTAAGGCATGGTCAAGGAAGCGCATTTCTTTCTCGAGCAGTGAAATTGAGAGCGTGCTTACGCGACTGTCCCCTGCCTTAGCAAGAAAGTAGGCCTCAATGACCTCCCTTTCTGTTTTGTTTTTGATGTTGCCAAGAACCTTGTGCTCTCCAATATAGGTTTACACTTGTGGCGGGGCTGGTTGTAGTGGTCTGCTAGATTACTTCCAGACCCTCTATCTACGTTGAGGAAGTGCTCCCTGGCCCTGACATAGGCCAGACGGTAAGATGGTTTAATGTCATTAGTCTCCTGCCATTTGCTCAGTGGATTTGTTCCAGTGGATCCCTGGACACTGCGGACTCGATAGAAATGAAACCGCCGACGCTGAACCAAGGAGCGCCTTCAGCAGTGGCCGGCGCACAGCTGTGCCGTTCTCTAGACCGGACACCACTTGTCTCCTTTCGGAATCAATGAAGAGAGCGACGGCTAGGTGCTGGGCCCGGCCAGACACTCGACACATCCGCCTTAAACGCCTTGATCCGGCGATGACCTTTTCTGTTCCTCGCGGAATACCACGCCCTATTGCATGCTTAATCTATAGATTACGTTGAAATGTCGCCTTCACCCGCAAATACTTGCACTTAATTGGACAAGCGGACTCCCCGGACTGTACCGCATGTGGCGTGCTAGAGACTATAGAACATGTCTTAGTGGCGTGTCCAGCATATGCACGAGAAAGATTCCTGCTCGAATCTGCTTTGAAGTCTATGGACACAAGGCCCCTCTCGGAGGATTTGATCCTCGGCGCTTGGCCAGATAGTTCGAAAGCTGTACAGTCAACGTGAGCGCTCTCACGCTTTTTAAGCGGCACGGGCCTTGCCTCGCGTTTGTGATGTTAGAAAGTGTGCCTTGTTTTTTTGTGTATTTTTTCATCTGCCTACTCCCATCATTATCATCCCCCATCGTGACCCTCTTTTTTTCTCCTCTTTCCCGTTCCCCAGTGCAGAGTAGCAGGCCAGATATTTATTTTTCCGGCCAACCTTTGCAACCTCTATGCACCAACTCGCCCAGCAAGAAGTTCTACAATACTCTCTGCCTTTCCTGTCAATAAATCCTCTCTCTCTCTCCTCCCGCATACAGCTGTTGAGTGGAATCATCTTCCTGCATTAACCGCCACAATTGTTGATAACCAACACTTCATTAGATAACATTGTATAAGTAGGAGCATCTATTTATTTTTTTTGTAATATCAATTCCTGTAATGTATTGCTGCGCTGTATGCACTGCATATTTTATGAACCAGCACATCAAGAACCCATTAGATAAAGCTGTATAACTAGTAGCCATCATTTCTGCATTATTGATTATACTTAGCTGCACTATACTTTGTTTCTGCAACTAATGTAACCCCTCTCCTCTGTAATGCCTCTGGCTCCGAGGGTACACAAATAAATAAATAAAAAATGTGTTCCATTCTGTATTATCCGCTACGAATTGGTCACCCAGCCGTTTTATTCGAAAGCTTTTGATATCTTGTTTTGTTTTGCTGATTACTGCTGTCTGATGAATTATGTTTTGTATTGGACAGCTATCTTGCCAAACAACTATAGGTCAAAATATATTGTGTGCAATGCTTTGTACTTTCAAAAATATGGGTTGCTTCTGCTCTTATTCAGTGTTCTTGTTAATGGTTACGACGGCATATTTTGCGTCCATCGTTCCCCACGCATACTGCAGTGTTACACTGAGGTTTGAGTTCCGGCATTCTATAATTCTTCATTAATTTTATGCTGTGGAGAGCAGCCGTTGATCTCTTAGCATGTCACGGATGATGAGCCTAGAGGCCGAATACGCTGTAGAAAATCAGAAATTTATAGTCTGTAATGATGTTTGCAAGTTGTTAGAAACATTCGGAAATTTCCCAGGAGATGCTGGCTCCGATAATACGTTCGCATTTCTCGACATCTGATTCATATTTGGAAAATTGGATGCTGCTCCACAATCTCTAGAACCGCATTTCTTCCAGAGCCGCGATGGTGTTTCCACCTGGGTGTCGTCATCACAAAGAGAGCACACAGCCACTGGCCGCGAGCTTTAAAACGTCTTCAGTGAAGGTGCCACTTCTTCACATTGGCAACTACTATCTTAAGCTACGTACTGAAAAGTGTTTGGTTACCTTTAATGTGGCCTTTTTACTCCAATTTCTATTCGCCTGTCTGCTTATTTGCTGCAGTTTTAGCTGCGTGCGCGCACTTATCATAGATTATGATAGCACGATCAGGTTCACGTGCTTTGTGTAACAAAATACAATACAAAATCTCTAAAATCTCTCGTGAGATGAACCGAAAACCATGATCAATAAGTTAGATTGGCAAAGTAGAAGGGTGTGTCTAAAATTAACATGCAGAAAACAACTGTAATTTTCAACAGTCTCGGAAGGAAACAGCAGTTTACAATTGGTATCGAGGTGCTGGTAGTGGTAAGGAAATACGCCTACTTAGGGCATGTAGTGACCGCAGACCTGGATCACGAGAGGGAAATATCTAGAAGACTAAGAATGGGGTGGAGCGCATTTGGCAGGTTCTCTCAGATAATGAACGACAGTTAACCGATATCCCTCAAGAGAAAAGTATATAACAGTTTTATATTACCGGAACTCACCTATGGGACAGAAACCTAGTGGCTAACGAAAAGTTTTAACTTCAGAAGAACGCAGCGAGCTATGGAAGAAAAAATGAGAAGTTTAACGTTAATAGAAAGGAAGAGGGCAGTGGGCGAGGGATCAAACACAGGTTAATGATGTTTTAGTCGAAATCACAGGAAGAAATGGGCTTGAGCAGGTGATCTAATGCGATGGCAAGATAACCGGTGCTCCTTAGGAGTAAAAGACTAGATTCCAAGGGAAGGGCAGCTTAGCAAGCGGTGGCAGAAAGTAAGGTGGGCGGACGAGATTAAGAAGTTCGCAGGGGAGAAGTCAAACTATACTTAATTTTCGAACCTATAAGGTAATGCATAAAAATATTTAGACCGATATCCGTGTTGCTTGTGAAAGAGTCGAATGGAAAATAAAATACAACAGCCAGCCATAATGAGCGAAAAAAAATGAAAAGAAAGAAACAAGCAGGAATAAAATGCTGGTAGCGAAATACGCACTTGAAGCAATAATTCTTAGGAAAGAAGATTAGAAAAGAAAGAACCACAGATTGGTAAGGAACAGCAAAGAAAAGTTGACAAAGGTCAACAAACGATTAAAAAATGTGGTGGGAGGGGCTCTTTCTGGTTGCTATTAAAGGAAAACTTGCCGCAGAGCTTAAAGTTGTTTACAAGCTTGAGGTTAATAGGCGCTGTGCTCCAGGTTTTTGCGCCTGAAAATTGAACTAAGCGTTCCCTGTATACATTGCGACAGGCAGGCAAAATGAAATTTCCATTTTATTTATGTCTTGTGTTACGGTATGGCATTAAGAAAAAAATCTTGTGGTTGAGGAGTATTGACATTAATAAGATAAGTCACCAATACACACAGTTGGTAAATGAGCATGGACTCAAATGACAGTACGCGATGCTCCTCATATAGAAAATTTTATTATTATTTGGAGACGAAAGGCCTATTATCCGCAATGCCGTCTTCTGTAGTTTCCATAAAGGAACTAAAAAGTTTTTGTATGTTTGGCCACACGATTCGCGGAAGTAGATAGTGTGGCAATGAAATAGCGAAAATTGCAAGGAACGAAGTACATGGCGCGAAAAATACTGCTTTGCCTTAATAAGTGCGTACCACCTGAAAGCCATCTTTTTACACACCTTTTCGATGTGTTGTTGCAAATGCAGGTTTTGGTTAATGATATCTGAATCGCATCTTTGTCAGTGTTTCTTCTTCTAGAGTGGAATACTACATATTTAGTTTTATGTACATTTATTATTAATTTATGTGCACAAAACCATAAGAAAATAATGGGCAGTTCACATGCTATCATGCTTTGTAGGGCCGAGAGCGATTCAGCTGCGAAGAAATGAGCAGTGTAATTCGCGCACATTAGGACCTTTGTAAACCGAGCGGCTTGTGGGAGGTCATTCACGCAGATAGAAAATAAAACTGCAGCCAACAGAGATCCTTGCGGAACCCCGCAAGGTGTGGGTAGGGATGTGGAATGTGTGTTCTTCACAGCCACTTTTCGTTTTCTGTTGAACGAGTGACTACCGAGGAACTGGAGGGAACCGTTATTAACGCCACACGCACCTAATGTTTTTAGTAACTCAGAGTAACAGACTCATTAATACGTTTTTTTTATGCCGAGAAATTCTACTGTTGCAAGTTGTTTTTGTGAACTGCAGTGTTAATTTGCTGCCTAATTGTTACAACGGGAGTAGTTTTTGATTTAGCTGAAACAAAGCCATGATACTGAGCAGAAATTACGTTATTATCAAGCAGAAACTTATCAAAATATAGCGCTATTAGTTTTTCGAAAAGCGAATTCATTCCACTGAGCACAATATGGGTCTGTAACTAATGGGGTCATTTGTGTCACCAGTCTTGAAAACAGGCAAACTTTCGCGATCTTTAAAAATGTTTTATTCTTGCAACTAATTATCGCGTGGTTAAATATGCTGCGTAATGCGACGCATAGAGAGTCAGAACTGTCTTTTAATACCTTCCACGGCATTCCGTCATAATCGAAAGCTTTGTTTTCTTGCAGATCTTTAATTGCGGACCGCAGTTCTTCGGTTATCTCCCGGAAAGCAAAGCTGTCATTCTTTACTGTAGGTAGACAACCCAGATGTTGTTGAAGGGAATCCATTAACCAAGTTCCTTCCGCAGACAACGAAATAATAATTGAAATATTACTGAAAACACCAATGTGTTTTTTTTCCTTAATCTAACAACATCCATTACGATTCCCCAGATCTTTTTGCAATTTCCTTGCTGCCGTGTAATTAAACTGCTGTAGAACTATTTCATTGAGCGCCATATCATTGCGATTCAGAAGCACCGAAGCTGTTTCCGGTCGTAATTATGAGCCAAATTGTTTTACCACTTGTACGAATATTTTCTTTTCAGTATGCGCCGGTCAACCGAGGGCATATACAAGGGTCGTAACTACGCCTAGTACATGTGCGAGTCGACTAATCGATGGCATCGGCGATTTTGACAACCAGATTCCGGTACTAAATATCTATGTAGTTATCGTACACACCATTCGAAATTGGTACACTGAACGTAATGAGCTTGAGTTGCTCGTTCTCTACACAGGGTTGTATGTCAGCTCATAGGGCCACAGGGATAAAACACAAAAGTGGAATTGTGGTCTGGAATAGCAATGTCGCAGACACCAGCAAACACATTATGTCGTTATTGCAAAGCACGTTGTCAACCTGAGAGTTGGATTGATTAGTCACTCCCTTTGGCTCAGCTATAACATTTGTCAGGTTAAAAGACTGTAACAGCAAGAGATGATCACACCAGTTATCTTTTAAAAACTAATGTTGAAATCATGATAAATAATTAAAGGGGACTTGCTAGTCGGAACTGGTATCAGCATACTTTCTATTTCTGAATGGAATTTGTTCATACAAGCGCTGGGTTGGAGGCACTGAAGCTATGACCGTCGCCGTTCATTGTGTTCGTTAGCGTTAGAGTCGACAACGCTGTAGACTCCGGTAATTTTGAGAACGGAAGACACATAACTGGCCCCCTGGGGAAGTGGACGCCTCATTCGCGCTTTGAGGTACGTGACAGTGGAGAGAGTGAGATGTAGTAGAGCTTTCTGATGGGCTTGAACACAGGCGCTTCTTTCCTCTGTCTTCAAGTTTCCTATGTTCATCCTGTTAGCGCACGCTCTTTAATAGAGTGATATGTGGGCTGCATGCATTAGCACTGACAACGTTGTGGCAGGCACGCGCCACTGTACCAATAAGCAGCAGCGCTCGTTGGGTCACCAACCTCTCTTGATCAACCATTAATTTAACCGAGACGTGGCAGGGTGGGCGCGTTGCCTATCCAGTGTGCGGAACGCATTAAACGTTAGGAGCCAAGCTGCGTCTTCTTACCCGATACACCACAGCTTTCGCTTTCTAACTATGATCAGGAGTAGTTGAACCACAGCGAATATTTTCTAGCTTTTACACTTTTCAGTTTCTTTCTCATTGCAGCTACATCGGCCATACGTTCCCAGAAATTTGTGTTGATGAATTTCATGGGTTTCTGCATGGGTCGATTTCATCTTCAATTACCCTTGTGAGGTTATTTTTCAGCTGTTCCTGACTGGCTTCAACGCTTGCTGACATATGAGCAAGTGCTATCACGACTTCCTAAAGGAAGTCGAAGGTGCTTTGCCTCGCATCATGTCATTCACACACACACGCACGGAGCAGTCTAAGAGCTGAAATATATCAAAAATATCTTAAGTGAGTGAATGCTTGCACACGTGCCTGCACAAAGCGGAGCAGGCAGTTCGTAGCGGATGAGCGTTACGGTGTCCTGGGCTGCTCCGGAATGATGGTCTGGGCGTGCTACGCAGTGGCTTTTATAGCCATCCTGTGACGTCGATGTTCCTTCCAGTCACGAAAGCACAGTCGACTGCTGGACGATGATGGAGAGCAAAGCTGAGGCACGACTGCTGTCTGGCAGACGCAGCAAATGCCGGTACGGGCAGGGCTGTCGATGTGGATTCTATGTAGGACCATAGGTAGGACTGCCATGCGTCGAAGTTATTTTTTCGACCCGCACAGAGCATTCCGGGCAGTTAATAATGGATGTTACGGCGTCCTCGACTGCTCCCTCCGGAATAAGCGGTGGTCGCAGCTGGCACAGGACAGGACTAAATTGGGAAGACATGGCCACTGTCCAGCAGTGGGCGTTGTCAGGCTGAAAATGATGGCTCTTAATCTGCGCATGAAAGAGTTGGTTGTTGAAATATTAACAAGCCATTTATATAAAATAACTGGAGGAAAGTAAGCTTATGTTTGACTGGATATCAGTTAATGAAGCGTCTGTATTAAAATTCGGTCGTTGCAATGTCGTCTAAATTATCTTCGCCTCTCTACAATTATCGTATACAATGTTCTGGAGCATGTGTTTTTCACTAGTATTATTAAAATATTTTATTGGCGAGAAAACTAATAATGGGTTAGATTGTTTTTCTCTCATATTCATAAACAGATGAATGATGGGATAGACATAAATTGACAACAAAAACACTTACAACGGGCCGTCAGCGAGATACAGCTTTGTTCCCGTATGCAACACTAAGGAAAATGACGGAAGTTGGCGTTTTTGCATATTAGCGACGGTTTCAAGGAGGAGTGAAAAATTCGTGGAACCAAGTTTTTCCACGAGGGAAGCATATTGCACACTGAACTTTATGCATAACACACGTGTGATGCCTTTTGTATTCTGGCATTTGCATTGCCTTTTCTTTTCGAAAAACTTGGTGAAGAGGCTCATTGAAGCGAGGCGTACCTCTTTGCATATCAAACACGCGCAGACGGTCCTCGGGCGCTTCTTCCAATGAATGCCGTTTTCGACTTGCAAAGCTGCTAGTGCTAGCTTTGCTGAAGGAGTCGCCACTTTCCCTTCTTGCATGAGTACACACACTATCTGAGCCCTGAAGGCTAGCAGAGGCATGTGTTAGGAATGCCAGCGACTGTCGTATCCGTCTTGTACATCTGGCACCATATGACTGCCACTACAACCAGAAAGTAACAAAAATCTGCTGTGCTATCTTTCGGACTTCACTGTTATCGTCTGGAGAACCGCCAACATATCGGCAAGATCCGCCCCGCCAATAGAGTCATTCTACACCGCCATCATGGACGGACAAGAGACGGTGACACTCATCTTGGCTTTCCTGTCATAACACTTCACAGGTTGAGTCGACGAAGCAGAAGCGAAATTTGAAAAGAAGGCGACGTGATGGTTATCAAACCACTTTACGGCTATTAGTTGGACGCCGTCCGCAGTTTAGACGTTCTCGCTGTAAGCTCCGCGGCTTCAGCTCGTCAGGCGAGAGAGGAAAACCCTTCAGACGGGCTTTGCGGGCTCTACCGATGGAGCTGGTTCTGACTTACAGAACAACTTGAAGGTCGAAGCTTGTGAACCAGTCTCAGCACAAAATACAGCCATTTGTTTTAGGCATTGCACTTGCCATGCAGAAGATGACACTGTCACTGGCGCCCTCAGGCATCCCCGGCTGTGGCGAAATCTTCCGCGCGTATACTTCAAAAGCTGCACACAATACCAGAAGTGTCCTGCAGCGAAAAGAGCTTACATCCCTAAGTTGTAGGTTTCTTCTGCAAATAATGGATCAGAGAGCTGCGCCCTCTGAACGGTAGATGCTACATATGTACACAGCTTATGAGCTTTCGGAATTTCGCCGCATTTCTCTACGAGGCGATAAACGAATAGTAAGAAATTTTAAAGCGCAATGCGCAACCAGCCAATGAACAACGTTTCCTTGTATTTTGTAAATCAATTCAGTATAGTTTCCGAGCAGAACGGAAAATAGCTAATGTTGTTCCTATTATAAGTAAAATGGCGCATTACTACCATCTAATTAGAGACCAATCCCTTTGGCATGTAGTTGTTCTAAAATTCTAGAACAGAGATTATTAAAATTTCGCGAAGAGCATGCTGAGGCCAAATACATTATCCATCCCAATCAGCACGGCTTTAGAGCACGGTTGTCTACTGTCACCCAACTGGTAGAACTCTCTCACGACTTAGCTCAGGCAATTAATGACCAAAGTCAGACATAATTTTCCTCGACTATTCGAAGGCCTTCTACCGTGCGTCAGACGCCAAATTGCTTTTTAAGGTTAGCCATGTATACTCGGTGAGAGACCCGTTTCCAAATGGATAGCAAACTTCTTTTATGGCGTTGCAATGTGATGACTACGCTTCAAGTACTGTAACGGTTGCCTCCGGAGTACCGCAGGGAACAGTACTAGCTTCTTTTTTGTTTATTTTCTTCATTAACGACTTAGCATGACACGTGCATGTAAACATAAGTATGTTCGGAGATTATTGCGGGCTCTACCGGAGAATAAATAAACCAAAAGATCAAGCAAGGTGAAACGCGGCCCTTAACAACATCGCGCAGTGGTGTAATAGCTGGCAAATGGCCATTAACCTAGAAAAAATGGTCGCGATGTCAGTGACAAAAAAAGAAATGAAAGCTTAACTACCCTTATAACATTGGTAATGCCATTCTAGAAACCGTCACGGAAAAGCAATACCAAGGTGTTGTTATCTCTCATGACCTTGGAGCAAAGGCACACGTGCATAATAAAACCAAAAGAGCAATGACCAGACTTCTCTTTCTAAAACAGGTCCTACGGTTTTCTACTTCAGAAACCAAGCTGTTGGCATACAAAGCTCTTATCCGAACACTACTGGAATACGCGAACATAGACCGGTTTCCGTACGCACAAAATGACACAGTTATGATCGAGTCAGTGCAACGAATAGCGGTCCGTTTATAAAAAATACAAGCGCACGGACTCTCCCACAACTGCTCATCAGCGCTATGCTCGCAAGCCGCGGAAACTTGCACAGGCTGGTTTTTGTTCTTGGTAATTCATAGAGAATTTAACATTAACACTACTACGTATCTCACTTTCAAACATTCCAGGGGAACATGCCATAAGCACGAATGTACACTTGAAAAGTACAAACAATGTAGGCTACTTTTCGTTTTATTTTTTCCCGCGGGCAATACGCGAATGGAATTCTCTAGATAAGCTGGTCACTTCACAACCTTCTCTGGAAAAGTTTGTTCAGCTTGCCGCGATAGCTGTGCTTATGACTAGCCAACATTGACAGTATTCTTCGTTATTTTGCCTTTGGTTTAGTATCAGATTCTTTTTCTTATTTAGTGTTCTGATTGTATACCTGATGTATTCAACTTCTACATCAGCGCACTCCTGTAACAGTTTCAGTTAGGCTGAACAATCTGCGGCGATCGTGGGTGCGTATGTTTGGCGTGTAAGCAAACCTTGAGAGTGTTCACCAGCGCCACCCTCGCCCATAGCGGCGCACGCAGCACGTCCAGTAATATCGCGAGTGTGTCGTGGAACGTCATCTAAAGGCGAGGGCAGAAACTGTGCGAGAACCCTCTTATGCTACCTATGGCATCAAGATTGCCGGATTCGAAGCCCTCTTTAAGCTATTAGCAAACAAGGGAAGGGAAATGAGGGGCTCGTTTGACAAGCATATGAAGGAAGCCAGCAGTCATCGAAAACAAGGTAAACTGAGGAATGTTTTGTTATTATTTCTCTTTTAATTTGTGGTGCCGAGCGATGCGAGAATAATACTTCAATTAACCTGTTGCTTAAAGGAAATTCATTAAAAAGCAGCAGAAAAAACAACCATAACGCCGGTGGGATCTGAACCCACGACCTCCGAAATGGTTAAGGCACCCGATGACTCGTCAGGGTTTCTTACTTTGAAAGGGTCGTCAATGGCAAGACAGTTTAAGTTATGCTGCAGGAACCTTGCAAACGATTCATTTTCAGAGATAGTGACCCGCAAAGTGGAAGTTTTTGCAGCGATGAAAAGTACCAAGCCGTTTGTTTTTACGTTTCCTTTGTGTCAAGCTGTAACCGAGTCGCGCAGTTTCGACATAGCCCAGGTACGCATGGGCGGGCCACATGATTTTAAGGAAGGTTGATTCGTCTAATCTGTTTTGTGAAACAAAAAGCAGATAACTCTGTGTTCACACACGTGATACGCCAGGCACTGTTGAACACATTCTGCATGAATAATACTTTTATAATTATTCATTATTTTTCTTATTTTTAAGAAACACTTTTTCCTAGGTTGAGCCCCCAGGGGCTACAGCACACGAACGCACACACTACAAAAATGTTTGGAGCTTTTGTGGGGAAACCGATGGCCAAGCTCCGCATTTTCGTTTGAAAGGTTCTTGGCGCGGAACATAAGGCTCGCTTTTCGTCTTGCTTTTCCTTTGCGTCATCGTTGCCTTGCCTCTTATTGTGTTCTCAACTGCACATTACGCATTCTCCGGGTATCCCCTATCACTCGTTCTGCCCCCCCCCCCCCCCCCCCTCCTCTTCTTCATGTCCCATCTACCAACATTTTCTTCCGGCGGAGCCCTTTTCTGGGAAGAAAGCTAGCCCCCCCCCCCCCCCCCCCCCCCGCCCCACCCCACACACACCAGAATCAGCCCTTATTTTTTATTTGCAATTTTACGTCTTCACGTTCTCCATCATATTTACTCTCGCGCTCAGCTACGCCCCGAGTCGCTCATCCACCCTCTGTCAACCTCTCTCCAGCCAGCTTTCAGCTGCGTACTCTCTCTTGCGACGACAAAAGCTCTAGAAGAAATAATGAGCCTATCCCCTTCTCGTCCCCCCATCACTCCCTTGGGCATAGCGCGATGCATTAGTGCAGGCTCGACTCGTGATACGGATCTGGCCGATGGATGGACGGCTACGCCTAACCACAAAATCAGCACAATGAGAAAGCACGGACGAGCTTTCGCCATTCTAAGGCAGCGCGAACAAAAAGCTACATCTGATGCCTTATCGGAGCTCCGACGTAGATGGGTCGCCTGGCCTCAAGATTCTATCAGTGAGTGCGGCTAGCCTTTTATCTTGAGATGCGTTGGAAAACGGGTATTGTTTTGGCAGTAACTCTTGCTTTGCTGAAGTGATGCTTTATTTTTGTTAAGGAGGAAAAAGTGCCAAAGGACTGAAACCACTTCTGTGTACTGTTTAAATTGGCGCCGTGCGGAAGGCTGTACTGCCGGAAGGATAAGAAATGTGTATTTAGTGCTTGTTACGATGAATTCATTGAATGGCGACCACCGTGTGAATCAGCGGTGTCATGTGCTTTGACGTCTGCTGTGTTCGTGAAGATGTTGGCCATCTACAGTTCGGGCATGACGTTATTCAGAAAAGCTTCTTCTATTGCAACAGCCCAGACGAGATATGTGTAATAATTCCGTACTCTTTTCCTTAGTATTGCGCACCGGGAGGCATGCAAGAACTGCTCGAGAAATCGCCCGAGTAACACGTGTTGTCGTGCTTGCTGGTGTAATTCTTCAGACACTATAAAGCAGCACGACAAAACGCACTGCATAACCAGAATCAGACTCTACACCAATCAACGCTGCAGCACCGTCGACTACGTCCAGCCCTCACGTGTTGTTCGCTGAACCTACCAGATCTTGTGCAGCACTGCTAGATAACTTTACAACATTTCTTCTCCAATTTATATAAACCAGTTATCTAACATGATATCAGATCTTTTACAAAGCTTGGACGCCTAATCGGAAATGGCGAGTACACGTCGTTGTGGTGTACTCCAGTGGAACTGCAGAGGCCTCTACAAAAAGCTGGGCGAGCTGAAATCTCGATTTCGCATGAACAAGCTCCAGGCGTGGGCCCTGCTACTGCAGGAAACCAATGCCTTGCCATACATTCCGGGCTTTAATGGATACATGTCTTCTTCAATGAACGACCGCCGTGTGCACACTGCTGCCCCTCCGGGAAGGCGGCGGTGTACGTTGATGCGCGCTTTCCTCAAGTTCGCCTCTCTCTAGAAACGTGGCGCACCTCATATCAAGAGGTAGTCGCAGTGGCTGTGAAGTTTCCCAAGGCAACTGTTGTGGTCGTGTCATACTATGTAAGACACGCCGGTGGAGCTCCCTCCCGCATGAATCTGGGGTGGTTATCAGCTCTACGACGACAACACCCAGGGTGGCCTATTTCAGTCGGTGGTGACTTTAACGCCCCTCATCCAAACATGGGGTACCCCAGTTCAAGCCCCCCTGGTAGGCGTATGCGGGACGCATTCGCGGATGCGTTGTTTGTTTTAGTCAACCACCCAGCTTTAGCAATGTGGACTGTGCGCCATGCTCGCAGTCCAACACATGCTGCGGACCTTACGTGGTGGTCAGGTCCCGGCACTCCCTTGTGGCACCTGGAGCCAGACTGCTGGGGTAGTGGCCACCATCCTACCATTATCGGTCTCCATCCTTCAAGCGCCCGCCGATTGCGCTGTAGGCGCTCTCTGCTCAATTAGGACACCTTTCGCACCACCCTCGATGATCTCTCTCTGCAGATATCTACACTACTTGTGGACTGCATAAAAGCTGCACTGAATAAGTCTACTGCTGTCACCTGGACTCACGTCAATTGCCCGGCGCGGATGTGGGTCTGCTTAACCTGTGGGCTGCTCACCGACAAGCGGAGATGGCAGCTTCCCGAGACTCGACTTTTGCGCAAGCAGGTACAAGGGTCAATTACCTTACTGCCAAGGCTCGCAGATATCAACGCGATCTGTTGTAATGGCAGTGGCATGCGTGGTGTGAGCAGTCCTCGACTAAGTCATCGGATACTTCTCTCTGACGAACGTTGCGGACAATTGAACATGGTTCCCGTCATCCTAACGCAGCTGCCTCAGCATGCTCCGGAGATAACTTAGCTCCGGATGATTTCACCAGAGAGGCAGCGCGGAAGTTTTTCCCCGAGTATGATGTGTTGCCTCCAAGGATCGCAGGAGCCTACATGGCTGGCATTACAGCATATGTCGATAAGCTCCCAACTACAGCCGACGCCGAGGGAATTGCAAGCGCATTTTTTATGCCCAAGTTGCTTGCAGCAATAGATGAGGCCCGTCGGTAGACTGCGCCCGGTCCGGACTCCATTCCGTAAGAGGTTTACAAGAACTTGAGTCCCGCTGTACTCACTCAACTCCTCGCCACCATTAACAAGGTATGGATAGAAGGCGTCGTACAAGAAACCTGGAAATCGACTATTGTTATTCCCATCGCAAATCCGGGGAAGCCGCCGGCAGACCTTGGTAATTTCTGGTCTGTATCTCTTGAGGCAACATTATGCAAGCTTATTGAAGATATGCTTGCCATACGACTGTCGTGGTGGCTTGAGCACCGTGGTTTCTACTACGCCGCCCGAACTGGCTTTCGTCTGTCCATAGGTACAGAACATGTACTGGCTGTCTCGGCGTCAGCAGTTCTGGCATCAACTCGCAGCCACAACGTACGTACTGTACTCTCCATGGACATTAAAAAGGCGTACGACAATATCATTCATACTGCCATCCTGGAATTGTTTGACATGCTGCATATTCCCGTTAGAGTGCGCAATTTTGTTAAATCCTTCCTTGAAGGCATGAAGAAAAACCAGCACGTGCTTGCTTTAATCAAGCGATCACTGAGAAAAACCTTGCTTCTTTCAGACAGGCTGTTTCAGATATAGCCTGTTCTGACGTGCTCTTTATGGCAGACGTCGACGCTGCTTATGATAGCTTTCTTGATAAATTTAAAGTGCTTTCACCGAACATTTTTCATACAAGGCGCACGTAGCACCTCGTAAAGGGCGCAAGGAGTGGATGACGTCACAATTTCTCAAAGAGATACAATCTAAACAAAAAATGTACCAAGACTTCATTAAAACACGTGATCCCGAACTATTAGTAAGATACAAAGTCCTCAGAAATAAGCTAAACAAAAAGTTAAGGCGTACTAGGGCTTCGTATTACTACGGAAAATTCTAATCATGTGACGGTGACTCCCGAAAGTTATGGATCCAGATTAACAACCTTGTTTTACGTACACCGCAGCCTAGCTCTCCTCAAGAAGTACTTATTCAAGGACGAAGTGTAAATGGACAGGAACTAGCAGAGGCGTTCAATCAATATTTCGTTACCAGAGAATACCAAAGTTCGTCAAATATGTCATATGATGCTCTCATCAGGAAAAGCAGGAAATCTATTTATTTAAGTCCAACTACATGTTCTGAAGTATTCACTGCATTTTTTAACATGAAGAACAGCAGATGCCATGATGCGGATGATCTACACATATGGCCTGTGAAGCATGTCTTAGATATTCTAGCTCCAATTTTAGCACATATATTTAATTTAAGTTTTGAATGCGGAGTGCTTCCACGGCGCATGCAAATTGCTAAAGTGACTGATTTGTATAAGAAAGGAGATAAGCTTTGTGTTTCAAATTACAGGCCAGTTTCTGTGCTGCCAATCTTTTCTAAAGGACTGAAAAAAAATATCCACACGCGAATAACATGCTTTTGTGACAAACACCAAATAATAGCAGATTCGCAGTTTTGTTTTATAAAACAAAAA
The DNA here is from genome assembly GCF_052857255.1 of Amblyomma americanum. NCBI lineage: Eukaryota > Metazoa > Arthropoda > Arachnida > Ixodida > Ixodidae > Amblyomma > Amblyomma americanum. The sequence continues at coordinate 36,349,670 of NC_135500.1, read as the reverse complement.
TCTGCCGAGACAGTATTCCTAAGCCAAAAAGAGTATATATTACGGTGTTTCGAGGAAAGAAAACTTGCCGTTGGTGTTTTTATAGATTTCTCGCAGGCTTTCGACTACATCAGTTATAATATACTTTTGGCAAAACTTTTCGACTACGGCTTTAGGGGTCGTGTTCATGCGCTTCTTTCGTCATATCTTGCACACCGCTTTCAGTTTGTAAGTATTAATAGCTGTCAATCCTCAGTAAAAAATGTAACTGCTGGCGTACCTCAGGGAAGTATCCTTGGACCGCTTCTTTTTAACCTATATATAAATGATATCGTTAATCAATGCCGGCATGCAAAGTGTGTTATGTATGCAGATGACGTCTCACTGTTCTCCTCATTAAGCGTATTTGGAGATATGATAAACGAGGCAAATGGGACACTAAATGCACTCTATCAATGGTCCCTTAATGACCAGTTGAAAATTAATGTAACTAAAACTAAGGCTATTATATTCAAACCAAAAAATAAAAACATTATTCTACCATGCGATCTTAAGCTAGGTCAGGAAATGATAGAAATTGTAGACAATATTAAAATATTAGGGGTATATTTCAACAGCCAGTTAAGCTGGGATAATCACGTTAACGCTGTCATCAGTAAGCTTTCTCGTGTCACAGGTATCATTAACCGGCATCGTCACTTACTTCCATGCAAAGTTAAACTTCTCCTGTATAATTAGCTCTTTATGTCCCAAGTAAACTGTGCGCACTTAGCTTTGGGGAACAACTACAGTTACCAATAAAAATAAGATTTACGTTTTACAGAAACAGGCTCTACGTGCAATACTCAACCTCGGTTCAGATATAAACACATGCGACTTATTCCGCCAGTTCAAGGCCGTAAAGGTATCTGAAATGTATAATGTTAGGTTGGCTGAAAGATATAAGAAGGACCTAAGACAAAATGTGAATTACTTTCGTGACACGGCACACCTTTCGCTAAATGTACAAGTTTACCCTAGCAGACAGGGCGAACTATGGCATATTCCAACATGCCGCACAATATGCGGTACATATAGCCTAGCAAACACGCTGCCCCGTCTTTTAAATAAGTTTCATGCCGCAAAAGTTGATGTATCACGAGCATGCCGCAAAAATATACAGGATGTATGTGCTACTTTTTAGATTTCATCATGCTTTCACTACTTCCTTATATCTTTCGTTGCATAAAGTGTTGACCTGATTTGCATAATCAATGACATGGTTTTCTGTGCAGTATAATTTTCTGTTGGTTTTGTGTTATCATTTTTTTTGTGTACGCTTCATTTCCTTATTGTCCTTTCTGATGATTTTTGTATATGTATGTTGCCTGCTGCGCTGCAATGTAGGGGCCGAGGGGCATGTCAAGCCACAAATTCTGGCTTTTCCCCTCGACCCTCATCATGTATACATGGGAAATAAATTGAAATTGAAAATTGAAAATTGAAAAGCTGCTGCCGCGAGAAATGTTTATAAATTCAGGCACAGCCTCCAGCGGAGGACAAACTCCTGATTGGCAGGAGGTGTTCCAGGACTGTTCCGTAGTATTTTATTTAGTGACTTCTGCTCATGTAAAGAAGAAGACTGAGTTTCTGCCAGCGGTTTATGAACGTCCTACGTGACTCAAAAGTGTCGGCACCGTTGTCAATGTAGCTAAGACAAATTGTTTTCTTCTGTTGTTTTCTAAGACAAAAGGATTACACCGCTGGTTTCCCATTTATTAAAACCACAAACTAAAACAAAAACAAACAGAAACAAACAATTCTTTGCTTCCCTCTTATCGTTGACTGTTGGCTTCCTTCTCAGGTATGTACAGCAACGTATGCGTCCGCGTAAGTCGGTAAATCATGAACGATGTAAAGCGCGCAGAAAGGCATTGACGGGTAAATAAGTGCGAAAGGCTGCGGGCATGTCTTAATGGGATAATCGCGTCCTGCTCCGACCTGCACTGGTGAAGCTAGGTGTTGGACAACAAAATGGCGCCCGTGAGTACACGTAAGTACAACCTATACGCCTTTTCACAAAACGACGTTTGAGCAGCGCCATCGCCCGACACGGGCGACGTCTATCGCCAGCACCGGATATGGCGCCATTTTGAACTGTGAGCCTTGCGTGATCTGATCGGCTGCACTTCGGTAGTGCGATATTCGCGGAGCCCTATTTCGATTGTTTTCTTCCGCTTCACTTGTTTTGTGCCACTTGACTTTTGTGCTGCTTGACGTGCTCTCGTGAGCGATCAGTGAGAGGTGCAATGGCAGAAGCAAGCCCAGCCAGTGGACAAAGCGTTTCTTCGTCGGTAGCGGTGGCAGCCGCGACTTCGTCGAAACCTGGCGTGCTAATCAGCGGTAAGTGCTTTTCATTGCCATTGCTGCGCATAACGACTGTAGTCTTAGATTGAGTCTGTCATCTGTAAGTTCTGCGGTTGAGGGTTACCTGATTTGACGAAAGCAGGCGCGTATGTAGCTGTCAGCTAGGCTAGCAGAACTAGTTCGCTAGACGGACGAAGACGACACGGCGCATGTCCTGTGTATCCCGTGTCGTCGTCGACCGATTAGCGCTATCACTTCGAACGAACTAGAGCAAAACAACCTTCTGCTGCATAGAGCTAGGCGCTTTCGGCCAGCCGACGTGAGACAGCGGTTGGTAGATAGGTGGTGGTTCCTCCATACGCTTCTGATGCAACTCAGCAGCCCAGTTGTGCAAAGTTTATTGCATCTGGTGCAGCGCAGGGTGCTCATAACGAAATGTAGCAAAAACAAGAGCGTGATGCTCGTGCAGCGCGGTACCTGCAGCGATCCGACGCGCGCAGCGATCACTTATGTCAGCGCAACTGATATAGCCCAGGTGCTTGATTTAGAAATGAGTTTTATTTACTGAACCGCGCATGGCGCGTGTGATCGCCGAGACAATGCTTTGGCGGACTGAAGTTCTGCATACATGTATTATTTAGACTGAAATGCTAAGTTCTATTTCTGAAGCTCATGTGAGACAGAGGTGCTTAGCAAAAAATAATTGCAGGGAAACTTCAGGAGCATAAACGGGCATGTGAAAAAATGGTGTTTTGCTTGCATCTCATGTGATGCAAACATGGAGGGTGACAGACCCAATTTTTTCTTTGCAGGAAACCTTGTTTATGCTCATCCAAATGAGATTAAAGATTGGACTGAGGTTATGAGGGACTGGCCTGAAATTAAGGAACCAGATATAGTAAATTATTTAGTGCACTCAAAGGCCAGCGACCTTCAAGAAGTACGATGCTACAAGTCTCTGGAATCGTACAACTATCTGCAGTCAGGCTGGGTTGGCAAAGTTCTCTTGCATAAAGTGAACGAAGATATTGTGCTTTTGAATGCAGATGCCACGCCTTCACAAGCCGTAAAGAACAAGCCTCATTGTGTGTGGGTTTCTGCCAAGAAGGAAGGTGAAGTTTTGAATGCAGGCTGCACCTGCATGGCTGGGCAAGCCAGAGTTTGTAGCCATGTAGGTGCTGTACTCTGGAAAGTAGATTGCGCTGTTTCCCGTGGCCTGACTGGAAAGACTTGTACCGATGAAATTTCAAAATGGAACAAAGGCACAACGCGAAATGTCCAAACATCTGAAATTGAGGGAATTAACCTCAGGCTTCAAAAAAGAACTGTTGACAACCATACAGCGCCCAGCACGAAATGTGCAAGTGCCGCTTTCGCAAGCTGAAATCAAGAGGCTGCATGAGGATTCTGGTTACCCTGGGCTATTCAACACACCAGGTATGCTTCGTGGAATCTTTGACACTCCACCAGTGATTACAGAACCGTAACTACCAGTTAAAAAATGTCCTGTGCAGTGCGTGAGGATAGGCAGATTATTGACATAAGTGGATTAACTGGCTAATAACACCACTATGATTTTATGAAGCCTGTTTTGCTGTCAGAAATCAATGGCAGTCTTCAGCAAGTAACAGCGTTACAGTGGTGATGACACTGGATGCCAAGATTGTCTTCTTAGTTCCTAAAGGTCACATTTGTTTTGAAACTGTGAGCACCAGTGCTCACCATGAACAAAGCTATAAACATGGAGGACACCTAATTGCCATTAGCTGTGACAATGAGAAACAAGAACCTCGCTGTGAGCACCACACACCACGCCACATGAGACGTCGCATGTCAAGCAATCGGTACACTACATGACGTAACCTTGACACATATCATGCATTATGACAAATTAATTAGTTTATTAATTATGAGCAAATTATGACTACACTGATGACTTTTGTCGCCATGACTGTACTTATGACACGCACACAGTTGCCACACATCACATTTCCCCCGATACCGAACACCATCCACTAATTAATTATTCATGACTTATGATACATGTATCATAAAGAGTAGTTTAACATAACCACATACATCATGATCGCTAGCACTGATAGAGCAAGACACGTGTAAATAAGGTGTGACATCCGTCACAAGACACTGGCTTTCTGCTCCAATGAGGCTCCTGCGCTATGCATAATAAGTTCTACATTTACTCTACTGGTTTTTTTTTTACCTTCACTTTCAGGAACACTGCTGCACGCAACATTTACGGCTGCACTCCGCCAGGCTGCACCAATATCCTAAGACCAAGATAGCTTGCAGCACTGCGTCCACGACGACATCAATGCACTGCCCGAGAGCTGTGGCCGGTGCAGCAATTTCTGCTCAAAGTTCATAGTTCTTTCTCCAAGAGCTGCGGCATCCCTCGAGGAAAATACGCGAGAGCAGGACAGCCCGCTTTGGAAAGATGCTCGCTTATTGAGACTAACGGCATCAAATGTAAAAAGAGTGTCCAAAAAAAGCACAACACCATGCAAAGCTGCAGTGCAAGCCATGTTGTCGCCCAGGGAATGCTGCGACAATGCACGGCCATAAATATGAGCCTGTTGCCCGTGAGCAGTTTTCCAAAAGAACTGGGCTGAGTGTGACACATAGTGGCACTGTATTACATGCGACAGTGCCTTGGTTGCCTGCTTCACCTGGTGGTGTTTTGCAGGCGGCTGATGCACTCTTAGAAGTGAAATGCCCGTATGTAATGGATGCAGTTGACCTAATAAGGACAGGGAAGTATGATGTGAAGGAGGTCGGAGACAAATACATATTGGCAGAGAATGGCCCTAACGGGTAGTATGGCCAAGTGCAATTCCAAATGTATTGTACTGGGCACAAGTTGTGCTACTTTTACATTTGGTCTGTAAAAAGTGCTGCGCTTCTAACGGTACTTTTTGAAAGTGCTTTTGTAGATGATGAAGTACCAAGATTACAGAAGTTCTACTTCTGTGAGCTGTTGCCAGAAATGGAAAAGCAGCATGCAGAGGGCAAACTCCAGTTGTGTAAGGAGTACATGAAACTGTGTGATCTGTGATGCTATCAGTGTTGAATTTTCTAGAGTTGGAAAAGCGACCGTGCCAGCCCACTTTGTGTAAAGAATTTAGTCACATAACAGTGTAATAAATTTTATTGCCAGAATGATACTCTCATAAACTGCAATCTTGAAAGGCCGATCATTCATCCCTTTCTTCGACACTCCTGGCAATGAGAGGACCTTTTAAATTACAGAGGCCACCACAGACAAAAATAATGTCACTTATGGTTTTCTTTGATCGTATTGGCAGGACTTGCTTGAATATTCTAAATGTCTTCATTCTATTTATGGCCCTTTCGACGTGTATGCGTACAGACGCAATTCTCCTCGTTTGAGTTACTTCACTCTCACTGAGCTGAGACTTTCCTCTAAAGAAACAGCAGGTTAGTCAAGATTTGCCCACAAAATTAGGTTTGTCGCTTACCTCTTGTGAAAGAAGGCACTTTGAGTTTGACGCCTTCAATGTCAAGATTTGTGCTCAGCACAAGAACTCGGTCGGCATTACTTCATCACCTGGGCCTATAAGATCTTCCACGCCACAGTCACTCATTATAAATTTGTCCGAAGCTCTCCCACCATATGCACGTGACACAAACATTATATAGCCATTTGGCACAATGGCAGTGAGAAACTTAACAGTGTTATGCGCCTTATAGCTGCTGTACGTCTGAGTTGTAGCAAGCAGCTTCCTTGGCCGCTGAAGGAAGACCTCCGAGCAGTCTATGACACAAGTTGTTTTCTCATAACCGTTCAGAGTAAAAGATTCTGGCATGCTGTTTCTGATTAGTGATCGTGGCAGCCACACCCCAACTTTTTTCATAACCTTCTGCAACACAAACAAGATGTACATGAATAGATTGTGCACATATGAAATGGATATGCCAAATATTCTTGCCAAGTGTTCGCAAAGCAGACCAAGACGCATTCTCATTAGGCTCAGAAGCAGCTGATCCTCGACTGAGAGTTTTTAGAAGGTCTTGTTGCTTTCAATTGTTACAGCTTTGACTAAGCTGTCAAAGACTGGCTTAGATAGTCCTGTATAAAATTGACAGTCCTCTTCTGTCAAGTTTGACGACAAGCCTTGCTGCTTTCCGAAAATGTATTGCAGCCCACATTTAGAATAGGTGAGGTCATTATGGCCAATTTCTTCCCATTGTGTTGACTTGTCTCTCCTTGAGACCTGTTGAAGGAATACAGCCAAGTTTAGAGGTCACAAAAAAAGCAGAGTGGAACACAAAGGTGTCCGAATGAACGAAACAAATTTTTGCAGGCTGAGGATACTGTGCAATTAATGCACCCTTCGTGCTTAGGGTATTAACGTTAGGACTGCGGTCTATATTTAGCTCGGAAGCAGATGTCCTGAGACCAAGCATGACCACTTAATACAGGGAACATCTGCCAAAAAATGTTACTCACTGTGCAATGCAACAGTCCTCAAAATGTCCTACCGCCATGAAACCAGAGTGCACGCTAGTGGACTCTTTGCATACTTTTAGTAAATGCTGCACGTCATCCACTTAGCCATTGCAGCACTGAATTATTTAAACCAGTGATAACTGTACACATTCTAGGCTCCACTAATACAGGAAGCATGCCTTGTAGTCCTCCCTCTTGTCTGCTTGCTGCATAATGACTTATGATTGTGATCAAAACATGTCATGCCTTTAGTTACCCTAACAAGTCAGGCAACTACCTGTATTACTGTACTGTAAAGTTAATGCAGGAATCTCTACTAGGCTTCAAATACCCTTCATGAGGAAAGTATTTAATAATTTCATCACGCCAATACTCACCTAAGGTGAGAGACAGAATCGCAGAAACTGAAGACAGAGCAGTGAGCTATGGAATGGAAAAAAACACAGCATTAACAGACAGGAAGAGAGTATACTTGGTAGGAGAAGAAACATGAAATATATTGTAGCTGCAATGAAGAGTAAGAAAATCAGCATGGAAGGGTAAGTAATAGGAAGCAAAGACAACCACTGGTCCTTTCACGTAAGAGCGTGAATTCCAGGAGAAGACAAGCATAGCAGGGAGCAGCTGGGACGGGTGGCAGGACGAGAGGAAATTTGCAGGGGTAAGGCGGCCACAGCTGGTGCAGAACAGGTTAATTGGAGGTGAATGTTTCGGAAAGGCCATTGCCCTACAGTAGACATAGTTATGTGGCTGGTAATGATGATGTCTGTGATTTTATGGCCTTACTTGGTCTTTCTTGGAACGCATTTATTCATTCAAACCCTAGCTGGAGACTGGAGTGTTTTCAAAATGTTTCGCACTTTATGGCAGACACTACTTGTATGAGAAGCAAGAATGCTGTCATGGAGAATTAGAAAGCCATAACATGCCATCATCTCAGTTATATTGTTACGTGGTCCAGGCGGGAACGACGCGAGAACGCCCGGGCACAGCACACAGGTCAAGAGCACAAGGCGGCCCGCACAGAGCACCAGGCACAGAGCACCGAATCGCAGAGCACGCGCGCCTCCAAGAGTCTTCATTCATCTCTTCTTCTATCCGTTGCATGGCCCCCGGTCGCAAAAAAAAAACACCGTCTCGGTGGAAATTAGGGCGGGGCAAGGGATTGCGACACGTAGGGCTTGAGGCGAGAGACGTGGACAACGTCACTCTGAGATGTACCGGAGGTGGTCTCCGGAAAGGCCGGGGCAATCTCGTAGGTGACGGCGGTGACCTGGCGGAGCACACGGTATGGGCCAACATAGCGGGACATTAGTTTTTCGCAAAGCCCGACACGGCGTGTGGGCGACCAAAGCAAGACGAGGGCTCCAGGGGAAAAGTTACCATGCGGTGGCGGCGGTCGTAGTAGTCCTGCTGTGAGGCCTGCGAGGCTTGTAGGCGGGAGCGAGCCAGCTGGCGGGCGTGGTCGGCGCGGGCAATAGCGTCGTGGGCATATTCAGAAGGCGGGGAAGGAGATGTCGGAAGCAGCGTGTCCAAAGGTAATTGGGGTTCACGACCGTACAACAGATAGAACGGGGAGTAACCGGCAGTGTCATGGCGAGAAGAATTGTAAGCGAAGGTCACGTATGGAAGGGCAATGTCCCAGTCCCGATGGTCCGGGGAAACGTACATGGCGAGCATATCCGTGAGAGTGCGGTTGAGGCGCTCTGTAAGACCGTTGGTTTGGGGATGATAGGCGGTGGTCAGCTTATGTTTTGTTGAGCAGGAACGGAGAATGTCGTCGACAACTTTAGAGAGAAAGCAACGGCCGCGGTCGGTGAGAAGTTGGCGGGGTGCACCATGACGGAGGATGAGGTCGTAGAGGAGAAAATCGGCCACGTCGGTAGCAGTACTGGTGGGGAGGGCCCGCGTGATGGCATAGCGAGTAGCATAATCTGTCGCAACGGCAATCCATTTGTTTCCAGAGGTGGACTCCGGAAACGGGCCCAAAAGATCCAAGCCAACAGGATAGAATGGTTCAGGGGGCACATCAACAGGCTGGAGCAAACCCGCGGAGAGCGTGGCGGGACGTTTCCGGCGCTGGCACTGGTCGCAGGCACGAACATAGCGGCGGACGGACTGGTAGAGGCGGGGCCAAAAGAAGCGACGACGCACGCGGGCGTAAGTACGCGAGACACCCAGATGTCCAGCAGTGGGGAGGTCATGGAGCTCGTGGAGGACGTCGTTGCGCAGATGCTTCGGGACAACGAGCAGTAGGTCTGGGCCGGCCGGGTTCAGGCTTCTGCGGTAGAGTGTGTCTTGATGAAGTACAAACCGGCGCAGGGCAGGGTCAGATGGAGAGGTTCTGAGGCGGGAAATAATAGAGCGGAGCTCGATATCTCGTCGCTGCTCATCGCCAAGGTGAGTAAGAGCAGAGAGCGAGAAGAGGTCAGCGGCGGTGTCACTGCCAGAATGATCAGACGAGTCAACGGGATATCGGGAGAGGCAGTCAGCATCAGTGTGTAGCCTACCGGACTTATATACCACGGTATAGTCGTAGTCTTGGAGGAGTAAAGCCCAGCGACCTAGGCGACCAGTAGGATCTTTCAGTGATGAGAGCCAGCAGAGCGCATGGTGGTCGGTGACAACCGTAAAAGGGCGGCCGTACAAATATGGGCGGAATTTCCCAACCGCCCAGACAAGGGCTAAGCACTCACGTTCGGTAATTGAGTAATTGCGCTCCGGGGCGGAGAGGAGGCGGCTGGCGTAGGCGATGACACGGTGCTGTTCGGATTGCCTTTGAGAGAGAATAGCGCCGATGCCATAGCCGCTGGCGTCTGTGCGGACTTCAGTGGGAGCTGTCACATCGAAGTGGGCCAGAACTGGCGTGGTAGTAAGCTTCAATATCAAGGTGGAAAACGCGTGTGCTTGGTCGGGTCCCCAGATGAAGGTGGCTTCCTTTTTCAGGAGGTCGGTGAGGGGGCGGGCGATGTCGGCGAAGCCTTCAACAAATCGACGAAAGTAGGAGCACAGCCCTAAGAAGCTGCGGACGTCGTTACAGGAACGTGGCTGAGGAAAGTCTTTAACGGCTCGGATCTTATCAGGGTCAGGGTGCACCCCCGTGTCGTCGACGACATGACCCAAGATGGCGAGTTGACGGCGCGCGAAACGGCACTTAGACGAGTTGAGCTGCAGGCCAGCATGACGAAAGAGGGAAAGGATCTGAGAAAGGTCAGTGAGGTGAGAGGAAAACGAGGGCGAAAAGACAATGACGTCATCGAGATAGCACAGGCAGGTGGACCACTTAAAGCCTTGCAGAAGAGCATCCATCATGCGTTCAAATGTGGCTGGTGCGTTGCATAATCCGAAAGGCATAACTTTGAATTGATAAAGGCCATCAGGAGTCACAAAAGCGGTTTTCTCACGGTCCTGTTCATCTACAGCAATTTGCCAGTAGCCGGAGCGCAGATCTATGGACGAGAAGAATTTGGCACCATGGAGGCAGTCAAGCGCGTCATCGATACGCGGCAGGGGGTACACGTCCTTTTTAGTGATCTTATTCAGGTGGCGATAATCAATGCAAAAACGCCATGAGCCATCCTTTTTCCTGACAAGGACGACGGGTGAGGCCCAGGGACTGTGTGAGGGTTCGATAATGTTTTTTTCTAGCATTTTAGTAACTTCCGCATTGATTACTTGACGCTCGGCGTGAGAGACCCGGTAAGGGCGGCGGCGGATGGGAGGGGCATCGCCTGTTTCAATGCGGTGCCTGACGGCGAGAGTTTGACCCAGCGCGGTGTTGTTCACGTCAAAAATATCCGAAAAAGATTCGAGAAGGGCACGAAGCTTGGCAGTTTGATCGGGATGGAGGTCGGTAGCCATCATGGTTGTGAAGGTGTCGGTCGACAGAAGAGACTGCCGGCGCGGTGCGGCGGTTTCTGGAACTGGGGTAGCGGGCAACGTAGCCACGTGGCAAGGAGCGAGAGGGGATAGCGTAGCGACGCATATGCCGGACGGTAGCACTTGAGAAGTGAGGCCGAAGTTTAGGAAAGGCAGAGAGTGGGCGTTGGCTTGGACGGTGGCAATGGTATGAGGTAGAGCAACGTTACGGGTCAGGAGGAGGTCAAGATTGGGAGTAACGAGATAGTCGCCATCGGGAACTGGGTGAGATGGGGTCAATGGAACAAAAGAGGCGGTTCGGGATAACAGGCGAGCATATGCGGTACTGAATAGTCGCAGTGATACATCAAGTGGGTCTGAATCCAGCATTGGAAGGGCGAGGTGTAGAACACCCTCCGAGCAGTCAATGAGGGCGGAATGGTCAGTCAAAAAATCTAAGCCGAGGATAAGGTCATGGGCACAGGTGGTCAGCACGGTGAACTGAACTGGTATACTCTGGCCGGCAATAGTAACGCGCGCGGTACACATACCGTCCACAGCAGGCGTGCCACCATCCGCGACACACACACGGGACGTTGCAGGCGTTAAGACTTTGCGGAGGCGACGGCGGAGGGCAGCACTCATCACTGATACATGAGCACCGGTGTCAGTCAGGGCGCGCACAGGAACACGGTCAATAGTGACGTTCAGAAGATTAGGTCGAGAGGTCGAGAGAGGATTTGTAGTCCGGGTCGTTAATGCAGCGTCACCTCCGGGAGCTGCATCACTTAGTTTTCCAATTGGGAGCGGCTGCGAGAAGGCGACTGGGGGGAACGAGAGCGGCGGCCCTGCGGGGACGGAGAGCGGGAGAATCGGCGTGGAGGGGGTACGGCTGGTGCAGACGGTTCGGACGGGGCACGGGTCGAGAAGTTGTGGGATGAGGCGGGACTGTAGAAGGAGGGGAAGACGTTGCGGGGCGTTGAAGACCATGGACTACGGCAATGACGGGCGATGTGGCCAATGCGAGAGCACCGGAAGCAAATGGGACGGTCGTCCGCCGTGCGCCAGTCATTGGGATTGCGGGAACGGGGCAGAGAATAATAGGTGCGACGAAAAGCACAGGGAGGGGGCTGGGGGGTGTCCGGGCTTCTGATGGCGCACACTGCTGGAGCGAGGTTCAGATGAGCGAGTTCCTGCCGCACGACGGCCTGAATCAGCGACACAGCGGGCAGGGTTGTATCAGGGACGGAGGGCGGGGATATCACAGTTGCGAGGGCCTCCAGTTCACGTCGGACGATCCGGGTGACTGAATCGGTGACGGCAGGGGCGTCCGAGGGCGTGCGGGATGGTGATCGGTGGTCCTCACAGGAAGATGTCGCGGCCGTGTTGGGAAGGCGAGAAAACGACGGCGAAATGCGGCGGCCTTTGACTTGCTCAAATCGACGGCACTCGTTTATGATGGAGTCAATTGAGGTACAGTCTTTGCAAACAAGCAAGTGGAACGCATCGTCGGCAATGCCTTTGAGCACGTGGCCCACTTTATCGGTCTCACTCATTGCGGCGTCGACCTTGTGACAAAGCGCCAAGATGTCCTGAATGTAGGCCACGTAGCTCTCGGTAGAAGACTGTGCTCGAGTAGCCAGCTGTTTCTTGGCGGCGAGCTGGCGGTCATCAGGTCTACCGAATAGCGTCTTCAACTTTTCCTTAAAGGTGTCCCAACTTGTTAGCTCTTCCTCGTGGGTCTCCTACCATACGCGCGCCGTGCCATTGAGGTAAAAGATGACGTTCGCGAGCAGTAGCGTAGGGTCCCACCTGTTGTAGTTGCTGACACGCTCGTAAAGGTTAATCCAGTCTTCGACGTCGGAGCCATCTGTGCCGGAAAACGTGCCGGGGTCGCGAGGTGGAGCCATGATGACGAAAGGAGGGGTAGTGGGGGTAGTGGGGCTCCTTGACCGGCCGGGTGGAGCCATGGTGGTAGTCCCGGCCTGACGAGTACTACGAAGCTGCGTGGTGTGCGCAGCGTAAAATCCGCACCTCCACCAAAGATGTTACGTGGTCCAGGCGGGAACGACGCGAGAACGCCCGGGCACAGCACACAGGTCAAGAGCACAAGGCGGCCCGCACAGAGCACCAGGCACAGAGCACCGAATTCCAGAGCACGCGCGCCTCCAAGAGTCTTCATTCATCTCTTCTTCTATCCGTTGCAATATCAACTGTTTAAAAGCTATTACAGGTGTCCACCGGTAGTAGTGGCCCCTGAAGTCACTGCAAAGCAATGAAATGTTTTGTGGTCACTCACCGTTACAGTGCATTCGTTTTGAACCTGTTGACCATCTGCTCGTGCTGCCTTGGTTGGCACCTGCACGAAAAACACCAAATAGTCAACAAGCTCAGCATACCAGGGCTTCATGATTTTGTAAGGCATGATCTTAGAATGTTTCATACTCTGCGGTACACACCATACACAGGGCATACCAGGACTTTATGCTTTTGTAAGGCATGATCCTAGAATATTCGATGCTCTATGGCACCCACCGGTTCTATCAGAGGGATAGGTATCGCTCGGGATAAAGCCCACATATCCACTAATAGCTGCTGTAGGCGTCCACCAGGTGTACTAATAAGAAGACAGAGCAGTGAGCAATGAAATGGAAAAAAGCATAGCATTAAGAGACAGTGTCACATATAATAGGAAGTTTGAAATATAAGTATATAAAATAAAGAAGTTTGGAGAAGACGACGAGAATGACGTATGCATGACCTGTATTAACTCAAGAATAGAGAAGGTGAAGTGTTCAGTGAGGCGGGAAGAGATGATTGGTAAAGAATAGAGGAGGATGACGACTAGGATGACATGTACCAATGCCAAGGTTATAATAGCGCGAGGGATATTGTGGCACGTGGGGAAGAACAGAGAAGCGGAGGTTACGGCGGCTCAGGACCACCTCAGCTGGAAGAGAGCAACGCCGGCTACTGCTCCGGTGATCTCGAGTTCTACGGCGTCGCACCGTGGACTTGCTGCCGTTCCTGAGCCCATTCTGGGGAGTCAACGAATGACGCAACCACCTGCTACGGCCAGGGGTGCCTCCAGCACTGTTGCCACCCATCCGGATCCACTAACCGGCGTCGAGGTGGCGTTCGAAGGGTCATTCTAATCGTCTTCGTCTTCTTTTCTCCACGAATCATCTCTTCCCACCTCACCGAATACTTCTTCATCTTCTTTATTATTGAGTTAATACAAGTCGTGCTCACCGTCACCCTCATTGTCTTCTCCAAATTTCTTCAGTTTATACTTCTATTTCAAACTTCCTATTACATGTGACAGACAGGAAGAGAGTAGAGTGGGTAGGAGAACACACGAGATATATTGTAGCTGCAATGAAGAGTCAACAAGCACTGTTGGAGAAGTGTCTGCATCTCTAAACTGTTGAAAATTTTTTCTGGTCCCTTGGGAAGTACTTATGTAGAAAATGCCACATAGCCAACAAGTTCAGCTAGAAGCCTTCGTTTATTAGCGTAATATGTGTTTAAAAAGTGCTCTGAAGTCTCTGGTAAGCATCTCTTTTATCAGAGGCAATACTACTGTCACTGAGAATAAAAATCCCTAGCCTGCTCTCGTCTTTGGCACATTGGCAGATAGCACACATGATGCCCGCCAATGGTACAGACATCTGTAGCACTTAAAGAGAACACAAAGATTTGTGGTTACTCACAATGAAAGTGTCCTGAAAGCATTGGCTATCTGCTTGTGTTTCCTCAAGGGGTTCCTGCATGAAAAATGTCACATAGTTGCTCAGATCTGCATACTACAGTTAATTTCATTAATTGTAAGGTGTTTCAAATTATCCCACACTGTGAGGTAGGCGCCAGTTTTACGAGAGGCAAAACTACTGTTACTGAGAATAAAAACTTAAAAGCCATAGCATGCTCTCATCGTTTCACGTTAGCAGCTAGCGCACATAATGTCCACCAATGGTACCCATATCTGTAGCATTTCAAGAGAACACAAAGATTTGTGGTTACTCACAGTGGAATTGTCTGTGTCCTGAAAGTGTTGGCTATATGCTTGTGCTCCTTCGGGTGGTTCCTGCATTAAAAATGCCACACAATCAATCAGCTCTGCATACTATACAGTTTTATTAATTGTAAGGCGTTTTCAAATTGTTCCACACTGTGAGGAAGGCGTCACTTTTATGAAAGGCAAAACTATTATTACTGAGAATAAAAACTTGCGCTCGTCTGTCATCAGCTACCAGATATGGTATGCACAAGTATTACAGTCCCCTGTACCATTAAAAGACAATAAAAAGCTTTGAGGTTACTCACGGTGGAAGTGTTTGTGTCTTGAAACTGTTGGCTATCTGCTTGTGCTGCCCCAGGTGGTTCCTGCATGAAAAATTCCACATATGCAGTCATCTCAGTGTACTAGTTTCATTAACTGTAAGCTGTGTTTACAAAACGCTCCACACTTTATGGTAGGTACCACTTTTATTAGAGACAAAAGTAGTGTTCATCATCATCAGACTGACTTCATCCACTGCAGGGCAAAGGCCTCTCCCTTATTTTCATATCTCTCCCATTAACCCGTTCCTGTGCCAGCTGCAGCCACCTTATCCCCGCAAACTTTTTAACCTCGTCCCCTTAACTTTCTGCCGCCCCCTGCTACGCTTGCCTTCTCTTGGAATCCATTCGATTGCACTTAATAAGGACCATCGGTTATGTTGCCTTCACATTAAATGCCCTGGCCAAACCCATTTCGACTAGCATGCAATTAACCCGCATTTTATCCCTGATCCACTCTGCCTTCATTTTCCTTTTCCATAGCTGACTGCGCTGTCGAATGAGAACAAAAAAGCCATAGCATGATCTCGTCTCTCGGCAGCTAGCACATATGCCATATACTAGCGTTACAGCCCCCTGTATCATTGAAAAAACTTTGCGGTAACTCACGGCAGAGGTGTCCGAGTCTTGAAGGTGTTGGCTGTCTGCTTGTGCTGTCTCAGGTGGCTCCTGAATAAAGCATATCACGTGGTCAATCATCCTGACGTCTACAGTTTCATTAACTGTGAGGTGTGTTTTAAAAATGCTCCCCACACTATGGTAGGCACCACTTTCATCAGAGACAAAATTATTACTGAGAACAAAAAAAGCCATAGCATGCTCTTGTCAGCTAGCAGATATGGTATCCACCGGTGTGGGTCCTCTAGCACTGAAGGACCAAAAAAAAATGCTTTGCAGTAAACTCACGGTGGAAGTGTTTGTGTCCTGAATGTTTTGGTTGTCTGCTTGTTCCCTTCGTGTGCTGCCTGCATGAAAAATGCCACATAGTCAATCAGCTCGGCGTACGAGAACGACAGGAATACTTCGACACATCGCAAGACAACAGAAACGAGTGTGTGCACCACGCAAGCAGCACAAAAGCATACGACACAACAAAAAATCCAGACGCCACAGAGCACTGTGCAGTCCTCGCTGTGTTCTCGAGCACTTTATTCTATGGAACAAAATGAAGAAGCCCAATTTCCTCCACATGTGAACCATAGTTCTAGGGAACTACACTGCATGTCTGTTTTTTTTTAGTTGCCCTGTGTTCTTACGCTGCTGGCTCCCATGCACACCCACCTAATGATCAGGGTTTAGATTATCGCTCTTCTAGGAAAGTCGAAATTGCGTATCAATATTTTTAGCCTTCTGTAATATAGATTACTGCTGGCACATAAGTGACAATAACAACAGCCAATTTTCACAAACATTAATGTATTGTGGAACTTCTTTCCTCACAGTCTTAGTGAACAAAACTTGCTCCAAGAGTCACGTTATCGGCCAGTGCTCAATCTGTTAGTGCCCTGCATGGGTACCTGCTTGTGTCACATCGTGGCTGAAAATATTTAGAAATTTTAATATGAAATGCTTCTTCTTAGTGTGCCCCCCTTGGAGTGCGATATAGTAATTGTCATTTATTTGCTAAGGGGAGAAGGTTATCTCATCTGCTCTTCTCCC
Organism: Amblyomma americanum; assembly: GCF_052857255.1. Lineage (NCBI taxonomy): Eukaryota > Metazoa > Arthropoda > Arachnida > Ixodida > Ixodidae > Amblyomma > Amblyomma americanum. Next base: position 36,332,998 of record NC_135500.1, on the reverse strand, counting down.
CGAGTACTACAGTCATTTATGAAAGCTGACATGCATTTATTTTCTCAGGTACTCCCACTGTACAAAAATCTAGTTCCTGCTTATGCCGACGGGAGACAGGGCGTCACTTCTTCGAGACTACTGACGCAAAAGCCGCTGAACAGGACTTGCCAGCGTCCTGTCTCTTGCGCCGTTAATGAATGTCCGCGCAATCTGCAGCTGACAAACTTTTTCGCGTCCAAATGTTTTCAAGTACCGAAACGTAATCCCCAGACTGACCTTTTGTGCCAAAGCATCAGTGCTAAAATCTAATGGCCCACCATCAGAAGCGCCTGCGTTCTCGTCGCGGGGCTTGCGCTTCATCTGAAAGACAATCCGAAAAAGTCAGCACAACGACCAATGGAATATCGCGCTTGAGTACCTTCTTAGCAGGGGGGATGTGTTCGTGCCTCACCAGACGACGCCGTCCCAAAACCACCTACAGAGAATGAGAAGGCTAAGCAAAATGATCTTGCGCGGTTTTCACAAACAGAACGGGAACTCACTTTTCTCTGGTAGCCCAAGTGCAGCGCGGGCACAGCGTTCTGGTCAGTCTTTTTTCTGCCGACGAAATGTCGCGAGCAAACGCGCGACCATGGGGCAATTGTAAAATATTTTCGGTTGACAGCAGCTGCCCACTGCCTTCGCAAATCAGGTGATGCAGGAAACCGATGCAGCGTGAACATGTCACATCGGCGGTCCTCTCGTCGAGTGCTGTGTTGGGGACACAGCATCGTCCCTAAAATCGTTCTTTTCCGTTGGTTGTTCGTGCACCCATAAACAGCACAGTGCTGGCCTGTAGACTTTTGATGGGCATATGCCATTATTTACAAGCGCAAGTCGTTCGCGACACGAATGAACGGAAGCATCGAAGGGCACCGAACACACCCCAGCGCTAGCGCAACGCGAGCTCACAGTCCAGACCAAACAGGCAACACTGACACATACCCTCGGCACCAGACCATCGGGAGCGCCCTCGTGAAAAGGTTTATAGAGGCGTTGTAGATAAAGACGATGGGCAGCGGCTGTGTGTGTACGCCGTAATTTGCTCTTTCGCTGAGAGAGATAAGCTTTCAGTGGCCTAGCCATGTGACATGACCTTTTGGAGTTGTGCTTCTGTATATATAGTGTAAGTACCGCCTTTCTTTGGTTTTCCGTTTTTTTTCTCTCTCCAATCTTCCCAAATACTTCCATTACCCTTTAGAGTAAGCTTTGTAATTAAAAGCGCTTGTTTGTCTTCTTTATCGTCCGTGCCTTTCCGAGCGCTTGATGTCAAATGCAGGTAAGCAACAACGGATGTGTCACTGAACTCACTGAACAGCAACAAGCGGCAGTCATGGAGCACGGCACTTGAGTGCCTAGCAAGAAAACAACAAAGTCAGGAAAACGATTTCTGCTTCCGTTATTGTAGTGCGTTTTAGTATTAGAGTGCTGCGATTGTTATTTGCAGTAAACTTCCGTAGATTTTGAAGCTCGCTAAGAAAATTGCCCCGAAATCACCCAAGCCTCTCTCTGCAGCACCATAAACGTAAGAAAACCTACATTTCATAAAACAAAAAGCCCCTATTGCTGTGTTTTAGCGGGGCCGACAAAACTGTCAGGTAACCAACATCAGCAGTGCCACGGACACCTCGCACGGGCTCTGTGAAATACCATTTAGGCGCAGTCGATAGCCATCCATTTCATGGGTACATAAAAAACTTGCATGTCTTTCATATGACGGGCAGTTCAACATTTCTATTAAACAATGGTGTAAAATTCGCTGAAGTGGCGGGTGGTACAATTGTGCACTATCGCGGTAGGAGCATGATAGTAGCCATGTTGGTGCAGCATCAAAACTGCCATTTCATTGCCACTCGATAGTATTTCTTTCTGTTTCGATATTGCCTCGTGTCCACGAGGATGACCAATGTTTGTCGTTTAGGCCCTCAGTTTAAATTTATGATCAGACATTATAAACTCCTCCTTCATATTCTCTGTTTCTCACTTCATACTGCGCCCCGACAACTTGTTTGAATATGCACTAACTAGGCCAAGAGCGTTCTCTTCTTGATATTTCGTTTCTAATCTGCCTTCCCAACTATCACAACATACGGTTCCCTCTACTAAGGTACCTATGGCTAAAATGTGTTATTCAAGTGAGCGCTGGTTAGCTTTAGGTGTGCATAGTGCCCTGTATGGATACGTTTTTGTATTTACTTACCGGAAAGTTACAACGGTAGCAATGATTTCGTGAAGCCTTTGGAGCTCTAGCTGCAGTTGGACAGCATACAAAAGAAAACATCGAAGCGCGTTCGCCCGCAATGTGTAACGAGCTTATGGCCGCCTGAGCCATGGAGAGAGAGGCTGTTCAAAGGGGTTATAAATATAGCTCCATAGCCGTTGGCAAAGAAACAAACGATATGAAACTGCCCGCGCTCTACCTCCACGGCGCACGTGTAGCTCCCCGAGGGCTCATTCGCGTCGGCCGCTTTGGCATCGCCGCCACAAGATTCGCATTCATTGCTTCTCCGTTTTATTCCTAACCGGCGATCTTAATGCTGCCAGATGCTCGCGCGTTCCTCCGCCATGGGAAGCAGCGGCGCGCGCCTGTGCTGCGCAAACATTTATTGCAGCCCAGCGGAGAGTGGTCAAGCGCGGCACAAATCACCGCCTCGAGCCGGCCCCAATATGCGCAAACCAGGCTGGGTGCGCGTAGAGCCGGTAGCGGAGCGTTCGTTGAAATCCGGTGGTCGGGATTCGCTCCGTTTATTCGCGTTCCCTTCCGCACTCGCATTCTTCTCGATAGCCCCTCACGTCAAAGGGACTCATCATTCACTTTCGCCGGCCTCTTTTCCCGTCGCTCCTTTCCCGGCACCATTTTCTTCAGCTTTGACGCGCCTTGTGTCCGCACTTTTCTTTCGGGTGCGCTGATTCATACAAACTGCCGCGCTGCTGAAAAGCCCACTCGCCATTCACCCGCCGCCTCTTAGATGTTTTTCTTCTTCGAGGTTTGCAATCTCTTCCTCGAAATCAGACTTTTCTGCGGCACTCCGCTGCCGCGCGGCACAGCCCTCCCTGGCACTAGCAGGGGTGGTGCATTATTTTTCCCCTCACCCCAGCGTCGGAGGGCGACCGAACGTCGCGAGCGGCCGCGTCGAAAGTGACGGAATTTCGCCTTGGCCGCGCGGCGCACTAGCGTCAGCTCGGGACCGCTGCCGCTGGAGACGCTTACGACGCCCCCAGCGCCAGCGGTGGCAGCGACATCAGCGGCACCTAGCGCAGTCGCCTGCAACGCGGGTCGTCTGCTAGCTCCGGGAAACGGCGCCATTTTTGGCAGGCCCTGGTCGGCACGGCACGCGTTTCGAGCGCTCAGCTCGTCGCCCGGTCCGCGCGCGGCTGCGCGAGTCCGCGGAAGCGCCGGCGTCATGCCGCTCCGCGTTGGCCGCGACTGAAGTGCGAGAGGAAAGATAAAAGTCGCTGGCGCAGCGGTCGTTACTTCACGTGTGCATGCGTAGCGGTACGTCCCTGCCATGTGAAAGTGAGGAGCGCGTGAAGAGACGTCTGTGGCCGCCGACTGTCGCGGTGTTGGCAGCGAAAGCAGGACTGGTGTCGCTGCTTGCGTCATGCATGACGCCGACACCAGACGGCTGCTGTGGGAAGAGACCGGCGGCACCGCGCTTCCAGGTGATGTTGTTGGAGCGCTGTCGACGCCAGCGATGTGAATGCTCGAATTTTGCCCGTGACCGGCGCCGTCCGCGTTCGGCGGCAGCGTGCGATGTCGCAGCAAGAGGCAGCCGCAACTGGGGAAGGCCGCTGAGAACGCCTCTTCTCCCGACGTTACCTGCTCCTGTCCCGTGCAGGGGCGTCTTCCAAGTCATCCGGGACGTTGCCGCCAGCAGCCAGTTGGGGAGCTGCGAATCGTGCATTTCGGGCGTTCGCTGCCGCGGGGGGTCAGCGTTTGAGTGCGTACGGCGGGCGCTGTTGATTTCCGAGTGTTATACTGGCTCTCTACGTGACCCCTTCGTGCTCGCTGGATAGCGGTGACGGAAGATCATCGCGACGCCTGCAGAGACGGCAGGCGCCGTCACTGGCTTTCCTAGTGGCATGGTATCGAGCCACCTGGCCGTCTTCGTCATTTGGATTTAACGACGCCGCAGGATCGCGCGTGCCACTGGAACCCGTCGGCCAAGCCATCAGCTGTCCTTTCGACACCTGTGTTCGGGTAGCAGGGCCCCTTTATGCTTGAATCCCTCCACCGTGCGCTGACCTCGTCCACGACCGCAGACAGCGCCTTCTTCGCCTGCCGACACCGTACGTGGTTCAGCGAGTGCTTCGACGAGTGATTGGTGCCGTCTGTGCGCAGGAAGGCATCGCGGATCTTCCTCCTCTTCTCCTCAGCCGAGCCGTGTGTTGTGCGTGGTGTGCGTGCGGCGGTCGCGCGACGCCCGAGCACTGCCGACAACGTCGTCCGGGCGCCGGGCGTCGGCCGGTGGAGGGGGCGAGGCTGTGCGGGGCCGCTCGGCCCGCTGGCTGAGGACGGTGGTTCGCGCCCTCGCCGGCAAGATGCTGCGCGGCATGCCCGGCGCCGGGGGCCTGGGAGGCCCCTGGGACAAGCTCATGTCCAAGTTCTACCGACACCAGCAGCAGCAACAGCAGCAGCAGCAGCAGCAGCAGCAAGGCACGGCGGCCGGCTCCAAGGATTCCAGGTGCGCACGCATTCCTCCCCCTTTCCTTGCTGCGCTTGGTCCTTGCGCCACTTGTCAAGGCCGGTGAGTGAACGACCTGTCTCAGAGCACATTCGCGGCGTCGGAGCGCTACGCGGCGCCCCGGGCGTTCTCTTCAGCAAGGCCCTACCGCTGGCTCACGAGGGTTTTACGTTTGCTATCCAGCTACAGCGTCGATGGCGGAGGTAATGTGCGCTTCATTTAAATGCCCACTCACCGTATTGTGCAGAATGGCGCAAATTTGCACGGCAAATGCACGACGTCGCCATTGTCGAAACAACCTCATCTGTCTGCGGGGACATTCAGCGCACACACTGTCTCCTCTCTGGCGGGTTTGGTTTTCGGTAAAGTTTCACTGGATAGTTGCTGATCAAACCAGTGCATAAGTGGCCAGCTGCGATGTGGAGTTTGTTGGCGCACCATGCTTCATTACGCGTGCAGTTCGCCCTTCGTGAGATGTACGTACGACATGCAGATAGACGCTGAAGTATGTGCCATCGCAATCCTGCAATCACCTTAGGCGTTTTTAGTTGCTCTTGTGGTGTCTATGATTCTGTCGGTGCAAATATCCATCTAAAAAGTTGGATAAGCGCCGCGCAGCGCGCCCGTAATCAGCGGTTTTCTGTGCCTGTGTGTACGTCTGGCTTTTGCCGAAACATCCGCACACTCTGTGTTTTCCGCTGCCGCTTGAGCGTAAGTTTTCAGTTTATTTCCGCCGCACTTCTCGCAGGAAAACCGGAAAATGCCGCGATTCTTTGTGCTTGAACAGACAACCAACGGCGGACCGTACTGCTTAAAAACACCATGGCACGCACATTGCTGAAATTCGGGGCTGCAGAATGAGTTACGTGCCGATTGTGTTTAAGTTGATCGGGATGCCGACTCCACATTGTACCGGGGTAGGAACCACGCGCAAGCGTCAATGTACTCTGTCATGGTGAATTCATTGCTTATAACAAATACTTAAGCACTTGCAACACAAGGACAAAACGAAGAGGGTAGCACATGCGTTAAATTTCAACTTGTTTTTGTTTATTTAAAATATCCTCAGGACCATACGGCATTATAGAGCTGAGTGGTGATACAAAATTAACGAAACAGAAGTATGACCATAATATTGCACAAGGTTGCTAGTTGTACAATGTTAGCTACTGCAGTCTTGAAATAAACGGTGACCATTAATTAGTGCCAGTGGTTCTGGAAGGTGGTACCACTCGTCGGATGTCCGGGGTAAAAACGAATGAAAGTAGGTTTTCGTTCTGCAGAATGGTATTCCAACCTTGTGGGCGTGATCCATCAGTGGTGACACGTTCTGTGGTGGTGAAATACGTTCTTCGCGCAGAAAAGAATGGTGAAAAAGCTTATGAAAAAGTTGAAGACGAAGTGCTCGACGACGAGACGCAAGGGTTCGAACCCGGGAACTCCGACTACTGATCCGGAGTTCCCGGGTTCGAACACGACCGCGGCGGCTGTTTTTTTATGGAGGAAAAAAGGTATGGCGCCCGTGTGCTGTGCGATGTCAGTGCACGTTAAAGATCCCCAGGTGGTCGAAATTATTCAGGAGCCCTCCACTACGGCACCTCATTCTTCCTTTCTTCTGTCACTCCCTCCTTTATCTCTTCCCTTACGGCGCGGTTCAGGTGTCCAACGATATATGAGACAGATACTGCGCCATTTCCTTTCCCCAAAAAACCAATTAATATTATTATTTTTACGCAAAGGATGGCAGACCGAGACCAGCTTTCATGCTGGTTATGCTTGCAGTGCTGAATTTTGGACCCTCTCAAGTGAGTGCGCTAAGTTCTGGTGATAAGGATCCCATAATGCGCATAGAGGTTTTTAAACACAGCGAAGGCATGTGCATAACACCCTCCAACCCATTGCGCAGTAAGTAACTTCCCATCACACCTTTTTATGTTTGGTTGTGCCGTCAAGAAAAGCCACTCTTTGGTAGCGATACTGAAGGAGTGCTCGCACTATCAGCTTTTAGTTTGCTTTATTTGCCTCGCTTACACGCTACGATCTCCTGTGTAACTTGTTTTTCTTTCCTTGTAATGACTGAATTAATTGAATATCCAACTACCTACACCTGACTTGCAGTCCGCACAGTATTGGGCACGGTATCTGTTAACATTTTTCATTGAATAAAAACTAGTTGAACCGAGATTTGTTTCCTCGGCCAGGGTGTAAGATATGTAAACACGAGGATATTGAGGCCGTCATTCATCACTTACTGCGGGACTGCTCAGCTCTCAAGCCTACAGGGATCCGCCACCTGATGGCAACGGGTCATTCACCAAGCAACCCTGCTTCATACATTGCCTGGACGTAGGAACCGTACCATCATTCTCTACTGGACTTCATCAAATCAGCTAACCTTTTTTCATTAATTTAATATCTACTACATCATTCATCACACCTTAACCCATCATTGATGCCCCGGGGACAATAAATTTCGCTTTAAAAAAAAAAACTAGTTGAAGGTTAGCTCGTACGTGTGTTCTCCTCTTCGGTCTGACCTTGAGTTGCGAGCGCTAAAGTTTTCGTACTTCCGTGGTCGTTTTGACGACATTTTTCACGCAGATTTTCATTTTGCACTTATGTAACGATATATTCGTACGCATTTCACGGTTGGTAACCAACTGTTCTTGAGTTTATTGATTAGGAATTTTTGATTATCGACTGCGATACGTTTCATAACAACATTGCGACACCTCTTGTAAGAAAATTCCATTCAGTGGTGATGTAGGTGCTTTTCTGTATGTGTCTGCGGTGGTTTCGCCTTCCGCTGTCAGTTTCTGCAAGGCGGGGAACGCGCATGTTACTCAAGAAATGTGCGGTCTGAAGTAGCACAAAGAAAGGAGAGTTACAGCTAATTTAATTTCATCAACACTTGTGCTTAAAAGTTAATCCTTCTAATTCGAAAAAGAACAGGTAAGGCGACGCTGCAGAAATAAGCGGCTAGAAAGATATTATGCGCCAGCTGCACTTGCCGCTGGGCAGGAACAGTGGCCGCCGCCGTCTAGAGTGACGACTTGTTCAAAGGAGCGGTTGTGTTGGCACATGTATCGATATTTAGAGGCCTGTGCGCTTCCGCCTTTTCTTCTTCGAGTTTGCGAAAATGTTCGTGTAACGTAAAAGATACATATGCTGAAAGGTACGTTCAAGAATGCCCGGCGCAGGATGCGGGCGGCGTCTCCACAGAGTCTGGCTTCCGTTTTGTGGAACATGCTGCTTAATGCACAGTTATGTTCTGGCGCAGAAAGAAGCCCCATTAAACGCGCAGTAAATCCTTCGTAACGTAACAGTAGTGTACGATAGGTAGCGAGGCTCTGGACGTGGCGAGGGATACAACTATTTAGGGCAGGTATTGACCGCAAATAGGCACCATGAAAGTAAAATAATTAGAACAATAACAGTAATGTAGACGCATTTGGTAGGCAACCCAAATTATGAAAAGCTGCTTACCATTATCGCTCTAAACAAAAGAATATTACAGCTGTACCTTACCGGTACTCACATATAGGGCAAAAACGTGGAGGCTAACGAAATGGGCTCAACTTAACTGAAGGAGAATGCAGCCATATATGAAAAGAAAAATTATAGGTGTAACGTTGGGAGAGACAGAGAGAGGAGAGTTGATGAGGGAACAAGCGCGGGTTAATAACATCCTAGTCGAAATCAAGAGGAAGAAGTGGGCTTGGGCGGGGCATGTAATGCGAAGGAGGGCAAGCGTAGCAGGCGGCGGCAGAAAGTTAGGTGGGCGGATGAGACGCCGAAGTTGGTGAGGATAATGTGGCCGCAGGTGGTTGAAGACCGGGTTAACTGGAGGCATACGAGAGAGGCCTTTGCCCTGCAGCGGGCGTAGTCAGGTTATTGATGGTGATGATTGTGATGACGTCTTCTGCATTAATCTCACCGAGAAATGATATTTGCATGTTTTCTTTCAGTTTCCTATTATCTGAAGCCACACTTTGCAGGGTAACCTTCGGATCGAGAAAGCTGTGAAGTGGAGTGGCCGCGACGTCAGGTGTTGCCAACATCGGGGGCGATGACTTTACGTGGCTGTGCTCTTCGATCCCTATAGGTCCCCTCGCTTCAGAACGCCCATTAATGCTGCTTGTTGCCTGGGATAGACGGATACTTTATTCGCTTTTCTCCGATGTCTTCAAAGTAAGACAAAATTGCAAAATTTTGGAGTTCAACTTCCACAAACGACAGAAGACGTAGTGGGCAGCTCAAGATTACTTTCACCCACTTGGAGTTTTTTAACCTTCGATGAAATCGCACTCCACACGGGCGTTTTTGTAGTTTTCCTGCAGCTTCCCTGGCACGGATTCAGCCCGTGACCTTAGGATCAGGAGTCGAACGCCAAAGCCACTTAGCCACTGCGGCGTGCGTCTTCATAAGAAGACTAGATATTGATGTTACTCAGAACTTAGCGCCTCTTTGTGCACTAAGTCTCCATTTAATGAAACAAAGCCAGAGCTGCATTCCGTCCCGGTAATTGCTAAGCATAGACTGGGCTTCGAACGTTTTTTACATTAGAGTTAAGCGGAGTGCATCTTTGAGTTGGTATTGGAGCATTTAGAAAACGCGTTTGAAGGTTATTATGGGCGGTAGGGCTGGAATTGGTACTCTGAGAGAGACGCTGTGGACAAATTTAAGTTGGTCTGTGTTGATAGGCCACGACATTCTAATGATAAAGACTCTACTTTCACTGAAAACGCAGCTTTTGCAAGCAAGGAAAGACAAAAAAAACACTGTCACCCTCTCCGGGCCATATCGCGAGCCAACTCCGGGGCGCCAAGACGACTGCTTTGCAGGCGTCCAGAACCTAGGCTACCGAGCGATTGCCTTTAAAACATCGTGGTAGATGTATGTACCTTTGTTTCTTCTCTGTGCTATCGTTATGTTGCGCTTCTATCTTTTTCAACCTGAACTGGCAAAAGGAGCTAAATAACCCATTGTCTAAAAATGCAGTCGTCCTCAGTGACACTTTCAGAAAACTACGGTCTTGCTCGGCTCAGGCTAAGATAATGCTGAGAGACTCGGAATCTGCACGTTACCTTATGGAGCTCAGTTTCACACCAGAAAAGTCGTGCCATAGTTGCGTGCACTTTGTGCAGCATCTGCATAGCGGGGAATTTTATGTACGCGTTTACAGGGGATCTTTGCACATGGACCTGCTGAGGAACGGGGCGGCTGCCAGCCTGGCCCGTGATGCGCTCTCTGCCGAGTGAATACAGGGGGTACCCTGCAATGCGGAGACAAAAAAAATAGTGAGGGCTTAAGACAGGGCACGCACCCTCACCTGTGTGTTATTCGCGCAGTGCTCACGGTGATATACTGTGCGTGCCGTCGAGGACAGGACGCCGTATGGTCAGCTCGCTTCTCTGATGTGGACTCGGGTACTACATGGCTTTATTGAAGAGGAACCGGAAAAATAAATGAAACACCCTTCAAAATTTTGTTTAAACAACGTTCATGACAACGAAATAGCCCTGTTTCTAGGCTTTTGTACGAATCATAACAGTGGTCTGCTAGGACAGATTTGTGTCAAGAATAGTCGACATTGATTTATCATTGTCAAGCGTGTCGCTGCGCTGAAGTATTTGCCGGTGCTGCACACTGTTTCAGCGCAGACTGTAGAATTTAAAATTTAATTTCAGAGTTATCATGACATTTTTCTTCGGCGTGTTATTTTCCGTGGTGGCGGACACCCACGAAATGTTCATTGGCAAGGCCAGTAATTAATATTTTGTGGTTAACTTTTGTGCAACAGATATTTGTAGCCGGCCATTAGTCGTCATGATTTCACCATTATCAGACTAACTGCATCCCCTTCAGGGCAAATCCTTCTCCTGTATCTCTCCAAATAACTCTGATCTGTGCCAGCTGCGGCCACTTTATCCCCGATAATCTCCTGATGTCATCAGCCCGCCTTACTTTCTGCCTGTCCTTGCTACGCTTGCCGTCTCTTGAAATGCATTCTATTACGCTTATTAGCCATTGGCTACCTTGCCTTCGCATTACAGGCCCTGTGCACACTCATTTCTCCCTTATTTCAACTAGGATATCATTAACTCGCGTTTGTCCGATGACCCGCTCTGCTTTCTTCCGATCTTTTACCACCTATAATTTTACTTTCGACAGCTCGCTGCGCTGTTGACTTAATTTCGTCCTTTCGTTCGCCCCTAAGTTTCAACCCCATCGGTGAGTACTGGCAAGATACAATTGTATGCTCTCGTTTTGAGAGATACTGTTATACTGTTACTAATAATCTGAGAGTACCGGCAAGATGCGCACCATCTCAATGTTATCCTCCCAGTTGCTTCAGGCCGGTGGCCCAGGTAGGCGGTAGCCAGCTGGCCTAAGCAGATGTACTTTCTCGAAATTCCGTCATCGTCATCGTTAAGGATCGGCAATATTTATTGTCCTCGTAAACGCCAAATCAGTTTTTAAATTTTCGAAGATGAGATTTTTGTCGGGGCTGCAGAGAGGAATTCTTGTCTCCTATACGCGCCAAATCGAAACCAAGAGGCGGTGCAGAGCATTGAGCCACGCCTACAAGCGCACGCCACCCGGTGGCGCGCATGTATCGTGCTCCTATTCCCAGCGCCCAGGTGAAAGCGGGGAGCAAGGAGAGAGCATGAGCTATGAACTCCGCCTTGTGATTGCTATTGTAGGTGTGGCTGTCTGCACTAGACAGGAAGGCTGGGCCACAAGAGTGGTCCCCACTAGCGCAGTGAGATCTTGTGATTTTCATTCAAGCCAGCACATATACACGTTTATTTCAGAGGATGATAATGAATTTCTTATGGCGCAAGGACATCTGTGGCCAAAGAGCGCCATGACACAAGTATATCTTCTTCTACCCAAGGTGGGGTCAAAGACACAGTTCCGAAGCATTTCAACCTAAAGAAGCCGAGCACCAGGCAGGGGAAGGCTCGTACTCATTGCATCAACGCTGGGTGGCCGGCGGCACTGGGGATCGAACTCCGCACCTCCCGCATGCGAGGCGAATGCTCAAACAACAGGCCACTGTGGCGGTGCCATTTTTCAGAATGGTAAGAATGCACATTCTGGCTGCTCAAAACATCGTACAGAGAATAAGAATGGGCAATCGCTACGCGAGTTCAGAGCAACTGTGATGAATATTTATTTGCTCGCAACAACTTTCAACGGGGTTTTTAACCGAATGAAGTACATAGCTAGCGGGCTTTGACAGCTGATAGACATGAAGTTTTGGTTTCGGATTTTCCTCTTCTAAGTGCAGTGTTTCGTATGACTTAAATTTTTATGAGCAAGAACGTGCACATCGGTGCATCTTCAATCTTGAGACGCCGCGAAACACGACTCATTTCACTTCGCCAGTGGAAAGCTTGACTAGCCGCGGACTGCCAATATCCTCAAGGGGCAGACCTGACAAAATAATGAAGAATGTTTTTATTCCTGCTTTTTACATTGATCAGCTCAAAAATGGTGTCAATGTGGAAAAAAAGCAAGCTGGACAAGTTGGTTGGTTGACATGCGTGAGTGGTTAACAAAGCGAAAAACACAAGGACGAAGACAAGGCAGCGCTCGTTTTGTCTTGCCTCCCTCCGCCATGCGTTATTCGCATTGTTAACCACTCACTCACGCCAATGCATGAAACTGGTCGCATGCATCAATTTCTTCCAGTTCCGTTCCGAGCAGCCACACTGCGGAGGACTTCAAACCTAGTGCAGTGTCGACAATTTTCATGCCGCGGGAATCGTCAATACATACGGGCTACCTTATAATGACTTAGCTGACAGACATAAACAGAGATTTGGAAGGCAGAGCGTGCTACACATCCATTTTTTCTAGCTTTTTAGCTTTTTAGTGGTTTAGCTTTGGTTAAACCTGGAGTGACGTAATAGCTATAGCTGGCCGAGTGGAACTTGGTCACGTGACCAACCACATGACGAACCACGTGATCAGTCACGGCGCCGCGCCGCCGGCAGCTGCTCCGCCCCACGTGACCAACTACGTTACAGCGTGGCGGCGCAGCCACGGTGTGGCGGCGCCGCCACCGCTACAGCGCCGCCACGCTGAATGCTCGAAATGCTACCGTAATGTTGCTATTGCTACAAAAATTGGCGGTGGTTTAGCTTTGGTTAAACCTGGAGGGACGCGATAGCTACAGCTGGCCCAGTGGAACTTGGTCACGTGACCAACCACGTGAGGAACCACGTGATCAGTCACGGCGCCGCGCCGCCGGCAGCTGCTCTGCCCCACGTGACCAACCTCGTTACAGCGTGGCTGCGCAGCCACAGGGTAGCAGCCACAGGGTGGCGGCGCCGCCACGCTGACGGCTCGAAATGCTACCGTAATGTAGCTATCGCTACAAAAATTGGCGGTGGTTTAGCTTTGGTTAAACCTGGAGTGACGCAATAGCTACAGCTGGCCGAGTGGAACTTGGTCACGTGACCAACCACATGACGAACCACGTGATCACTGCGCCGCGCCGCCGGCAGCTGCTCCGCCCCACGTGACTAACTACGTTACAGCGTGGCGGCGTAGCCACAGGATGGCGGCGCCGCCACCGCTACGGCGCCGCCACGCTGAATGCTCGAAATGCTATCGTAATGTAGCTATCGCTACAAAAATTGGCGGTGGTTTAGCTTTGGTTAAACCTGGAGTGACGCGATAGCTACAGCTGGCCGAGTGGAACTCGGTCACGTGACCAACCACATGACGAACCATGTGGTCAGTCACGGCGCCGCGCCGCCGGCAGCTGCTCCGCCCCACGTGACCAACTCCGTTACAGCATGGCGGCGCAGCCACGGCGTGGCGGCGTAGCGACAGGGTGGCGGCGTCGCCACCGCTACGGCGCCGCCATGCTGAATGCTCGAAATGCTACCGTAATGTAGCTATCGCTACAAAAAAGAAAGTCCATGGTTTTGCTAATCCGAACGCCGCTTTGACGACTCGTTGTTTACGCCAGGGAGAGGTCTATTGGCTTATAATGTGCAACGGCGCACAGAAACAGAAACTATCTGAGTTTTCAACGTATGGACAGACAATTCTGCACGCCTTGAAATGCGTGTTGAAGTGTATTATTTGGCTTGTGTGTTCATGGCATCACAGTGCAGGGATTGAGCGAGTTGATGTGCTTTCCTCGGAAGCTGCTTCGAGCGGCTTTAAGACTGCTTACGTGCTGTGAATGCGAAAGCACACCTGGCCCACACCGCTCCTCGAGTGCCATCTGGCATTTCTCTCACCCTGGACCCTTACCCTTTCCTGATCACGTGGCGTGGTGTGATAGATCCCGCCAAATCGTACGATGCGAGGCATTTTATCACACAATATATCCGACAATGTGACATAGTCGATGATATGATGTCACTCATGTACCATACAAGTGCTATGACATTATCTTGCACTGTGACGTTATGATTACAATATGACGTTATCTTAGAGTATTACACTCTGACATCTTACACTATTACACTTGACGTCATCAACTACCACTATCACTATTACTATCTTCAGTATCACCGACATCACTGTCATTAACTATTACTACCGTCAACTATCTTATGGTTTATTCCTGACGAGATGGGATCTTGGTGACATCATGCGGGGTTTTTGGGCGCACTTTTTCTGGACGCCGAAGCCGACGCCGGGTATCATTGCTAACCGGCCATATAATGTTTTCGCTTTAAAACTGGTCTCAGTTCGGGGATCCAGTGCAATCGATGTATACATTTGAAAGCGAACGTAATTTGATGGGAGCGGGAAAACGAACGACCAACGAAACAAGGCCCCCGTGCTCTAGAAAGAAGCCAGGCTGAATTGCACAGTTCCAAGCAGCAATATTTCAGTTCAGTGTTGTGTACTGTTACTTGGCCAAAACAATTTTCCTTCTTTGCGTTTAAGAGAAATTAATTTACAGTCGTGTAATTTGCGGTTCTTTTCAGCCTCGTCATACACGGCAGCCACTACGGATAATCGTGAGCGGCCGATCGTGGTGAGTGCGAATTCCAATATTCGGGGACTCCCACCGCAACGTACGCGGAATACGGAAAAGACAAATCAGCCAATAAAATTCCTACCCGCGTGCAGTCACGCCAGAAACAAATACCTTTCGCCTTTCCCAACCCGCCTGCTATATTCTGCGGAAGTGCCGCGGCGGCTTCTCTCGGTGGTTTTCGGATCGTTGGCGCAACGCACGCGACACGGACAGTCCGCGTGGCCCAAAGAGCGGCGGCGTTTGGCGCAGAAACCGAGCCACAGCCGGATAGCGTGCATCGGCTCATTAGTGGTGGCAGCGAGGCAAGTAAAAGGAGATGGGCTGAAAAGTGAAGATGCAGCCTGCAGGGAGGCTTCGCCGCGATGCACGTGCGCCCAGCTCGGATGTGAGTTCGGTGTCGCAGCGCTTTTGGAGCGCAGCCACGCGGGTGTTATTGAGTGGCGCTCGCCACGCTTACGGGCGGTCGTTAAGTCGCCGCCGATGCTTTGGAAGACGACGTGCGACAATGCGCGGTGGGGCCGCTGTCCCTCAGCGACACGTTGTCGTCGCCAACGGAGGAGAATGGCAACAGCGCGCGGCGGTGGAAGCTGCGACAGTGTTTCTTGTTCCCCAGTTCCCTCGGTGCTGATGGAGGGCGCTAAAGATGGCTGCTTGCGCTGATGGCAGCCCTGCACGTGCGTTGCCGCTTCCAAATCTTCCCCGAGGGAAGTGCCACGGCACGTCGAAGTCGAACATGCGTCTGCTTCTACGATCTGTGGCCTGCTTACAGCGTTGTTCACCGAGATAAATATACGTCGTTTTAGAAGCGTCAGATGCTGGCCTTTTGTCACCACATGCGCTTCCTGATTACGTTATCTATAGAGCTGCTGGCTAAACTAATGAACAGAGATGTCTCGACTCAATCCAGGCTGTTAGTGTGCACCGTTTCGCTTTGTTTTTATTTGGGGACAAAAAGTATGCTCTATTACCGGATTTGCAAGATCGGCTAACAAATTAAGTTCCCCATACTCTCGCAAACAACTCACACGCAGGAGCGCGGTGTCATTAGTGTCACGGGCTCTTGACATTGCAACAGGCGGTAATAACCTGGGCACTCTGTGCACCATTTTGACGCCGTCGCAACAACCCTAAGCTTCACATTTCCTACGTGTGGGCCTCTCTACTTATCGTGTTTCTGGCTTTAAGGTTCGTTATTACGAACGCACTCTCCGATTTTTAATTTCCGTGAAATCGATTTCGCTAGACCAAGAAGCTGGCAAATTAGGTCCCAACGTGCCCAATTAAAGGGATCAGCCCGAAGCTTTCTTTGTTTGCTTGAATATGCTCGTGGCAGGGAAACTAGGGAGCGGGGTTGCTCTTTCTAGTTGCCTTTATTCTCTGTGCTGTGCATTTGCGGAAAGACAGGACAACCCAATAGAAGTAGCGTTACTTTCGCTGTAAACGCCGATCTGCTGCGTTTTTTATTATTGGTCTGTTCGGCTGAACAGCAACAACAACAAAGCTGCTCCAAGAAGGCACTAAAAACCTGCTATTCTCTAACCTGCCCTCTTATGGCAGCTTAGTCAGGATCATTGTCACTGGGAATGATTTTCAAGCTACCATGCATTAACCACTGAAGGTGCTTTGTACTCAACTGTGCATTTTTCAAAGTCACAGCTTTTGATGAGATTGCGTTACCGCTAACAATGGTTTCTTGGTTGCATACGAGCCAGAAAAAACGTTCGTATTACAAGTTCGGCGCATTTTACTTTATGTATCAAACTCAGTAAATAATATTGCACAAAAATGATTTATCAAACCACCAAAGAGGTGCCTTCGAAAAAAATTGGTTTCTGAGGAAAGACAATGGCGTAGTACCTGTTTCACTTAGATTGCTGGACACCTGAAGCGAGCTGTAGGAGAAGGGGTAAAGGAGGGAGTGAAAGAAGAAAGGAAGAAAGAGGTGCCGTAGTGGAGGTCTCCGGTATAATTTAGACAACCGGGGATCTTTATAACAGGCACTGACATCGCACAGCACATGGGCGCCTTTTGCATTTCGCCTCCATCAAAACTTGGCCGCCACGGTCGGGTTCGAAACCAGGAACTCCGGCTCAGTAGGCCCTAACCACTGAACCATCGCGGCGGGTAGAGCCTTTAGCCGCACTTGCTAGAACACTGCAGTGAGGGGTGAACGTGCCATTTTATATAGGTGTACAGAATTATGTGTAGCTTCGGAGAAACCTTCATTTTATTGCTAAATTCTTGCATAGCACATTCGACAAATCGAAGAGATTAATAGCTAGCGGTAACCTTTCACCACCACAGTTTGTGCATGGCTACAAATGTCCACAAAGAGCATTGGTGGAACTGAAGCGTATGTTCGCAGTCAGTGGGCGTCTAGCTGCGCTGAGCGATGTAGGCGTTCATTTGCGAGTCACTATTTTTTTTTGCTAGCACTATCCACCTAAATTGAGGACCACACAGTGAGCCATGGAAAGGAAAATGATAGCTGTGACGTTAGTCGACATGAAGAGAGCAGAGTAGGTCAGGGATCAAACGCGGGTTAATGACATCCTAGTCGAAACCAAGAGGAAGAAATCGGCTTGGGCAAGGCACGTAATGCGAAGGCGAAATTACCGCGTGTCCTTAAGGGTAACGGAGTGGATTCCAAGAGAGGGCAAGCGTAGCAGGGGGCGGCAGAATGCTAGGTGAACGGATGAGATTAGGAAGTTCGCAGGCATAGGGGTGGCCGCAGCTGGCACGGGACAAGCTTAAATGGAGAGATGTGGGAGAGGCCTTTGCTATGCAGTGGGCGCAGTCAGGCTGACGATTGTATTGATGATCATCATTTTTGCCTAAAATATTTTCTCTTATTCCTTGTGCGAAATAAAAGAAACTGCATGACGCGACAGATAAGCATACATTCAAAGCAAATTTCTTACCAGATGGGGAGCCATCCCGGACGTTGAAGAAGTGAAGGAAGCGATGTGTTCAGCAAATTACTTGATATATTTCGATATTATTTTCAGTGGTAAATGAGATCTGATCTATTTTGGAGCTGACACCGCGTTCAAAAATGCTTGAGCGCCAGCCTGTGGAATCCATACGATGGTTCACGGGAGCACGCTTCCCTTTCAAAGTAGTTCCTGCCTTAGCCTCGATGCCCGGACATCCGAACCACTAAGAGCGCGGATGGAGCAGCACGCAGAGCATAGGTTCTTTTTTTACGCTGAACATGCTGAGAGGAAAACGCACATTTTTTTTTTGCCCGTTGCGTCTTTATTTCCAGTGTGGCTGCGGTGCCCTTTCAGGAAAACGCTGAAAATCAGAAATTCAGAAAATGGTGAATGAATACGACCGTCCGCGAGAATCAATTTATTTCCCAGGATAAGACACGCATGCCGGAGAGTGGCGCTATTACTTGTTACAAAGCACTTCCCTTAAAATTTTTTTTTTGATATTTCGTTGCTGGCTCAAGGACCGACTTCCCTGCCTTATAGCCTAGGATAGCCAGTCGGTGCAGGGGGGGGGGGGGGATGAGAATGGAATGGAATAGATTATATTGAGTAGTTAGATTACAGCCATCCCTGTCACAAATCTGTGACCTCCAAAGCGGTTTGTACATATTTATGTAGAAAATAAATAATGGAGGTTTCTCACTGCGATCCAAGTGATGCTAATTTGCTCACAATATACGTAACCTATTCATGGAAAAAAATATTTATATACAATTTTTTTTCTGCCCGGAAAAAGCAAGCCGCGCCTGAAAAGGACAAATACAAGTAAATCCCGGCGACGGGGTCAAAGCGTGGAGGATCACTCTCTTCGTTTTACGAGCATTTTTCGGCACGTGTTTGATTTCACAGTCAGACGCTCTACTGAGAGCGGAAAAAACGCTCTGTTTAAAATCTGCTGCGGGAAACTGGCTACTGTCAGTAAACAAATAATATACAAAGCTGAGACTGACTTCGTAACAGATGTTCCGTCGAAGCGATCACTGCTCACTTCCAAGCTCCTTTTAAACCACCTCTTGAGCCTTCGCAAGGCCAGCTGGCTATGCGAACTCATTGTAAAATGGCTGTTATTCTAAGGAACAATTCAGCTATCCACTACAGAAGTGTTTGAAGTTGAGCACAAGTGTCTTTCAGATGAACCGCTTGCTGAACAAAGTTTAGAGTACTCTGGCGCTCTGTTTTCTTCCCCAGCTTGCTTGGGGCAAGGTGGCCGTGCAATTGTCACATTGCCAGAATTAAGAGCGCGTGCTGCAATTTCAGTGTTCGGTCTAACGCACAACCACGCTACATTCCCGTAGCATACATTTCCGCAAGAGAAATGCGGCTACATACCGTTGATTTTCGCTGCCGTATGTTGAGCGCCGGGCTATGCGCTGAAGTTTCGGCCGACCACGACGGGAACTTTACCATTGCTGAACTGTACTGAGAAGAAGAAGCTTAACTTGGTGTGCGTAACCGCCGTTTTTTATTATTTTTATTCTTACAATTATCACTATCATTTAACCACTCGTCTATAAACGCCAGTCTCGATCTCCTGCGTGCGTTATGCATTTCCCGTTTCATTTCGCTGTTCTGTTTACTTGTTCCTTCCTCAGCATCATTTTATTTTCATCTAGGAAATCTTTATCTGAAAAACTATCATTGCCCCCCCCCCCCCCATTCCTGGCCAATTCCCTATGTCGTCATGTGCCAATGTAACAACGACAACAACCGCTGCTTGCTGAGCGTAGGCGGCCTGCAGGGATACAGCTTCGCCTTTTGTAGATTAGGCCAAGATGTTGGCGGCCTTATCCAAAGCAGGAAGTGGTTTCCCAGTAATCCGTGCTTCCAGTTGACCGGTGATTCTCACAGTGACAGCTTGCAGTCGCTTTTGCAATCCCTCTGCAGCATCTCAGTTTGGCTGTCTAACTGCTTGCAACATGCACTGAAGGTTGAAGCAGGTCACGAAAGCCGGAAAATGAGGCGCACGAAGCTTTTGGGTCTGTTTTGCCACTTCAAAATCGCGGCGACCATTCCAGAAATTCTTCCGCTGGAAGTGTTTTGAAGAGCCTTTCTCATCGTTGTGTATTGGAATTATTTACATAAAAAAGTCTGTATGCCTGATGGTTTTCTGCAACCGCTTAATAGTTCTCGCCCACTGTGGTCGGTTTTATTCCCCTGTTAGATTTCGTGACCGCAACACAGTACTATGCCCTGGAGCCGCTGTGTAATGAAATCACGACGCCTTTCTTGACGCTGACATCGCTGGCTGGAGAGAAAAAACGGTATGTGCATTGGGCGGAATTCGCGGAAAATATGTGCATGCCGTTTCGTAGTCTGTATCCGCTTTTTGTGGCCAATTGTGTCAAATATTTGCCACTCATCAGTACCACAGAAATCACTGATGAACTGATCATTCGCTCACGATTTTAGGTAGCAATTCCTTCAGCCATGTCAACTACTTGCTCTTCCAAGGAGAAAATATGGAGCCGGAGTCGTTCTTACCGAAAGGCTGTTTCGGCCCACTGCATCGTCTCCTATTTTTTGTCGGCGCCAACGGGTGCCACTATATTTATTTATTTTTATTTAACCATACTGCAGGCCAATGCTTTGGCCCTAGCAGGAGGGGCATTTTACAAAGAATGCAAAGTAAAAAGGCTACACAAACAAAAGAAAAATGTCCAGAAATTCAACACCAGTAAGTCTGGCAACAAATGAATACTTGTCCACAAGAAAATTTGGAACAAAACTATACAAGAAAAAGGACATCAGTCCAAGATACAAAAGTACAACGTAAAGAGGCATTAATATAGAAATAGTGAGAAAATGACATGATACAGTACAAGAATACAGTGCAATCAAGGCGCCTTTACCTGGGAAAAAAAAAGACTTTCCAGTTCTGATAGAAAGTTATTCGATTCAAAAATGCTCGGTGGTAGTTTGTTCCATTCATTCACTGTTTTGGGGAAAAAACTGTTCTGGTAAGAATTGGTTTTTGCAAAAATCGGAGCCAGTGTGTATTGAGTAGTGTGCCTTGTTCGCCTGGTAGTAGCTTTCTGAATGCAGTCTGGAAGTTTAAACGGGACTTTACTTGACAAAAATTTATGAAGGAGCAGAAGTCGATTTATTTTCCGGCGTATTGCTAATGTTGGAATTTTATTTTGTTGCATGAGTAGTGAAGGAGAATCTAGTCTTCTATATTTTCCAAATATAAACCTCACTGCTTTTCTTTGAATGCGTTCCAATTTTTCTATGTCCTTTTTGGTGTAGGGATCCCACAGCACCGACGCGTATTCCAGTCTCGATCTTATGCATGTGTTATAGGCTAAAAGTTTTGTTCTAACGGGAGCATTTTCAAGCTTTCGTTTCAAAAAGCATAATTTTTGAAAAGCGGAAGCCCAAATATCTGTGATATGAATGGATCATGATAGATTATTTGTGAGGGTTATTCCTAGATACTTATATTTATCAACTACAGAGATCACAGTCTTGCCTATTTCGTATGTGAATATGCTGGGGTGTTTCTTTCTTGTAACGCGGAGCAGAACAGTTTTTTCCCCGTTTAATTCCATGCCCCACTCTTGACACCAAAGATCAATAGCATTCAAGGCAGCCTGTAGAGAAGTGTGGTCTTCCGTGCTCGAGATCTTTTTAAAAACAACACAATAGTCTGCGAATAACCTGATTGAAACATCACCTGGTAAAACATCTACTAAGTCATTTATATAAAGTAAAAATAACAATGGTCCGAGAACACTTCCCTGGGGAACTCCGGAGGTAACAGAAAGCATGCCGGATGAGTAATTTTTAATTTGAACAAATTGTTGTCTGTCTTTAAGATAAGCATAAATCCATCCTATTATGTCGGATGGAAGACCAAGGCGCTGCAACTTCAACAATAATTTACCATGAGGCACTTTGTCAAAGGCCTTACAGAAATCTAAAAACAACACATCTAACTGTCCAGAAGTGTCAAGAATACTCAAAAATTCATGA
Source organism: Amblyomma americanum (assembly GCF_052857255.1). Taxonomy (NCBI): domain Eukaryota; kingdom Metazoa; phylum Arthropoda; class Arachnida; order Ixodida; family Ixodidae; genus Amblyomma; species Amblyomma americanum. The sequence continues at coordinate 36,311,306 of NC_135500.1, read as the reverse complement.
ACTGTTGAGACCAACTGTGTGACAGTAGACAGGCCTTTTCTGAAACCATGCTGGTAAGGGGAAAGTGTGTTTTGTTCAGCAAGGAATTTCTGAAGGTAACTTGCTATAACATGCTCCAACATCTTACAACATTGACTAGTGATAGAAACTGGGCGATAGTTCGTTACTAATAGGCGACTCCCTTTTTTATGTATAGGAACAATGCGTGCCTTTCGCCAGTCATCTGGTATATCACATGAACTCATTGATAAGTTAAAAAGATCCGTAAGGAATCCAGAAACCTGCTCTGCATAGCGTCTCAGAAACAAATTAGGAATGCCATCAGGTCCACCAGATTTCCTGGTATTGACATTCAAAACCATCGCCAGAACACCCTCGCGCGTGATTACAATTTCTTGTGAAGAAACAGATGCGGGTGATCTATGCACAAATTCATCCGGTTCCGAGAATACACTTTGAAAGTAGCGATTAAAACTTTCTGCTATACTACAGGGGTCAGTCAGTGTTCTGCCAGCGACTTTTATTTTCGAAACGTCTGTTTTAGTTTGCCCAAGAAATCGCCAGAATTTTGAAGGGTCACTTTTAATGAACTCCTCCAACCTGTAACTGAAAAAATTATTTCTGGCTTTCTTAATCATTGTCAATAAATTATTCTTCAGAAGTTTTAGCCGCTCACTTCCTGTCTTAGCTTTCTTCCGCATTCGTTTTATTTTGCGCCCACAGTGAATTATCTCTCTCGTAATCCATGGGTTTGAGCGACGTTTACGCACTCTTTTTAATGGAATAAAATTTTCTACACAGTATGTGACAGTATTACGAAAAACTTCCATGCGCTTTCAACGTTAGTCGCCGGAACGCAAAGGTGAGTATCCAAATAGTCTATTATTTCCACATCATTGGCTCGATTAAAATCCTTAACTAAGTTTTCTGCAGAAGTGTTTTTCTGCTTATCAAGAGCCCTAGCCCACGTGAAAAAAATTAGTTCATGATCTGAAATTCCAGTCTCAACGGATACATTTCCACTGCAAAAAATTTCACTAACGAACAGAAGGTCAAGGATTGAATTCTCTCTTGTGTTTACTTTTACTACTTGATCCAGGTTAAGAGAAAGCATAATGTCCAGTAGAGCGTCCGAAGAAGTGGAGCATCCATAATTAAGGTCGTTCCAATTAATACTTGGCAAATTGAAGTCTCCAGTGATTATTAAATTTTTACCTTGCAGCTTTACAACATCATCATATAACTGAATCATGTAATCGTCTTTTGAATCAGGACAGCGGTAAACCGTGACAAGAACAAGAGTCACTCCCGACCACACCACTCTTAAGAATAAACTTTCGTGATTGTGGATTTGATCAAGAACGTCTATGTTAATTCCCTTTTTCGCGATGACTGCTACACCGCCGCCCCGAGAGCCTCTATCTCTTCTTTACAACTGATAAGCTGGTGGAACTATTTCATCGTCATGAATCCACTCGTTCAAACAAGTTTCAGTGATAACACAAAGATGGGGGGCATACAGCAACAAAAGATTTTCAAGCTTATCTGCTTTATTTACGATACTGCGAGCATTTAGAGACAGCAAGCGTAGCTGGCAAGGCTCGGACTGCTAGCTAGAAGAAGATAACCTTTTCGGTTTCGGCAGCTCTTTTCTGGTGTTCAACGCGTCATCCCAAAGAAAGGTCTTGTCGCCGATTCTAAGTTTATCATATGCAAGTGGCACCTTTTCCTTAGCGTCTCTTTCACGTTTAGAGCTGTCCCAAAGCAACTTCCGTTTCCTTAATGTGTCTGCGCAATAATCCTGCTGAATATAAGTGTTTGTTCCCATCAGTTTATTTATTTATTTATTTATTTATTTATTTATTTATTTATTTATTTATTTATTTATTGTACCCTCAGGGCCCGAAGGCATTACAGAGGGGAGTGGGAATACATAAAAATTCAGCCTAAACAGCAACAACAATAGGGAAAACAAAAATAAACCAGGAATACATAAAAAGTGAAAACACAGGAAGGCAATAAGATTAGAATGCAGTGGGGATATAATAAAACAGTGTGTAGACAGTAAAAAGGCAATTTTTATACAGTAGTAAATGACACATACTTAGAAAGAAACATTAAGGACTTTACGAAATGCATTGTTATTGGAAATACCTGCGATGTCGTGGGGAAGGTGATTCCAGCTGACACAAGTTCGGGGTATGAATGAGTCATGAAAACATTTGGTGTGACAAGATGGGATTCCAACTTTATGACGGTGATCAACGCGTGCTGATATGTAACATGGTCTAGACAGTAAGTTAGGATTGAGAAAGCTGTTGTGGTAAATTTTATGAAAGAGACACAATGAGGCTATTGATCTGCGGTGGGAAAGAAGTGGTAGGGACAAACTTGATTTCATGGCGGTTACACTGCTTGTTCGGTGATAATTAGAAAGAATGAAACGGCATGCGCGGTTCTGTACAGCTTCCAAATCTGAAACGAGTGAATCGGTGCCATGGCTCCAGACAGATGCAGCATATTCTAACTTGGACCGAACCAATGTTTTATAAAGTAATAATTTTATTGGAGTAGATGAACGTGAGAAATTTCTGCGAAGGTACCCAAGCATGCGATCAGCGTTATTTATTATGTATTCAACGTGAGTTTTCCAAGACAGGTTACAAGAAACGTAAACACCCAGATATTTATAACATGACACGGTTTCGAGAGACACGTTGTTAATGTGATAAGAAGAAGGGGCATTAGAGAGACGAGAAATGCGTACATGTTTACACTTATTAATGTTTAGTTGCATGTTTCAAGTAAAACACCAGTCAAGAACCTTGTTAATATCAGATTGAAGACAAGAGACATCATTACCATCTTTAATTTCGCGGTAAATAACACAATCATCGGCAAAAAGAATAATTGAAGAAGAAATGTTAGCCGGTAAGTCATTTATATAGATGAGAAAAAGGAGGGGCCCAAGAACTGACCCCTGTGGCACGCCGGAACGGACAGGCAAAGAATGAGAGTTTATATTGTTCGCTGTTACGAATTGTGAACGGTTAGAAAGAAAGCATTGTAGCCATGCAAGGACATTAGGGTCTATGTTAAGGTTGCTTAATTTAAGAAAGAGAAGCTCATGTGAAACAGTGTCAAACGCTTTCGAGAAGTCCAAAAATATGCAATCTGCCTGAGACCCGTGGTCAAGGATGCAATGAAGGTCATGTGTGAAACATATTAGCTGAGTTTCGCATGAAAAAGACTTACGAAAACCATGCTGGGCAATGCTGAAAAAGGAGTTAGATTCTAAAAAAGAGATGAGATGAGAATATATGACGTGTTCCATGATCTTGCACGGAATACTAGTGAGTGATATAGGTCTAAAGTTATCAGGAGAATGTTTACTTCCGGACTTATGCAGTGGAATCACCTTCCCAATTTTCCAATCATTGGGAATACAACCTGTCGCAAGAGACTGCTCAAACAATTTAGTAAGAATTATGGAACAATAGTACTTTGTATTAATTAAAAACTTCGAATTAATGTTGTCAACACCGCAGGAAGAGGAAACATTAAGATTTTCTATGATGCACTGGATGCCTGACGCGTCGAATATAACTGGATCCATAGGAAGAGCATCAAAAACAGGGCACACGCGATGAACAAGAGAAACGTTGGTAGAAAATGCCGCAGCAAATATGTTGTTTAGAACAGAAGCACATTCGTATGGAGGAAAGGCAACACCATCAGAAGAAGTAAGTAGTATTGTGGAAGGGTCTTTCTTGTTAACTACATTCCAAAATTGTTTTGGATTATTGACCAGCATAGCAGGCAGTGTGTGGTTAAAAAATGTGTCCTTTGCGTTTTTTAGCGCACCTTTGTACTCTGCAGCTGCGGAAGAGTAGGCCTCCCATCGTTGTTTAGAATTCAACAACTTCGCAGAGCGGAACAAGCGCTTCTTTTTATTGGAGAGTCTTTTTAAAACATTATTAAACCAAGGTGATTCCCGATCGCACTTCAAAGATCTTAATGGTACAAAAGTGTTAATGAGATGTTCAACGATATCCTTGAACAAATCCCAGTTAGCGTAAAGAGAACGCTGTGAAAAGCCTGGTAAGTAATCATCCAGAAAACCAGCTAGTTCGCAGTTAATAGCATTAAAGTCAGCCCGTTTATAATCTCTAATGTGTTTAGTCTGACTAACTCGGATAGATACAGGAATTTGTACATCAAAATGCAGCAAAGAATGATCACTGAGACCAGGTAGGTAAAAAATCGAAGGGATATGATCAGGCACGTTAGTTAGAACAAGATCTAAAACATTCGATGAGGATAAAGTAGTTCGAGTAGGTTTAGAGACTAACTGCGAAAGATTGAAATCCATACAAGTTGACAAAAACTTTTTACACTCAGTAGAAAAAGAGCTGAGATAAGGTGATGTACTAGTCCACACGATACTAGGGTAGTTAAAGTCACCAGCTAAGACAACAGGTGTACTCGGAAATCGTACAGTGATCATGTTAAGGGAATCATGCAATTCATCAACGAATGTATGGCTCGAGGACGGGGGACGGTAACATATACCCAAAATCATTCTCTTAAAACGTACACTAAGTTCCACCCAAACCAGTTCCAGGCTAGTTGGAATATTAATAGGCGATGCTACAAAATTATCCGCGACAGCTATTAAAACACCTCCTCCAGATCTCTCACTTCGGTCAGATCTAAACACGTTATAGCGTTTTTTGCAGTCCAATAGTTCAATGTCCGCTATCTTGGAAGAAAGCCATGTTTCGGTTAGTAAGACGACATCAGCATCACACGAATCAATGATAGGATTAAGTTCATCGCGCTTGGGTAGTAAGCTTCGTATGTTGGAAAAAAGAAAAGAAAGCGAGTTGCCAGTATCGGACACTGGCCCACTGCCCCTCGCGCAGCCCTACGGCGCGTAGGTCGAGCCAGAGGTACCGTCATTTGACTGCTGATTGTGGACTGGCGAAGGAGACAATCGATCAGTCGGCTCAGCATGTGATGAACCAGCGATACCGTGACTTGAGTTACTACCAAGAGAAGTTGCTGATGCCCGAAGATTAGCCTCCATGAAAACGCAGTCGCGAGCAGGGTTATAACTGTAGCATTTGTTCTTAATGTACAGTTTGTTGTGCCTAAGCTTGTAAAATGAGTCCTGACCCTTAGCGAATTGAAGCAGCTTTTTCCTGGCCTGACGCGTTTCCAACGAGTAATCTTCACTTACGGTGATACCTTCATCTTTAAGTTTCGCTGACTGGGATAGAATTTTTTGCTTTGTTTTAAAGGAGGAGAACTTCACGATGACCGGGCGACATTTATCATCCGTAAATGTACCAATCCTATGGGTACGTTCAAACGCATCCTTCATAAGCGCCGGACTGAAGCAGTTAGAGATAACGCTCAAAAGCTTGTCTTCCGTTCCTTCCCATGTTTCCGTTGGACTGTCACGTAAGCCAAAAGCAATAGATTGTCTCTTCGCTGCCTGTCTTCAAGCTGTGACTGACTAAGCCGAAATTTGGCATTCTCGCTAATCAGGTTATCAGCGAGATCGCGCAGGGTCAGCAGCTCTTGTTGAGCTTCGTCAGAAGCAGAAGCTTGAAGTTCAACTGCCGACAGCCTCGCATCGATATCGGAGATATTCTTTTTCATAGATTCCTGATTTTCCTTTATTTCAGATATGGAAGCAATTAAGCGTAACTGTTCGGTTTCCATTCTAGCAGTGCGTGAGTTAACGTTCTGTAATAAAGTTAACACGTCATTAAGCTTTTCCTGTACAGAGTCATCCGTTTCACTGTTCTTAGAACGCGTACCAGGGCCAGGGTTAAGTTCGACGTCACCCGACTGCAGAACCAGCTGAGCACACACATCAAATGACTGCACAAGCAAACCTAATAGCACTTGTGGGCGTGGGAACAGCACAAGACAAACATTACTAGATTTCTTTGCAAACATAGGAACGTCATTACTAACCTGCATGAACAAACGCATGCTGTCAAGCAACCGTGCCACGCCCACTGGAAGGCGCGGGCCGCTGGCGTTCTTTTATATCCAGAGGAAATGGTGATGTCGTAGGCGATGAGCTGAACTTCTGCGAAGGAGCCACGGTCCAAGAGGGTTGCCAGGACGGGTCATATGAAGCCAGGTCAGCATAACAGCAATAAGGTGCAGGTGCAATCCATGCGGTGTCTGTTGGAGCGGTCGATGCCACGTAGATCTGAAGATATCCAGCTATCTGCATGAACAAACGCATGCTGTCAAGCAACCGTGCCACGATGCTGTTCACACGCCCACTGGAAGGCGCGGGCCGCTGGCGTTCTTTTATATCCAGAGGAAATGGTGATGTCGTAGGCGATGAGCTGAACTTCTGCGAAGGAGCCACGGTCCAAGAGGGTTGCCAGGACGGGTCATATGAAGCCAGGTCAGCATAACAGCAATAAGGTGCAGGTGCAATCCATGCGGTGTCTGTTGGAGCGGTCGATGCCACGTAGATCTGAAGATATCCCGCTATCTGCATGAACAAACGCATGCTGTCAAGCAACCGTGCAACGATGCTGTTCACACGCCCACGCTTGCTTCTCTCGGAAATCTTGGAAAGAAAGAATAATTGGTCGATTTGGTTTAGGCTTTCCAAGTCTATGAATACGAGCGACAGACGAACAGGTAACGCCCAGTTTATGCTCGAATGTTTCTGTTATAACTTTATTTCTTAAGTCGGTTTCTGTTTCGTCAGGTATATCTGCGATTCCGAAAACAATTAAGTTCGATCTGCGACTTCTATCTTCCAGATCGACTAATTTTGCATGCTGCGATTGGAGAGTCACCTGTATGTCTGTTAAAGCTGAGTTAACTCCCTCGTTCGAGATAATCTTTCCCTGCATCGCGTTTACCTTGCTCTCGAGGTCTGTCAAACGCACACCAAAGCTGTGTATTAGTGTCTCTGTGTTCTCCAGTCGTGCTTTCAAGTCAGCTATGTCTGACCTAATAGACTGCTGACCATCTACAAGAGTCTGAAGCATTTCCTCTATTGCTGGTCCAGGATTTTCTTCCACGTCTCCGCAAACAAGTAATTTCAAAACACAAAAACAGTCATATGCAATACTCAAGCACTTCTGTGGGCGCGGCACAACAATGAGAAATCGGTTATCGCTCCGTAGACAAGAACTATAACTAACCTGAAGGGTGAAAACAAAACGCATGGTGAGCGTCCTTTGCTCGGCCCTTTCGCCGCGCCCACTGAAGATGTCCGGTAGTGGTGCAGTCTTTATAGCCAGGCTTCCTGATGACGTCACAGAACCATGGCTTGATGCAAATAGCATTGGTGCCTCGATGACGATGTAGTTCTGGCCATGATCCGCATTGATTCTTGTAGCCGTTGACGCTGGTGCCGACGAAGCCGGGGCCGTAGCAGGAAGGAGCACACCGCCGATTGACAGCAGCAACGCCTGAAGGGTGAAAGCATAACGCATGTTGAGCGTCCTTTGCTCGGCCCTTTCGCCGCGCCCACTGAAGATGTCCGGTAGTGGTGCAGTCTTTATAGCCAGGCTTCCTGATGACGTCACAGAACCATGGCTTGATGCAAATAGCATTGGTGCCTCGATGACGATGTAGTTCTGGCCATGATCCGCATTGATTCTTGTAGCCGTTGACGCTGGTGCCGGCGAAGCCGGGGCCGTAGCAGGAAGGAGCACACCGCCGATTGACAGCAGCAACGCCTGAAGGGTGAAAGCAAAACGCATGGTGAGCGTCCTTTGCTCGGCCCTTTCGCCCAGCCAACGGGTGCCACTATATAAGATATTTCCTTCCTCTTGCTGATATCTTCATCGGGTTATACTTTTTGTGGTCACATTTGCCGCTAGATGTCTGCCAAACGCTGTACCTGAACCGCATGCTCTTTCAACAACTTATCGAGAGGTTAAGGTTGGTGCAAGGTACAGGTGGGATCAGCCCTGCGGACTCTGCGGGCAATCGCTCCACCGTATAGCGACACTCTACACTGGGCCGAGGCCCGACGAAGTGTGAGTAGCTGAATGCGTCGCTTGCAATCCATTCAAAGTGTGAGGCGACAGCGAAGATTTTTCGGGATACTGTGCAACGCGCCTCGTTTTGACCTCCCGTGACGCAGTTGCGTGTCTGCACTTCTGGAAATTGTGCTGCGGAGGACAGGAAGGGGCGAAAGTCGGACTGTGTGACATATATGATGCCAATCCACAGGGAAAGAATACCAAGGGATTAAGGCAAGAGTGGCACTGTGTTCTTGTTGGTCGTTTTCAGTCCTAGGTACTTCCCGCAGCAGTCCCCTAGGAACACAGAAACCGCAGCCCGGCAGACGCGGGGTCGAGACACTTCGGTTTGCTTGCACGCTTTCGTCGAAAATAACCAGCACGGCGGACGAAGGCGAGCCAGGGACGAAAGCTGAATGTCACTTTCCATAAAGCAGGCACCACCAAATCCAATTGGCTGCATGAATATTTTGCGGCAAGCTTTCCTTCAAGTAACTGCCTGTCCTTCCATTGCGTTTTGTAGTAGTGTTTAATGTAAAAAAAAAACAAAAAGGAAGGTAAAAGGTTTTTGCTAACCCCGGTATCTGCCATCACTACGGCGGCACCTGAGCTGCGGCAGCGTAAATAAATGATAGCGGGCAGTTTGAAGAAGTGAAATGAAAGAGGTGAGGGGACAGTAAGAAAGGATAGCACTCTTTTCACGGTGTCGCACTTTTCGCAAATTCTTCGAGCTTCCATAGGCTACTCTGCGCTCAAATCAGCAGTGGTTTGCTTTTGCGTGAGTGGCTTTTTAATTTACTCTTTAGAAACACAGATTTTTTTCGCATACACTGTCGTGTCGTGTGTGACCCGTGCACTGGTACCCTCATTAGAATAACCCCGGCTGCTCCTACGCCCAACTAGTATGTGCGAGACAGCGGCATTTATCCAACCCGCTTTCTCCTCGTGCTGGCGCAGCTCACTTTTAAAGCCTTCGACTCACCAAACACCCCTTTGGTGCCAAGAATAAATTACTCTCTTCTCTGACGCGCGTGCAAGATGTAGAGATATCGATCGACTGTCTGCGTGACAGCCCGTGCTGCTGTGACTGGCTGGCATCTAAGCTCGGCCGCTTATTGGAAAACGATAATCGAACTCTCGACTTTGCTTCCTGTTCCAGAACACCATTTCAGAGCGCTTTCTGCTGCGTCTTAGCACGACCTGTCACGTGACTGCAGCATGTGCCAACTTTTAAGCACATTGGTCTGTTGCGACATGGAGGCTATATGTAGTTTCGTTCTTTTAGCAGGGGCAGTCGCTAAACTCAGAGACACATTTTTACATTATGTGCGTTTATGGTGTTTAACGTCCCACAGCGACTCAGGCTGAGAAAGGCCATGGTGAAGGGCTGTGGATCATCACCTTGAGTTCATTAACGCGCACTGAGAGCCCACATCTCGCCTCCATCGAAATGTAACCGCCACGGCCGGGATCTTTCGGGCCAGCAGCCGAGCAACGTAACCACTGAGCCATCGCGGTGGCTAATTACACTATGTGCTGGCAATGAAAGGTCATTAGATGATTCTCATGCTTTTTACCAGAAGTGACGGCACTTCCGGTCTGGCAATGTTACTACCGGTTCGATGGCTTCACTGGAAAATACAAAGGGCGATAGAGATTATTGTTGTTATTATTAGATGCCGGATGAAATTTTTTCTGCTGCTACTAAAACTGTACAGAAAAAATAACGTCATTTGATTTCAATATTGGGCCTTGTATTTCAAAGACGTCTGCGTCGACGCATTCTCTTCACCTGTTAGGAACAAGCGAACGTTTTGTTGCTAAATTGTTTGACTTTGATGTATTCTTAGCGCAATTTTTTTTGCCGTGCCAACTGCCCGGGCCAAGTTCCACAAGCCGCTATTGGCTTAGATGGGCCCGAATAATATTGTAATCATGTGTAGTTGCAATAAAGATTATATTATCATTATTGCTTCCGGGGCGGTGACGTCAATGGGGCGTCATACCTCATCGAGCAATCAGAAATGTTTATGAAACCCGTCGCTGCTTTTTTCCCCTCTGATGAGGCTTCCATTGCGATCGCACTAAAACTCGGTAAGCTTCGCCTCACTTTCACCGTAACAAATTTCCCCGTAACCTTCTTGGCGGGTACTGCTGTACGGCAAAAACTTGAAGGATTTTTCCCGCCTTGACATCTGCATATTCTACCAGCCGGTGCAGGTGGCACATCGCCTGTCACTTGCGGCAGACAAGCGGTTTTCTCAGATGCTCCGGTCTCCATGCCAGCCGCCAGTGTCTTCGTTGGTGCTGCCCTTTGCTCTGAGCGTAAGAACGCGTGCGCCTCTTTCAAGCCTTAACCTGCCTCCGACCGTTCTTAGACTATACTCCAACCGTAGCGCTACTAGTGAACGCACGGACTGACACGTTTTCACTGGTAAGCGGCCTACCGCACACTTTGCTACTGTCCTCAATTCGAGTTTCCAACACGCACGCTTTCGAGCACGCTAACTCGCTCTTATGCTCTGGAAACCGCTGGCCGACGTCGAGAACAGCGCCTTATAAGTTACCGGCGCCGCTGCTTATCGAGACACTTATACGGCGACAACCATTAAAAGGACACCTCCCGCCTCTACGCTACGCGTCGGCCAGTTCCGCTGTGATGTGCCCAACGCGTGCATTCACCTCGAGCTTCGCGTTTCGTGCAGCCTTCGTAGCCATCAGGCAGGACGCGTGGTCGACAGACACCGCCAAACGGGTCGAAGCGCAGCTATAGGACGCTGCACGAAGCCGGCAGCTGAGAGGCCGCGAACCGTGAACGAAGAGGCTAAGGAAGCCAGGAAAGGGCGATAGATTTTACAATAAAAAAAACTAAAAACGTGAGCGCTAGCTTTAGTAGCATTTCGCGATTAGGGTAAGAAGTAAATTGCAAAGTTTCTTCGCGCTTTTCTCGGTTTCTGCACTCCTGCCCAGGCGAAATTTGGGACACACCTCCGGTATTGTACATCTCGCTTTGTCTACCCAGCGGCACAAATACGCAGTGCTGCTGTGCAGCATACGCGAAATGACTCAAGTCACAGACATTCGCGACAGGTGTGTAGGCTGCGTCACGTGGACAAGTTGTTAGTGTTGGAGTAATCCTAAATAATTATCAGTGTTACTAATACTGAAACGTCATTACCTTTAGCGTCATTTTCCACCCGCAGAATACTAATTCGTAAATGTGTGTTTTATAAAAATGTTAGGAAAACTGAACTTCAAGTTCTCTTTGAGTTCGATTGCCACCACAGATTTCATTCCGCTGTAACCACTGTCATATGACAAACAACACGGTGATGCAACATTGTCACCTATACTTCTATTCAGACCGCAGCGGTGGCTAAGTGGTTGAGCATCCGCCTCGTATGCGGGAGGTGCGGGGTTCGATCCCCAGTGCCGCCGGGTACCCACCGGTGATACAATGGGTACAAGCTTTCCCCTGGTCTGGTGCTCGGCTTATTTAGGGTGAAATGCTTGGGAAATGGGTCTCTGACCCCACCTTGAGAAAAAGAAAAAATACCTTGTGACATGGCGCTCTTTGGCCATAGCTGCCCTTGCGCCATAAAAATCCATAATCATCATCATATACTTCTATTCACATCTTCTCCTAACTACCAGGATAGCTTGCCCGAATCACTAACAATGATAACTGGTATTATTAACGTTAAAACTGCATTGAAAGTCTCAGTTTTATAATTTTCTGTTTCCATTTGCACCTCTAGCCTTGCCAACTCGCCGTACGTTTTCAGTTACAGCTATTTTCCTTGGGCATTGTGCTCATTATCTTTTTCTGCTGTGCATCTGAGATTGCAGAAAATTACTTTTCTAGCGGGAGCTACACTGGGCTATCAGTCGAGCATTTCACGGTACATGGGAGAGGACAGTTGTGCGCATGCGCCGCTACCATGGCAGCCGAATTGGAGCAAAGTGCGGCGTGCGCTTCGCCGTCGCCGCGGCCGCGCGCCCGCTCCACCGTCAAAGCCGAGCGTGACGTCACGCGGATGAGCAGTTGTGCGCATGCTCCGATACCATGGTAACCAGAGAGACCCCACAGCTGCGCCGCGTACTTCGTCGCCGCCTCGCAGCACGCCGCTCTATCAACCGAACCGCTCGTCGCATGCGTTCATTGCGTATCAAAGGCGAAGATGTAGTGAGCGACTGTATCACAACGTTTGGCCAGCCGCTGCTAAACGGCGGTAAAGACAAGAGAAGATTAACTCTTCCGATCCTGAGGTTGTCGCCTGGCAGTTTGCTTGAACCAAATAAGAACGCTGGAGTCTGTGTGTACGTTGAACAAGGTATAACCGCTTTCAGACATCTCCCTTAGATCGCGGTGAATAATGATGAAGCCTGCTTTGTTTGGCTTCTGGAAAGCGGCGTTATCATCCAAGGAGTCTACGTGGCACCGGGAACATCTGTCAAGCAGACGATTGATGTGATTGCCACGTGTTTACCAGCCTACGGCACGGTTTCACAGTTGTCTGTGACTTGAGTGATTGCAACAGGAAACAGGGCTGTCTTAGTCATTGTATGAAAAAAAGTTTGTAACTTAGCTTCCGACCCTCACGTCCAGACTACGCAATGGGGAACTACTATAGAACTTGTGTACTAACGAGGCTCTACCAAATCGAAATACTATATCGAAAAAATTGAGACTGCTGCATGCGACTTCACAGCTCATCGAGCAGACTTCGTCTTTGTCAAACAAGATGAATAAAAGATGTATATACCCAATGTCTCTCATTGCTAAACATGCCGCGACTACAACAAGCTCAGCCAGGGAAACGTCCCTCTCGCTACGTATATCCTGGCATAGGCGAGCTAAGCCACTGCCAATTTTTCGTATACCTTGAAGGCCGTGCATTACGCTTTAAACTCAGTTCTTGCGTTATTTTGTTTTGTTTTTTCCTTTTTTCCCCTTGCCTATGCTGTGTACAGTTGTACACTCTGAATAGTACAAAGAAATAAATACACTAATAAACAAATGAATTAATAACTGAATAAATATATGCCACAGAGGCGTCGCCTGACGCCTTACTGTTTCATTAGAAGCGGGTACGTTGAGCCATAGGAGCGCTGCGTTAACGTCTCAATGTACAAACTAATTTCTTTTGGAAAAAGGCGTCCTCCAGCCTTAATTGGCACTGTAGTAATTAGTGTTGCACTCCAGCTTTCCAAGAGTGCTCGATCTTACGCAGCAATAAAGGTCAGATGCTTCGCAAGCGAGCTGATCAAGGAGTTTCACACCGAGAAGGGGGCCGAGTCAGCCTTTGATGAATCTTGAAGATTATGAGAAGGCGTTATCGAATAGTGTTTTAGAGATATTCCTTTCGTTTCTTTTCTACTGGCGCTGTGTCTGAGGGTAGGCAGGAGAATATGCGCTTGCATTTTGGGAATGAATTTTCATTTAAAAGTAAGGGCTTTTGCACCCTCTTTTTTTAGCGTGAGCTACACTGGCCCTGGTTGAGCAGTTTCGCGTGGCTCCCGGAGAGCCGTGCTGCGCATGCGCGAGGAGCAGTGACGTCACGAGGCGCACAACAGGCGCGCCGGAGCTGTCGCCGCCGCGCGCCCCTCGCCGGTCTGCGCATTCCAGAGGAGTGCCGTCATAGCCACGGCAGACGCACTGGCGCCGGCGCGTGCCCAGCTGTGCACCTTCGTTGCGCAGTAGCCAAGTATGACGCTGCGCCGGAGCCTCTTCATAGCGCCTCTCATTTTGTGCGCATGCACAGAGGTATCAGTGGGGGTATAAATAAAGTGGGGCGTTTGCCGGTGCGGTATAGCCATGGAGGAGAGCGAAATTGCTGCTCAGCGGCCTAGCGTAGCTCACGCTACGCATATCCTGGTATAGCCGAGCTAAACCACTGCTAATTTTCTGATCCCGCCTGTGATTTTCGCGCTATTACCAGTGAAGTACTGGCTACTGCTACTTCTATGAGAATCGTTGATTTCGTTTAGCAGATATACTATTACTTAATAATTCTTATAGGGGTTACGATAGCTTGATAGTTTATGTGGATTTAACGTCGAAAAAGTGACTCATGCTCTAAGGGGCGGCGTAGTGAAGGGCTCCGGAAATTTCGACCGCCTGGGGTTCTTTAATGTGCACTGACATCCCGCAGTACACGGGCCTCTAGAATTTACCCTCCATCAAAATTAGCCCTCCGAGGCCAGGATCGAACCCGCGTCTTTCAGGCCAGCAGCCGAGCGCCATAACCACTGAGCTACTGCGGTGGCCTCATAGTGGTTACGGATATTACTCTGTATAAGATTTCTCGCGGCAGTGTCTAAGGTTGTCGCCATTCTCGCCCACCCGACATTCGCAATCTTTTTCTGAAACCCCCTCTGCTCCCTCCGTATTTGTACCTCAACAGGTGTCGCTTAACTTAACGTCATGACTGGAGCCAATTTTTTCTATGTCAGGGTGAACCGTTGAGTTGCGCCACAAACTTTTTGGCCTACATCTCTCGCGTACTTCCGTTATTGCAGTGCGTGTATCTCTAGAATCACAGTCTTCCTTTTGTACGGCGCTAGTGGTCCGTGGAAAGTTTCCGAGCAAAGCGTGTTTTTGTAGCGGTCGTCGCAGTACTGATAAAAGAGCGTTCATGCAGCCTAACAGGAACGGAAGGATGCAGGCAGAACAGGCAGCCCCGCCACCGGGTGCCATCATAGTGCGGGGCACGATGTTCTCGGTACTATTTTGGCATTAACCCTGTAATAGACAAGAAATGAAAACGTCGGATAGAATACGTTCCGGCAAGAGTTTTCTTTGAGCATGTTGCTAGTACGTTCGGCATAAAAGCGCGAGGTAGCGAGGACAATCCTTGTCCTCGAAGCCAGTTTACTTCTGTGCAGAATGTGCGGGATAGCAGTCACATAGACTTCCGATATTTCATCACTTGTGGCCTCTAAATGAAATAAATGTAAAAATTGGTATAATATTGCGTAAAACACGTTCCCTACATAGCTTAAAACTATAAAATATGTCAGGTTGGAAGCGCAATAAGCTAAGCATGAATAGTAAGGTGGATGCGATACACCATTAACAGTATTGCAAACCGATCCATCGCCTGCCAGTGCAGCAGTAAGACTACTGAAGTTTTGGGCTGGTTTGAGGCTGGGCATGGCTTTTGCCTTTTGAATCTTTTTGAATCTCTGGCAGTTGGAACTTTACCCTTGCTTTGATACGTATGTTTGAAAAGGCAGTCTCCGCAGTATTGACAGCAGTTGATACAATTCTGCGAGGAGAAGGGAATACTATACAGAAATGGACAGTCAGTATCGTGCTTAATGCCCCGGGCATTACTAGAGCAACGAAAAGCGTCGTTCGAGGTCTGCGCTGGTCGACGGACTTGTTCGTGTCTCATTAGTGGATTGGTTGTCATCCAACCAATCAGCTTCATGCTGTGGCGTCTCTGCTTATCACTCGTGCTTATCGAGGCAGCTTTCGCTGTGCGTGGAAGAGAACAACTTTCGCAACAGCACTGTGCGAAGTACCGCAGCGGTGGCCTAGTGCCTGAGCATCCGCCTCGCATTCGGAAGATGCGAGGGTACAAGCCTCCCGTGGCCTGATGCTCGGCTTATTCAGGGTGAAATGCTTTGGAAATGGGTATTTGACTCTCCATGAGGAAACCTTGCTCCATGGCGCTCTCTGGCCGTAGATGCCACTGCGCCATAAAAATTCACTATCATCATCATCATCATCATCAGCATCATCATTTTCAGTACTGTGCGAAATGATGTGGCTCTGCCTCTCTCTTACGGGCTGCGCGGAAAAGAGGCACGTAGGAGTGTGACTGTTAAATCATGGGTCCACATGGCTGGAGTTTTCGAACCTTTTAAGGTGCCAGTCAGTGTTGTGCTGCAGGTACACGGCGCACTGTTTATAATAGAGCAAAGGCGCCCTTTCGCTCTCCAAGTGTATTCGCACCACTGCAATGCTACAGGTCAAGAAAGCTAAAAAAAAACACTCCAAAACACGGTGCGGCTGAGTGACTAAGCTCTGGGATGACACCAGCAAAGTTGGGTATTACATAGTTATAGCATAGCGTGATGCGCGAGCCGCTACCATGGTCCGCTTTCGCGGGGCACCACTGCGTAAGCGCTGATTTCTCCCGACACGGCAGGTGCGCACGCAGTTGACAGGAACGTGGTGCCATCAGGCGCCCCCATAGCATTTTCTGCGCACGCGCAGTGGCACCTCGCGGAACCAGTTCACTCTCTATTAGTGCCGTGCATGGTAGACCGAACGCGTTTTTGTTTTTAAGAGAATTAGCTCTTACTCATCACGTTTCAAGATTTCTTGGGGTCTGCTACCTTCCTGAGATCACAGCGCCATCTGTGGCAGCAACTACTCACCACGTTTCGAGATTTCGCAGGGTCCGCTACCACCCTGAGATCACAAGAGCTATCTGTGGCAGCAACAAGGAAACAACACATCTCGCATTGAGACTTGTAGCGCAATCTACAATAACATTGTAGGAACAACCACCCACCGCGGTCAAATGATGACGCCATGGTCGATATAGTCGTGGAACTATGAGAGTATGACGTCAGGAGACAAAATGGCGGCATAGTTTCGGTTTTTCGAATCCAAGATGGCGGCCCATAACATTAGTTTTGACCTCCAAATTCTCCTCCTTTGCCGCTAGTATGACATCAGGGGACAAAATGGCGCATAGTTTCGGTTTTGTCAAATCCAAGATGGTGGTCATAAAAATTGGTTGTTCCCTCTCATCCCTTCCCGCACTCAGACCTTCCCCCAACAAATATCCTACAACGGGCAGGGAAACTACCGTTACGGGACCGCTATATATATATATATATATAGATACACGCAATTATTCGAAAGGGGGGTGGAGTGGCCATTTTCATCAATAAAAAAATACAATTTACACCACTCCCCGATGTTGAAGGTGTTGATGCAGTCTTTTCCAGGCTAACATTAGGTCCACATACGTTCGTGGTAGGCTGCGTTTATCGAAACCCCTCTTGCGATCTTGAGTATATGTTAGCTTTTCCCACCTATATGCAACGTTTTCTATTAGGAACGAGACTGATATTGCTAGGGGATTTCAATCTTCCAGATATCAACTGGCACACAATGCAGCATAGTTCCGCTTCCTCAGATGCCTTACTAGATATCATGCTTCAGTTTAACCTCACTCAGATAGTAAACCATCCGACACGTGTTACAGGACTGTCGACTAACACTCTTGATCTGATATTTTTTAGCCACCATTTTGCTCTCGGCAGAACTAAAGTAGACAGTCTTGATGGAATCTCTGATCACAAATTAATCTTTGGCAGTGTCCCCATTGTCGGCACGCTGTCCTCCCCGCGATCGCAAACTTAAGTTCTTGACTTTACTAGGGCTGACGATTCAAGCGTTCTAGATCACCTGTACTTCGAGTTTGACTCGTTTTATAATCTTGCATGTCGCACAACTGATATTGACACTTTATGGGAATCCTTTAAAAACATTGTATTGCATTGCATTCTGAAATTCGTGCCTTGTAGAAGCAAAAAGTAAAGACACGAAACCCTTAGATAACACGTGACGTTATACATGCTAACCGCAAAGTAAATCGATTGAAAAAAGCTCTCAAATTAAAATCTTGCACTAAAAGAAGGAAAAACCTCACCTTAGCAATACAGTACATGAAAGGCCGACTAAAGGCCGCTAAATAACACTACTTTACTCATACGCTAAACAATTTTATAAGGACGTCCCCAACAAAATTTTCGAGCTACTTAAATCCTATGAACAATACTGATAATTCACTCTCGGAAGAAGAAAGCCTTGAGTTTGCCAGATCTTTGAATGATTATTTTTCTTCAGTTTTCAGTAACGACAACGGTACTCTTCCTCCCTTCAGCCAATCGGGAGCGAAACACATTGAACCACTAACTGTTACTGAGTGCGGGGTTTTAAATCTATTATTAAATCTCGATACAAAAAAGGGCCAAGGACCAGATATGATCCCAAATCTTTTTCTCAAACGATATGCCGAATGGATGGCTAAGTATCTATGCATAATCTTTAACAGATAATTAACAACGTGCACACTCCCACAGGAATGGAAAAAAGAAAAAATCATCCCTATGCACAAGTCAGGAAGCAAGACTGATGTTGCTAACTACAGACCCATTTCCGTCACCTGCTCCGTGCCTAAAATACTTGAGCATAGTATTCTTAAGCACATAACAATTTTTCTCGAAGATGAACGTATATTATCACCATTTCAGCATGGCTTCCCCCAAGGGCTTTCCACGGTAACTCAATTAATAGAACTAATACATAATTTATCGCAAAGCATAGATAGCCGAAAACAAACCGACCTAATACTACTTGATTTTTCAAAGGGATTTGATCGGGTTACGCATAACAAACTAATAAACAAGCTTGAGACGACACTATGCCAAGGGCCTATAGTTAACTGGATTAGAAATTATTTATCAGATCGAACATAGCTTGTAGAAATTAACCAACAAACTTCCCACACAGTCCAAGTTGTATCCGGTGTTCCCCAGGGCAGTGTCTTAGCCCCCATCCTCTTTTTAAACTTCATCAATGATTTAGCCGCTAATGCTAATATCAACATACGACTTTTTGCAGGCCATTGCATCATTTATAAGGAGATCAACACAGTTGATGAACATCAACCCCTTAACAATGCGCTTATATCTATAACAACATGGTGCACGGGCTGGCAGATGACCCTTAACGCTACTAAATCATCTTGTATGACAATAACAAGGAAGAAGCATAAATCAAATTTTCCATGCACCATAAATAACAAAGCACTCACGACAGTCACGGAACATAAATATCTCGGTCTACTAATAACTGATGACCTCCGGTGGAACACCCACGTGGACATGATTACATCAACAGCTCTAAAACGACTACTTTTTATTAGACGACGTCTGCGACTAGCCCCTGCCCAAACTAAACTATTAGCATACAACACTTTGGTTAGATCTGTCTTAGAATCTGGTAACGTCGTTTGGTTCCCTCATACTAATCAAAATATTGCCAAACTCGAAGCAGTTAAAAGAAAAGCTGTCAGATTTATATTTAACAAATACCAACCAACTGACTGTCCAACAGAAATAATAAAACGTGAGGGGATACAAACACTCCAAATACGTAGTAAACTCGGGCGATACAAGATGATGTATCGACTAATTCACCAGCAATTAAAACTTGACGTTATTAAATATATTTCCTTTTCTAAAGCAAGATCGACGCGACACAAACATTCTAATACACTTAACGCGTACCCTTTCCATACTGACTGCTTCAAATACTCATTTTTTCCGTTTGCCACTCGTGAATGGAACAGTCTAAACCCTTCAATAACTAGCAGCTCATTGTTAGGAAAGTTCAGCGCTGCTATCGAGAGCTCGGTACTTAATTAGCAAATATTTTTTCTGTGTTTTCGGTGTTGCTAATATTGCTTCCTATTCTGTGTGCCTTAGTAATGTTAACTTTGTTAAGGTATACAATGACTACCAGTATTGTTTTCGGAACTATTGCGATGTAACTTCTGTCATGACGCCTATTGTGCCTTGATTCGATATGGTTATGGTACAGTTCGATGTATTGTTATTCTGTGTTGTTGTATTTTTTGGTGTATTTCTTTAGTTAATTCCAGTGCCTTTGCTTTACCCTTACTATTAGTTGTCTATTTTACGATCTTCACCAAAATGATCTATTTTTGAACTATTACCAACCCTATTTTATCCTCCTGCAACAATCCCAAATGGGATTAGGGGTACACACACACACACACACACACACACACACACACACACACACACACACACACACACACACACACACACACACACACACACACACACACACACACACACACACACACACACACACACACACACACACACACACACACACACACACACACACACACACACACACACACACACACACACACACACACACACACACACACACACACACACACACACACACACACACACACACACACACACACACACACACACACACACACACACACACACACACACACACACACACACACACACACACACACACACACTCTCTCTCTCTCTCTCTCTCTCTCTCTCTCTCTCTCTCTCCGACAACAAAGGGAACCCATCCGGGGAGTGTTGTGTCCTAAATTTGGTGGTCAAATAAAACCCTATGGTTTGTGGTATAGAAATAAAACCACAATTAATTAATGCGTAAACATTGCATACATGCAATTGCTAAATGAAGTGTTACCATATCGCACCGCAAGCCGAATTCTAGGCCCACTTTGAACCCCCAAACGAAGCAAATTCCGTTTGGGACGTATCTTGAGGGGGTGCAACTGGACAACGGGTAGACGCGCATGCCTGGATAACGGTGGGCAAATAGACGCAATATTTCTAGATTTCGCAAAGGCCTTTGATCGTGTTTCGCGCCGTAAGCTAATGGTAAAATTGACATCTGCTGCAAAATCAGCGTCTTGTTCAGTGGCTTGACTCGTACCTTTCTGAACGGCACCAGTACGTCCAGATCTCTGGTTCTAATTCTCCGCCAGCTGCAGTTCTTTCGGGAGTCCCCCAAGGATCTGTGCTTGGTCCACTTCTGTTCCTTATTTATTTAAATGACTTAAGTTTCGATTCCCCAGTGCGATGTCGTTTTTTCGCAGACGACTGCGTTGTATACCTACCTATTCAAAAATCTCAGGATCATAGTATACTAAACGACTACCTGTCAGAGGTTTCTAAGTGGTGTCTGTCCTGGGAAATGTCCTTAAACACCTCAAAGTGTGCAAAAATGACAATTACACGCAAGAAGCCGGTTCATAATTACACATATAAAATTAACGGTACAGCTATTTCTCATGTAAATGAATACAAGTACCTGGGGGTTGTATTTAGCAGTTACTTAAGCTGGAGCTCGCATATCGGGCATTTGGTTTCAAAGGCGTCCAAAAGGCTTTGGCTGTTAAGAAATCGCCTAAAGCACTGCACAACTAAAACAAAATTAACAGCCTACACTGCGTTAGTACGCCCACTGATGAAATATGCAGACGTTCTTTTGGATCCGCTCAGCCAAGTAGATATAAATCACATCGAAGGCGTTCAAAAAAAGCACTAAGATTTATCTACAATGCATATAATAGGCACGTGTTTGTCACTAATCTACTAAGGCAATCTGAACTCCAGACGCTTCAATCCCGCCGTAAGTTACACCGTTTAAAACTGCTGCATGGTATTATTAATAATTTAACAAACATTAATTTTGGCTCTTACATGGAATATAATACTTCCCGCCCAACACGCGGCAAACACAGCTCGACAATAGTAGTTCCACGATGCCGAACTAAAGCTTTCCAGTTTTCTTTCTTTCCAAAAACAATATCAGAATGGAACGGGCTTCCGCGTGACGAGGTCAGCTTGACAAACCAAGATTCCTTTTTATCTGCTGTCGTGTCGCTGTTATAGACGCAGTGTGTTTGTTCATGCTCTTACTTATGCATTTTTGTATTCTTAAGAAGCGCAGAGTGTTTGTTATTGCTTCTGTGCTCGCTTTTTATTTTGTGTGTGCTTGCTTTGTTGCATCGCATTATATCAACGTTGTATTTTTGTTCCACTCCTGCCTTGGCTACCAAATGGTTGCTGGCAGTATCGAATAAAATAAAATAAAATAAAATCGTAATTTCTATCATAGATGGCACTAGGCGTCGATCGCTCCGCTATGCCGACCGTGGTGGCTATCCCCCCCCCCCGCTTCAAAGGGGACGCTCTTATTTTCCATCCATCCATCCATCCGTAATGAGCCGTCTCCCTCGGGAGCTCCTCTCAGATGCACTCCTTTAGCCGATACGTTCACTATCACAGTGTGTTTGAGGAAGGACATGGATGTACCTTCCTTTAATCTCATTCATATCAATTCTAGCAAAATAAACAGCTCACGCTCGTTCCTTCAACGTCTTCCAGACAGTGGCGGCCTTTTACTGCGTGTACATGTCATTTTCTTGTTTCGGCGGGTTATTAATTTAACCGAAGCCGTGTTCAGCGAGAGAAAAAATAAAGAACACCCAAGTTTCCTGACTTCGCAGAAGCCGACGAGAGATGCTGATAGCTGCTCGGTGCTCCAGCCTGCTTCATTTCACAGGATCGTCTTCTCTAAATCCCACATGGGCCAAGGCCAACCGGATCGCAAGATCAAACGGGGCCCATTTTCGACAGCGGCCCAGCCGTGTCGGTTTCTAGAGGTTCCCATTTTGTAGATATATCCAAATGAGTGCGGATTGACTTGACGCGTTCTCCTGCGCCAGAAAACGAAAAAAATCTGCCGCCTCAGATAGCTGCGTAGAAGCTCCCGCCGCATCTCACTCCAACAAAGCCGCTTATATCTGATTTCGATTGCTTTAACCCAAATCGTAAGTTTTTATGGTGCAAGTTTCGAAATGGTCATTTTTATGATGCAATGGCAAGTGGAAATGACACAGCAGGAAGGACGCGTCAGCTGTCATCTCGCAGCAGTCACCTGCACTCATGGGCTCCTAGCCAATCGGCGCGGACCGGAGTGGATAGTGCAGAACACGAGCCCTGGAATGCACGGCATGTCAACCAACAGTGGCGCTGTTTACCCTCGGTGAATCTCCCTCTACAGCTCTCCCGGTGAATACATAATAATGTAGCCGGGCAAATTTTGCCGTCCCGTACTCTAAATGACCGAATCCTTCCCTCGTTATGCTGCGCAAGTTTCCGTTATTTCTCTATATTTGAGTGTTTAGTTTGCCTAGTCACTGGCGGCCGTCAACTTTATATGCTGTCACCACGAACTAGTTTGTCTGCTTTCTTCTAAAAGAGGTCATGGACTCACATTGGCGATTGCATATACGCATTGCTAGTTGTGCCAGTTCCTGCAAAAATTAATTCACTAATTTGTATAGCATGTATATATTCAATTTAATCAGTCGAAAGGACGATAAACGATGGTCACTTTACAGAAAAATTTATAAAGTATTAAACAAAATTCCAAAAAGACAATTTAGTGATGTCGTTCACAGCTCCAATAAGGCACTGAGATGCCTGCATAACGTTCCGCGGTCACAACACCGCTTGCGTCTCTGGGTGTGGTTCTCAAAGAAATAGAAACAACTTGTAGAAAAAGCTGAACCCGGTTATCGTTTCTAGCTGTACCGTTAACTTGCGGACTTGGTAGAAAAACTTCGTTAACTGGACGAAACAAACACTGCTTAATCTGTCACTTGGTTCCTCCTCGAATATACCAAACGTGCAATGAAGAACAAACAAAAGCGTCGATAAAATAAACACGAAGTTCTCGTGTCACTGCTTAAGCAAATAAAAAACGAGACCTCTTCAGTCAGCAGAGCCCAGCGTCTGGTAAGCAGATTAGAAACCTGCTTAGTTGCATGCCAAGCCTTGCCCTTCGGCACCCCGCATAAATACTCCACTTTCCCCGTGAGCCAATCACCTGTTAGTGTTTTCATTGGTGGCCGCGCGCCAGAGCACTCTTCACTTCCGAGAGCCCTCTTAAGTATTAAGCACATGAGCGCTCGGTCTCCCAGCTGCTGATTTAGACGCTTATCCACGTTGTGACGTTGGTCGGGAAGACCGAGGCAGACGGGCGTCCCTTAATATTATGTTTAGCGGCTAATGGTTCGAGGAGAAGAAAGCGTAGCTCACGTGCTTGCTTTTCCCCTCCTTTCTCATGAGAAGATCAGCTGGGTAGCAATTAGAAACGAACGTGAAACGAGAGCCACGATGCGCAGCTGCAAAATGGCACTGCAGAATTTCTTCGCAGTGTAAAGGTTACCAATGTGTGCATTCATGGTGGGTGAACAGAACAACAAAGGCAGTACAACGGCAAGTTGTTGCGCTTTTCACCCACCATGAATGGTTACCAACTCGCCCAAATCTCAGCTTTGCTAATGTTTACACTCTCTACTTGCAGGAGCAGAACACCAAAGAAAAAAGCAAACAGGAACAGAACACTTGTGCTCTTTGCAAGCGTTGCATGTCGAGTCTAAGCCAGCGGTACCGCGGTTCTTTACTTGCGACGCTTCGCGAAGGCAGACAATCCCACCGCGCGAGCCCTTTGTCGCTGGCAGCATGCGTACAGTGCGCTTGGTTCAAGTGCGCCCGTTATGGCAGCTACAAAAACGCCTGTCGGTGGCGCTGATAAGTAGCTCTGCCGCTTCAAATGGAGAACTGCGTGTTATCCGGTCAGAAACAAAGCCCTTATATTATTGACGCTGAGCCTCCCGTTGCTGCAGGCCTGTCCTTACCTGGCTCGGATGGCACTTGCTTTCTACAAACACCGCTGCTCACCTGTTGCTTTCACTTAATCGAGCGCGTTATGTAATCACATCGATGTGCGTGAACCAAGTGAAGTCGCATGTTTCCAGATCGTCACCTCCTCTTGGCATTCAGCAGATATCACAACGTCCGAAAGCTTGTAAATTTGTGACAGGGCACGGTTATTCTTTTTCGCCTGCTATGATTTTGGTGTGCTAAATAAAGTACTCACAGGCCAAGGGTAATATCGAAGAGAGAACCTTTTAAGCTCGCAGTGTGTATTGGTGTGGTCAGTGATCATTAACCCGCGCTTTTTCAGTCGGCGCATTTTTCTCTGCATATTTTGGTCCTCTAGCACTACATGCCTCGCTAGTGAAAAAACCGTCCTGTCTGCGTTTGAAGTCTGGCAATAGCTCCCTGCCCACCGTGGTTGGTGGGCAAGTCGCAAGGAGGAAAACCGGTTTCGCTGCAGCTGCGGCCATTGATCGCGTCAGCAGCATCAATGTTGAAAGAAGGAAATCATATTATACTAGCTGCTCCCGGTATGAAACAGGCTACATGATATTTGTAGCTCAGTGGTAAGGAGGGAAACCCGCGTCCCGCTAAGAGGAGAGGAGAACATTTGCGTCACGCCAGTTCTAGGTACGTGTTCAGACTGCAGAAGAAAGTGGGGAACTACATTATGCGTGGGACGTAGCTGATGTAGCATGCCAACGAAGGCGCGACTGTGTCAGCGGACATTCGTTCGCATTTAGTTTAGCTTAGTAAATCGTTCATCATCTTTCTGCCTTTGTATTGTATGCCATTACCATCATCAGCCTGATTACGTCCACTGCAGGAGAAAGGTCTCTTCCATGTCTCAGCAATTAACTCTTTGCTGTCCAAGCTGCGGCTCTTTATCCTCGAAACACTTAACCTTACTTTCAGCCGTCCCCTGCTACGCTTACATTCTCTTGGTATCCAGTCCGGTACCCTCAACGACCATCAGTTATCTTGCCTTCGTATTACATGTCCAGCCCATGTTCATTTCTTTTTTGATTTCGACTAGGATGTCATAACCCGCGTTTTGTTCCCAGTAAACTCCGCCCTCTTCCTGTCCTTTAACGCTACACTTATGTTTTCTTTCCATAGCTTGCTGCATTGCCCTTAACTTAACAGCTGTTTGAAGTAAACTTTTCTCTTGAGGGTATTGGTGAACTACCATTCACGATCTCACAGAACCTACCGAATGCTCTCCACATTATTCTATTTATTTCTGTCTCGCGACCGGACCAGCGATCACTACCTGCCCTAAGTAGACGTGTTTCCTTCCCACTTGCAGCACGTCGCTAACAATTGTGAACTGCTGTTCCCTTCCGAGACTGCTGAACATTACTTTGGATTTCTGCATGTTAATTTTAAGGTCAACCGTTAGGCTCTACTGATTATGCTTTGCAGTTAATCCCATGACTGGCGTACCAAGGCAATGCCATCAAAGAATAGCCGATTACAAAGATATTCTTCATTAGGTCTAATTCGAAAATGTTGCCAATGTTGCCTCGGAATACCTCCACTAAAGGCGGTGAATAGCATTGGCGAGACCGCGTCTCCCTCTCTGATACCCTTCCTTATTGAAATTTTATTGCTGACTATATGGGGGACTATGGTAGCTGTGCAGTCGTTGTAGATATATTGCAGTATTTTCACATAAGGCTCTTTACATCCTCATTACGCAATGCCTGCATGACTGCTGAGCTTTCTTCTGGGTCAAATGCTTTCTCGTAATCAGTAAAGGCTACATATGGGGGTTGGTTATATTCTGCGCATTTTTCTATCACTAGATTCAAAGTTTGACTATGGTATATTATTGTCGAGTACCTGTTATGAAACCATGCCTGATCACATGATTGATTTTGTGTTTGGCAGCTTATGGCCTTAGTTGCTTGTGTGCCATCAAACAGATCACAACACATTAGGTTGCTTGTGGTCTAAGGTGGTCCTGAGTCTATTAGAGATTTTCTTAGCAAATGCCTTGCAGGCAACGGAGAGTAAGCTGATCGGTCTGTAATTTTTAAAGTACTTTACATCCTCTTTTATACGTACTAAGATGATGTTAGCGTTCTTCCAAGCTTCCGGTACACTCGAGGTCATAAGGCATGGCGTATTCTAGATGGCTAGTTTTTCTAGCCACGTTTAAAAGACCTGCTGTTACCTTGTCCTCACCGCGTGCCTTCCCTTTTTGCATTGCTCCTAAGGCTTCCGTGACTTCCTCTTTAGTTACTGGCGGGATGTCCCATTGATCTGCAAAACTGCCTGTCTAATTATCGTTTTGATTACACTGTCTACTGCATAGATTTGTTTAGAACTCCTCGGCTACTTTAACTATCTTATTCATATTGCTAAACATTGCCCTCTTTGTCTCCCAACTCGTACTGCTGATTTTTGCCTAAGTGTCGTTCCCTCTTAACCACTTTCAGGCCACCTCCGTGCCTTAGAGCATGCTCGATTTTCATCATATTAAGCTTGCTGATGTCGGTCACTTGGGGCTTATTGATTAGCTTTGATAGCTGTGCCATTTCTGTTCTGTATTAGGTATTAGAGGCTTTCACGGTATGGCATTTCTTAATCACCCTGCTGCCTACTTCTATTGCTCACTTCCTGTTGATAGCTGTTCGATTATTCATTACTTAAATATTAAAGGTGGTCTTCGTCAGCTAGAGCCGAATATCTTCTCTGCAGGGTGATTCTGAATCCCTCTGCTTTCTCCCTCTCAGCTAGCTCAATGGTGGGATTCCGCCTCACTAGTTTCTTCCGTTCTCTCTTCAATTCTCGGCTAATTCGAGACCTTACCATCCTGTGCTCACTGGGCTCGCCGCTGAACAACAGCCTTGACGCTACCACGTTATTGTGGCCTCCGCAGTGGCAGGGCTGCAGAACATTCGAGGTTTTAATGCGTAAGCATTATACGGCTTGATCGGCAAAGGAACCTGACGGCGTTGGCCAGCAGCAGTGGTCCGAAACCCCCCAGTTACGTCACTATGATCTCGCATGACATCAGCAGTAGACTGTAAGATAATGACGTCTACAGCAAAGAAAAAATAAGATTTCTCCCTAAGGTGCGGCTCAATGAACAAAGGACCTTCAGGCTGCAAGGCGAGCATGCAACACATAGGCCACAATACCGCGTTTCTTTTAGGCGAATAAAGGTGAATCTAGTGTGTGACTTTGTTTACGAATATATTTCAATAAGTAGCTTGAGTCATTAGAAGGGAAGGAATCTTCAATTAACCTGGCAACTTAGCTCACGATGAGGCAATGCTTTCGCATTCAGAGCACGTAAGTTAAGTGTCCTCTGTAATTTTTTATTCTTTCTCCTGCTAGGAGCTGCATGTGAGCCGCCGTAGCGGAGTAAAGTTTGCGAGGAAGCAAACAAATTTTACAGCGATAGCTGTTGCAGGCCTGTTCAGTGGGTTGACCATTGGCTTTGCAGTAGCTGGTAGTAGTCAAGGACACCGGACGTGTTTACCGTGGGAAAAGTAGGGTCGCTCATAACGTGATTCAACTCTCCCCGGTAAGGCACCCGGCTGATTGGTTCGAATGTAATTAAGCTACACGCGAGAGGTCAGTTCGTCTTTTTCGTAACTCTTTCCGCTACTGTGACGACCTCTGATACACATGCGTAGACCTCGTCTTTGTGAATCGCACACTGGTTCAAAAATTGAACACATGTTCCGCCACTTCTGAAATGACAAGGCTCCCTTCACTACTCTCAAGGACCGGGAGAGAAGTGCTACTGGAAGTAGAGAGCATGTGTTAAAAATCAAGGATGGACTATAACCGTACATTTAGCACGTCGTTCTCAGTTATTTGCCTCAGTATATCTGGAAATGAAAATACTTCGACAGCGTATCACATACGTGGATCCTTATCTCATACTTGGTAGCTATTGTGTGCGCAGACGTGTGCCTACTGTGCATGGAATTTTGGGCACTTGCATGTAGCAGCTCAAAGCATTATGACATCATCTCCCGTCTTCACCATCTCTCTCAGTTTTCCGTTCCCTTTCCGCCACGCCAGTCTGAAAAAGCAGGCAACAGGCACAGGCTCCTTCCGATCTCTCTACCATTCTTGCGTTCAAAGCTTGACCTTTCTCTCTTCCTAATAAACTGCCGCACCAGACGGAATTTCGAGACTCCCCTAACTTGTCTTGGAAAGAAAAGAAGCGTATCCGAACTTCGGGTTTTCCAAAAATCCGTTTGAAGTTCTGGTAAAATTTTTATCGCTTTGCTTGGCAGTTTCGCCCTTGTTAGCAGAAGCAGCCCCGGTTACCAGGCTTCCTTTGCTGCTTGTTTTATTGCTGGCAGAGCTGGAATGCTTGGGATACGTCCTGTGTTCGCTGCTTTCTCCTTCTATTCAGATGTCGTCAAAATCCATCCAATTTATCGGCGGCCGGTGCTCGTTGAGTGTAATGCTGGCGTGCGGCCTCGTCTTGTAATGCGCCGGGCTCGTTTCACGTCCTGCCGCCTGCAGGCTTTATTGCACTGCGTTCCCTTTGCTACTCTCATCCACATCTCACCTCTTAGCGCTGCAGATGTGTGCGCCTCATTGCTTCTCTACGGCATGCGGCTGCGGTAATAGGCGGGCTACATTCCCCGCACAGCTTAGGAAACAGCGAACATCCAAAAGGTTGGGAGGCCAGAGGATGGTCCTTAAGAGGGAGGTCTACGTGCTGTTAGTCGGAGCGCAGAAGTGTCTCATGGAAAGAGGGGAAAGTGTCACGGTGCCAAGGGCTACACAGGGCATGAGAGAGCGTACTCTGCGTACTCTAGCAAAAGGGTCACGCCAGTCAGCGTTCTAATGAGCGTGGCACCTGGAACAGGAAATTTTCTGCCCACTTCTCCGTACCGTAAATAATTTTCCTGTCATCAGTTGAATCTCTATGGGACTAACGGCCGCTGAGGCTAAAAGCATAACATAGAGTGTGCTAGGCGAAGTCAGTGTAACTTGAAGAACCAATCGTGGTCGAAATCATTCCGCAGCCCTGCGCAGCTACGACACTTTCTCTCCCCCCTGCTTCACTCCATTACTTACAGCACGGTTGAAGTGTGCATGAATTAGAAAATTATGCCATCTTTGTTTCCTAAAATAAGTTATTATTTTATATTTCTACGTCCGCATCCTATGACTTAGATTCAACAGTCGCTGCCCCGAGTGCAAAAAGCTTGAACGGCCGCATGGTTCATCATCATCAGCCTGACTGCACCCACTGCAGGGCAAAGGTGAGCACCGGTAAAAGACATCTGTTGTGCACTTTTATCTTGAGGAATATTGGTAAACTGCCAGTCATGATTTGAGAGAACCTGCCATAGGCGCTCCACCTCATTCTTATCCTCCTAGTTATTTCCCTGCATGGTTACCTCATGCTTAAACAATAAAGGGGATTGCGTGCTTACAAATGATCTTACTTGTTTGTTATATTGCAAAGATTATCTGATCGATATTTTCCCGCTAGCCGTACATCTCTATAAACTTGTCACTTACCGGCAGCTGCTGAATAAAGCTGTTGGTTGACGGCAACTCGATAGCCTTGAACCCCCACACCAACTATACGGTAGCTTTCTTCATCGCCGCCTGGCTTTTGAACTTACCTGCACTACTGTCAGGACTAAAAGAATCGCAGAAAGTTCTACCCGGATGATGCTATGCACGTCACATATCTCAGCCTGACTTTAGAAGAAATGGCAAACGTGCCCCCAAAAGCGAAAAATTTCTGAAAAATATAAAATACAAGACACTGGCATGCCACTGTCGTCTGTGCTGCCAAATTGCACTTCCCTTTCACAAGTTTACTAAACCATCAAAAAGTACTTTCAAGACCTGGTCACTGATTAATATGCTCAAAGGGAAATTCGGCACAGAAAAATTATTTATGAGTATTTTGATCGAAACCATGCAGAGGCAGATAGCTTGTTTAAGCGTTTGTGTGTTTCGGGCTTCAGTAGAGGCGTCCACCATGCCTCGGCAATTTGTCACGAGCAAAGGTTCTGAATAGCATTATATTTTTGTACCACAATATTCTAAATCTGACCTTGCTAGAGTTACTTTCGCCATTCGCACAAATCAACCTGCCGAAAGAGACGGAATATCTGCAAACATGTTCAGCAATTTTGAGATGCTCTCAAATATTGTGCTTTTTATGCTAAATGATCTCTAAGATGCTTGAGAAATTGCGGGAAATTTGCGAACTCATTGTACACAGGAAGCAAGAATGCCAGGCTTGACCTATGGTGTTTTCGCCGACAAAATCTCAAATTATAGAGGAGTTATAACGAAATTTCTTTTAAACAACTTCTCAGTTGTGACTGAAAACTTGACTTTGCGCGAGGGGATAAAGGTATTTAACTTAGGTATAACCAACATTACAAATCAACTCCACCTTGGGGGATTCCCCTAAGCATTGTAGAAACCTATTCACTTGAGCTTTGTTTTTTGTTGTCCATAGCTATCGATACTGTAAGCCATGCCATATTATTGCGGCACCGTAAGGGCTCCCGTTCAATAGAAAATCCAGCGTAGTCAATGTCGTCGTCAACTTTGTGAGCGAAACATCACCGGAGAAGCAACCTAGGTCGGCGACCTAGGTCACATGTCTTTGTGACGTCATCAGAACCTGCCCACCGTGGCAGGCGGAAGTTCAATTAATAATTGGTTGCGCGAAAACAGCAACCTAGGTCGCACAAGGCGCGACGCTGGCAGCACCTGCCATTGCTGGGCAGCGAGGCATCGCTTAAATGCGGCACTATTGCGCCAGGAGCGGTATAAGGACTCCCAGGGATCTTTGAATGTTAAGTAGAGAAAGGTCAATTCCGCATATATGGGCATCAACCCATTAAGCTATCGCGTCATGCCCTGAAGGTGGAACTTAAGTGTCTACTCCAAGTATTTTCGCAATGATATAGTGCAAATAATCCTTGCGAATTTATGCATTTTGTGAAATGATATTTACTTATCTGCGGCAATCCGTGTAAGAAGCAACGATTTTTTGGTCTGAAAACCACATTATCGGCGAAAAAATTCGCAGATGATTACGGTAGTCGGTAATGCGAAGTTTAAGTGCAGCTGTTCAGGCTCCACCTGCCACCGCTGGCAGGTGGCGTGTACACGGTGCCAGCCAGCGTTTGCGATCTTCCGGTGCCAGCCAACGTCGAGCTTTCCATTCCTGTGCTTTAGCCATGGCGGGTGGCGTTTGGCTCAGCTGCTACCTGCCACCTGTGAGGTGACAGAGGGACCGGTGACCAGTCAGGTGGCGTGTCACGGCGACTACTTCGGCCACGCCGAAGCGTAGTGCGTGGTGGAGTATTACGCTACTAGCCAACCCAGTGGGGATCTTCCAATGCCAGCCACCTTCCAGGCGGCATTTCGCTCTCATGATGGGAAAACCGGTTACGCCGACACCGCCGACAATGGCGCGGAACGTTGGAACGGACGCTAAACAGCTGCGCTCTATAACATTTCAAGAAAGCAGTCTCAAGCATCCCAACTCTTTCTTCATCGCCAATACTGCATATCCTGTACATATAGTACTCCTGAAAGATATGCAAAGATAAAGAATCTGGGTATGCACTTCGCTAGCAGACTGTCATGGCAAAATCAAAGTTCACGCATCTGGTGCAAACATAGAGGCGCTGCGCGTTTCAATACTAAAAGCTCGATACCGTTTCACACACACGAAGATACATCGTACATGCCCTAGCATGTAGTGTTAAAAGATGCGCGTCACGGTCATCGCTTTCTGCTCCGGACGTTGGCGACGCTGTATTGACAGCATGCTAAAACGCATCGTGGAAAAAGTATAGCATGCAACCGCGTCGCATAATCAAACAGAGATATTTTTCATGAAGTTAGTTTCATTCTTTTTATTGCTAATATATCTGTGCTGTGTCATTTCTGCACAGAATAATTTAGGCGTGTGTACGACGTAACGCATTTGCGGCGCGAAGCAATGCAACTCAGCCGAAATGTGGAGCCCCATGTCGCTGTGCGTATATATGTAAGGTTGTGGTTAACTGTCGAGAAGAGTTTTTTCTTTAGCTCACACTCACAGGATCAGTTTTGGGCTCGTTCGACGAGTTGTGGCCATATCCTGTTCCTGTCTCTTTGGGAGCTCATTGCGTGTTAAACGCTCTGACCGATTCTTGTTGTCTGTCTAGCGAAGCCTGTCCTCTACCCTTATTGCAGTTAATTCGCATAATTTATTTCTTTGTATTTAACTGTGGCAAGCATTCAGCATTATAAACACACGATGCCGGATCACGTCTCACAGGCCACCATTGGCTTAATTGCTCCGCTTTGCACTACTTACATTCATCGGTGCTCGATAAATATTATTAGGAATATTATTATAAATGCAAGATTGAGCCTTGTGGCGCGTTAATTTTCTAATCTTGAGGAGGAGGTAGGGGGAGGGGGCGGCGCTATACGTGGAATGAAGATGGTCCAGCACCGACGCCAACGACGACGAAGTGCACGCGCCGCCCGTCGGATGCTCGTGCTGGAACGCTGCCGCTTCTGTCCCGGTCTCTGGCCTCGCTGGCTCGTAGATTACTTGTGCTAGGGTCTTCGTCGCCGGCGCTTCCAACGTTCCAATAAGCCGCCCTACTTTTGGTGGAGGTTGCTGCGTTCCCCTTTTCACCATCACTGTAGACCTTCGCAGCCGCACCATTCCGATGTCAACGACCAAGGCCAGTCAACAGCCCGCCGCCACGTCGCAGCCAGTCACCTGCTCCGGTGCCGTCCGGCAGCGGGACCCCGCTGTTTTCAGCGGCCACAGCGACCAGAATGTGGAAGATTGGCTGGAATCGTACAAACGGGTGAGCCGCCATAACAACTGGGACGACCACGTCAAGCTTAATAATGTCATCTTCTACCTCAGCAATGTCACGAACCTCTGATTCCGCTACCACGATGCCGGCATTCCCAGCTGGGCCGTTCTTAAGAGCACACTTGCGGAGGTTTTCGGCCGTCCCGCCGTGCGGAAACTGCGCGCTGAGCAAAGCCTGCGCGTCCGAGTTCAGCACATGGAGGAGGCTTTCACCAACTACATTGAAGATGTAGTTGACCTCTGTAAGCGTGTTGATCCGGCTATGTCAGAGGCTGGCAAGATCGAACACATCACGAAGGGTATCGACGACGATGCTTTACAAATGTTGTTGGCGAAGAGTCCCACCACCGTTGCTTCGGTGTATACACTGTGTCAAAGTTTCGACGAGTTGAGCAAGCAACGTCTTTGCGCTCGTCGGCCTCGCCCGCCTTGCGACTCCATCGCCGGCCTCCATCAACCTCGATTTAATCGCTACCATTGTTACGTTTGGAGACGCCAAAATGCCAAGAATATTCAAGCCACTGAGAAGCATCAATCGACAGAGGCTTCAAAGGGCCGCCGACGTGGTTGCAGCGCCACGAGTGCAGGTGGTGGCGTCTACAAGGGACCTCACCCCCCCCCCCCCCCCCTGCTATTCACGGGGTGAAACGGCCCGCCGCTGCCTGATAACGGCTTTGGTGAACTTGTCGTTTGTTCTCAACGCCGGACCCACCGGGACATAACGACGTCTTTCTCCCGGAGGGGACGGCGGGGGAGCCGGCGAGCGGCGCGGGGCTGCAAATGAGCCGTGGCAAATGCGGCCGTGTTTGACTAAGCCAACGATGCCGGAATCCTCGTGCTTCGAAAACAACCTCGTCTTAGACTAAGTGCTTTTCCTTATACGTGGAACCTTCTGCAAACTGCAGTGGCAACCTTTAGTTCCCACGCTACCGCTGTGAAGTGCAGGTGACTGACCTTCGACCCTGCTTGCGACCCGCTTGGGGCTATTCATCACTGCTGCCTGGACAGCGCGGACCATAACTTGCCAGAAGTGGCAAGAGTTTGTTGTTGGGGGCGTCCTGGAAGGCGGACCCTAAAGTCTGGACACGTTATCTACATCACAGTGATTCGACGCATTTTTAATGAACTGAATTCCCTAACTGGGGACCTGGGGACAGCGGACCCTATTTAAGCAGCGATCTGGCGTGTGATCAGCCAGCTCCCGATTCACTCTTTCGAACTATGTGAAAATGTAAATAAACCCTTTCAGTCTCTTCTTCACATCGAAGACCCTCTCATCTCTTCGTCAACCCACAACAGCAGTCTCCCGATCCGGAACCCGGGGACACCGACCTTGGCGAGAGACGGAACAGGCGAACCAGGGGCCCGCATCTAACAACTGGTGGAAGTGGTTGGGATCGAAGCGCAATCCCCCAACACGGGTGGCCTGCTATGGGGTTGGAGCCCCACTCCTAACAACTGGTTGGCAGCGGTTGGATCGACCATGCAGCATGGTGTTGCTTCTGTGGGTGACTGCTTGAACTTGTAGCACCCTCTCTTGGGCGGCGCCGACAACCCGGCTAGCGCGTGCCACCCTGCGAAGAGAATAAAGACGGCTCCTGGTCGTGGCTCGTGCAGCCACGGCTGGCAGTTATGTTCTGGTGTCGGCTCGTAGCAGTGGTCTTGTTTCCTTCGCTCCTGAGGCGTTAAGCCTACATTGGTGACCAAGGACGAGCAATGACCTATCCCGCAACATCCACGCAGCAGGACTCGCGTCCGCAGGACGTCTCGTCGCTGCAGGTTCGCCTTCCACCTTTCTGGCCCCAGAACCCGCAAGTTTGGTTCCACCAGGTTGAGGCGCAATTTTGCCTAGCCCGCATCACGTCAGAGACGACGCGCTACTACCATGTTGCCTCAAGCCTGCCTCCTGACGTTGCGGGTGAGCTCTCCGACGTTCTCTCCGCCCCATGGGTGCTACACCATATCAGAACCTGAAAACCAAGGTGCTGGAGAGATGTATGCCGTCGGACCGCACCCGCCTCCAGCAGTTCCTTACCGGGGAAGACCTGGGCGAACGGCGCCCCTCCCAGCTTCTGCGCCGCATGCAACAGCTTCTCGGGGAGCGCGACATCCCCAACCACTCAGCGTTGCTTCGAGAGCTTTTCCTCCAACGCCTTCCCCAGCCCATCCGCCTCGTCCTTGCGGCGGCCGGTGACGTCACCCTCGACTGCCTGGCTGAGCTCGCAGATAACGTTCATGAGGCCATCTCCCCGTCCGTCACTGCTGTTTTGCCGCCAAGAGACCCAGGGATTTCGCGCCTTGTGGCCCGTCTCGAGGAGCTTGCGCCTCAGTCACCGCACTCCGGAGCCGACCTCTGGAGACCCGTCCGTCTCGTCTTGATCATCGCGCTCTTTTGCGCTCACATCAAGCTCGGAGTCCCAGCCCTACATCTCTCTGTTGGTACCACAGGCGTTTTCGCCACCGGGCCACGAAGTGTACACCGCCCTGTTCGTGGCCGGGAAACGCCCGTCGGGATCACTAACGGCGGCGTGTGGTTCCCCCAGTCATTCGAGCCGCCTGTTCATGGTCACTGAGAAGTTCTCCGGCACCCGGTTTCTTATCGACACGGGCGCGGAAATCGGCGTGACTCCACCGACTAAGGCAGATCGTTCCAAGCCATCAGGACTGTCGCTCCGTGCTGCCAACGCCTCGTCTATACCCACGTATGGGCTGCGATCTCTCACCCTCGACTTCGGCCTACGCCGCACTTTTCTATGGGTCTTCGTCATCGCAGACGTGGTTCGCCCGATCATCGGCTCAGACTTCCTCTCCTACTTCGACTTAGACGTCAGCGTGCGGCATCGTCGCCTTACCGACGGTCTGACTCATCTCTCCATCTCGGGAGTCTCGTCCGACCTTGCTCCTATGGGAATTCGCACGCTGATACCTTCCTCTCAGTTCGAAAAAGTGTTGGCGGATTTCCCGGAGCTCACTAAGGCATGCAACCTCACTCAGGCGCCTAAACATACTGTGGCACACCACATCGTCACCCGGGGTCCATCCGCAGCTGCTCGACCGCGCCGCTTGTTTGGAGACCGTCTAGCTATCGCCAAACGTGAGTTTGACCACATGCTGGAGCTCGGCATTATACGCCCGTCGTCCAGCGCGTGGGCGTCTCCGCTGCATCTAGTGCCCAAGCGTGATCCCGGTGACTGGCGTCCCTGCGGCGACTATCGGGCGTTGAATGCCAACACTGTCCACGACAGCTATCCGCTGCCCCACATCCAGGACTTTACATCGCGCCTCGCCGGCTGCACCATTTCTAGCAAAGTTGACCTGGTTAAGGCGTCTCACCAAATTCCCATTGAACCCGCCGACATACCTAAGACCGCCATCACTGCGCCCTTTGGTTTGTTTGAGTACGTCCGGATGCCTTTTGGACTACGCAATTCGGCTCAAACCTTCCAGCGGTTCATGGCTGAGGTCACGCGGGGCCTACCGAGTGTATTCGCGTACCTTGACGATGTCCTCATCGCCGGCCCTACACCTCATGATCGTGAGCAAGACCTACGTGCTTTGTTCAAGCGTCTACAGCACTACGGCCGGGTTGTGAATGCCTCCAAGTGTGTTTTCGGTGCTTCTGAGCTCGAGTTTTTGGGTCATCACATATCCTCAGTGGGTATCCGCCCTCTCGCGTCCCACGTCCAGACCATCGAGAATGTTCCCCTGCCCACATCTCTGCGCCTCCTGCGACAATTCCTGGGGCTGGTGAATTTCTCCCGCCGCTTTATCCCGCACTGTGCAGAGCTACTTCGCCCGCTCACCGACCTCCTCCGGTCAACCGCTGGCCCGTCCTCCGCAATCTCTTGGTCATCAGAAGCCCAGGCCGCCTTTACTGCCGCGAAGCAAGCAGTCGCTAACGTCGTGCTTCTAGTCCGTCCGCGAA
Organism: Amblyomma americanum; assembly: GCF_052857255.1. Classification (NCBI taxonomy): domain Eukaryota; kingdom Metazoa; phylum Arthropoda; class Arachnida; order Ixodida; family Ixodidae; genus Amblyomma; species Amblyomma americanum. The sequence continues at coordinate 36,274,162 of NC_135500.1, read as the reverse complement.
ACGACGCCCCTACGAAATTGATGGTGGATGCCTCCAGCGTGGCCATTGGAGCCGTCTTACAGCAGCACATTAACTCCGAGTGGAGACCATTGTCTTTTTACTCTCGAAAGATACTTCCTGCTGAGACCCGCTACAGCGTCTTCGGACGAGTGCTCCTAGCCATCTACTCCGCTATCCAGCACTTTCGGCATTTTGTAGAAGGATACAAGTTGCACGTACTAACCGATCATAAACCGCTGGCATATGTGTTCCGGACCAACTCATCGAAGTACGTGTCACGTGAACTCCGTCCGCTCGCTTATATCCCGGAGTTTACTACCGACATCCGGCATGTGAAAGGTGCAGCCAACACCGCCGCTGACGTCCTCTCTCGTATAGTCGCTGTAGACGCTTCATCTTCCACCGTCGACTGGGCCGCATTCTCTTCTGCTCAGCAGAATGATGATGAGCTCGCCGCTTTTCGAGCGAACCCTCGTTCTCTCCGATTACGGCTTGCGCCCCATCCTTGCTCGCCTGAGCCCTTGTAGTGCGATGTTTCAACGGACTTTCCTCGCCCTTTTGTTCCGGCTTCACTGCGTCGCCCTATCTTCCATTCTCTCCATGACATATGCCATCCAGGCATTCGGGCTACTCAGCGCCTTCTCACCCAGCGCTATGTTTGGCCCGGAATCAACGCTGATGTGCGTGCTTGGACGCGCCGGTGCCTACCCTGTCAGTCGACCAAGATCTGTCGACATACCAAGACACCTTCCCAAGCCTTTCTACCCCCAGGCCGTCGTTTCGACCATGTTCATCTCGGCATCGTGGGCCCTCTACCCATCTCTCGAGGCTACCGCTATATCTTGACCATAGTCGACCACTTCACTCGCTGGCCGGAGGCAGTCCCCATTCCTGACATCACCGCAGAGACTGTTTCGCGCGCCTTCATTTCTGCGTGGGTATCTTGATTTGGTTGTCCTGGCACTGTGACAACCGATCGTGGACGCCAGTTTGAGTCCTCCCTGTTTGCTTCCCTTAACAATATTCTCGGCGCCAGGCATTGCCGTACCACTGCATATCACCCGTGTGCTAACGGCATGGTGGAACGCCTTCACCGCCAATTGAAAGCCGCCCTCGCTGCCCGCCTCAATTGCGCCTCTTGGGTCGACTCCTTGCCCCTTGTGCTGCTTGGTCTAAGGGCCGTCATCCGGGAAGACTTACAGTGCTCAGCTGCAGAGCTCGTGTATGGAAGTGCTTTGCGTCTTCCAGGCGACTTCTTTACATCCCAGCAGCTTCCAGCCCAGCCCCAAGATTTCCTCCAACGCCTGCTGAACTGCGTTAAGGACCTCCGGTCTACTCCCCCACGTCCGTCCCGCCACCATACCATTTTCGTACACCCCGACCTGGCCACTTCGATCCACGTTTTTGTGCGCCGCGACGCTGTCCGAGCTCCACTCACACCGGCTTACGACGGACCTTTCCGCGTTCTCCGCCGCACCCCGAAAACCGCCACCATCCTCCAAAACGGCCGCGAAGAGACCGTCAGTCTAGACCGCCTTAAACCGGCTTACATGGAGACCGCCCTGGAACGACTCCCAGCACCGCCTGACCTAGTGCTCGAGTGCCATCGCCGGCCCTCCGTCCGTTTCGACTTCCAGTCTAGGCGGGGGGCCCTGTAGCACCCTCTCTTGGGCGGCGCCGACAACCCAGCTAGCGCGCGCCACGCTGCGAAGAGAATAAAGACGGCACCTGGTCGTAGCACGTGCAGCCACGGCTGGCAGTTCTGTTCTGGTGTCGGCTCGTAGCAGTGGTCTCGTTTCCTTCGCTCCTGAGGCGTTAAGAATACAAACTTTGCTTGAGATTCGCCAGGCTTCAAATGTTTGGGTTAATACTTTGAACTGCTGGGAATCGAGGGAAGTTGTTCAGTGAGACAAGTGTGTGTAGCTCACGTCAACAGTTGTTCACAAAGTCAAGGCTCAGAGCAGCAAACATGGATCTAATGAAGTTGCTAAGGACCGATTTGCTGTCACTGTGCGAAGAGTTGGGTGTAGACGCAGGGGTTAAGATAAAAAACTCGGACATTTGCAAATTGCTCTTGGAAACCGCCGAGGAAGGAATAATTAGCGATACGTGGGAACTCCTCAAAGCAGAGCGAAAGAAAAAAGATGAGCGAAAGCAAGAGGAAAATGAGCGCCAACGGCTAGCGGCCGAGCGAGAGGAACGGGAGGTCAGAAAGTTACAGCTCGCGTATGAGATAAAGAAACTGGAAGATGAGATCTCGAGAGCCAAGACACCAGAGAGAGCGAGTCAGGCCGGATCGTTCCAGTTGGACAGACATGACGACGTAAAACAGTATTGTGAAACAGCGCACAACCGTCATGAAGATTGCGGATCTGTAATGTTGAAACACAGTATCGAAAGCCACGCGTCGACAGAGGACGAAAGCTCCATTGCAGACGAGCAGGGCGTTTCAGGGGTAAGCGCTCAGGCCGATAAGCGGGCGGTGGAGGACTGCCTTCAGGAAAGCGAACTGCCCACCTCGGGGGCAACGGAAGGTTCGTCTGTGAGCGGTGTGGAGCTGACACTGACCTGCGAAGGCAAAGCGGCCAGTTTGCAATTGGATGAAGGTCTCCGAGGTGCCTATGAAAAACTAGATCAAGCTTGTTGTGGTAGGAGGCGCAAACAGAAGTGTCTAGGCGTAAAAAAAGGTATAGGGCAAGGACTAAGAAAAAGCGGTTGAAATGTCAAGCCCTAAACTTAGCTGCACAGAGAGGTGCTAATGTTAGCATGCATGAAAATGCGGCAGAAGGAAAAGAAAAACCTTCCAGCATTGGACCCTGTAATCTTGCAGGTACAGTTACTGGTCAGAGGGCACGCGCAGGTGCTTCTAAAGGCGACCGCAGTAATGGAAAGGGAAGAGCGCGTTTACCTAGCAGAACAGGGGAGAGGCTTTTCAAAGGGCATCGGCCAGCGGGAAGACACAGACCCCCCCGGCCTAATAGTAAGGCGGTAAGGAAGAAAGGAAATATACCCGAAAAATCAGAAGGCGCTAGATCGCGGGACACCCGGCGCATGCGAGCGCAAGGTTCGAGCAACAGAGACCGCGCACGCAGGCATGTTCAGCGCGCGCTCTGGAGAAGGATGAGTCCTGCACTTTCCGCACTGTATTCAAGGAAGCGGCGCCGAGCGAAAGGGTAGGTGGGCTTGCTTGGGGCGAGAACAGAGAGCAGCTTCTCGCTCCGGTCGCGGTCCGTCGCCCGGAATCGGTTATCGGCACTGCATGGGCTACCAGGGCCTTTTGGGCGCGTCGAGGGGCTGTGGAGATGACAGTAGCAATCAGGGATGTCTGTTTTCAGATTTCCTTTGTCACGAGTTGACAGCAGTACAATCAGTCAGAGCGCGACCCCGGCGGGCGCGGATGAAAGACTAATCCTTTCGACGCGGGTGTGGTGAGCCATGTTTCACCCCGCGTAGCCATTCGAAGTAGCTGTTTTTTATTATTATTCCTCTTTGGGTTGTGTGCGTGTAAAATCGGGGAAGGAAATGCTACTTTGTTTTAGGTTAAAAATTTGAATTTTATCAAGTGTAACTGTTTTCTTAACACTTAAATAAAGGTAATTGTGCGATTGGGTTAGAAAGGACGTGTTACAATTTGAGATGCTACCAAGTGATAAAGGCACTCACAGGAGTGCAGCGAACACAGTTCCTGAACAGACGATGAGCTCTTTGTGTAGGTAGAACCGCTGAGAGCTAGCAAGTTTTTTTTGCGTTTGAAAATTTCGCACAGGTTTGCTTTTATATATTTAGTACATTCAGACATGTAAGACTTGGTCGAGATACCAAGTGCTTTTCGCTGCATAACGGCAGTGTTGCTAATGTCAGGCGAAGGCAAAGAAAGCACGGAAATTTGTGCCCATTTGAGTACTTGTGTTTAGCGGCGCTAGGTTAGCTAGCCGATTTTGGTATTCAAAGATTAAGCGAACGAAGTGAGGCTGCAGAATTTTGCGGAGAACAGCTGTAGCAGCTTTCTGTACAGGTGATGGTGACGACGCGCAAGACTGACTCATTGAGTTTAAGAGAAGTCTCGCCAGTACGGGAATGAGTAAGGATTGCGATGCGCTGTCGCATCTTTACGAGTTCAACTCGAACAGTTGATTATTAGACTCGAGCGTCAAGCTAGCTTCTTTGGAAAGAGCCAGTGGATTAATTTGAGCGTGGGCCAAATTTTAAAGAATCTATCGGTATCCCGGTGGTATAAGGGGATCAAAGCTTTGATTGATAAGGAATAGAGTTTCTAATAAAGAATTTGTAGGCTTTGAGACACCACCGCGTATTGTACAACTTGGTAGTCTCTCTTTGGCGACATCAGATGAGACGCGGACGCTCTCTTGACCTTAAATTCGGGCAAAATTGAGGTGCTAGTTGTTTGTTTATTCTAGTTTTGCTTCCAAATTTTCCACCCCTCTTCAAGTCGTGTAAGGCGAATCGGGCCTTGGCAGCAAATTTGGCAGACATGGAAGCTGGTCTTAGTAGCCGAGATTATTGCTGTCAGCTACAAAATTTTGTGCTTACGTTTATATTGACAATGCAGTAGTGTTTCATAACAGCCTGGCGGCTCTCGGGTGAATTTTGTGCACTGCCTAGGGAGTGACACGATGTTGAGTGGCTGGTTTCGACTAATGCCTCCGTTGTCCAAGGTTTAGACTCTGCTCTGTGCTTGCAGACAAGATGAAGAAGGGCCTCCCACGCTACAACTCAAGTAATCTCTCCTCGACCAGTGATTGTCACCACTGGCCGATCGAGATTGTCCTGGCCGCGGAGGAGCTGTTAGGTTTGGAGACGCCAACATGCCAAGAGTATTCAAGCCACTGAGAAGCATCAATCGACCGAGGCTTCAAAGGGCCGTTGACGTGGTTGCAGCGCCACGAGCGCAGGTGGTGGCATCTACAAGAGACCTCCCCCCCCCCCCCCCCCTGCTGTTTACGGGGTGAAACGGCCCACCGCTGCCTGAGAACGGCTTTGGTGAACCTGTCGTTTGTTCTCAACGCCGGACTCACCCGGGACATAACGACGTCTTTCTCCCGGAGGGGACGGCGGGGGAGCCGGCGAGCGGCGCAGGGCTGCAAATGAGCCGTGGCAAATGCGGCCGTGTTTGACTAAGCCAACGACGCCGGAATCATCATGCTTAGAAAACAAACCTCGTCTTAGACTAAGTGCTTTTCCTTATACGTGGAACCTTCTGCAAACTGGAGTGGCAACCTTTAGTTCCCACGCTACCGCTGTGAAGTGCAGGTGACTGACCTTCGACGCTGCATGGGACCCGCTTGGGGCTATACATCACTGCTGCCTGGACAGCGCGGACCATAACTTGCCAGAAGTGGCAAGAGTTTGTGGTTGGGGGCGTCCTGGAAGGCGGACCCTAAAGACTGGTCACGTGTTCTACATCACAGTGATTCGACGCATTTTTAATGAACTAAATTCCCCAACTGGGGACCTGAGGACAGCGGACCCTATTTAAGCAGCGATCTGGCGTGTGATCAGCCAGCTCCCGATTCACTCTTTCGAACTATGTAAAAATGTAAATAAACCCTTTCAGTCTCTTCTTCACATCGAAGACCCTCTCATCTCTTCGTCAACCCACAACAGCAGTCTCCCGATCCGGAACCCGGGGACACCGACCTTGGCGAGAGACGGCACAGGCGAACCAAGGGCCCGCATCTAACAACTGGTGGCAGCGGTGGGATCGAAGCGCAATCCCCCAACACCGGTGGCCTGCTATGGGGTTGGAGCCCCACATCTAACACCATCAAAGACTGTGCGGGACGAGGTCGGCAGGCAGCCCTCGCTCCTATCCCGCCAACACCAGTCGCCGCCCGTCCTCAGCGCTGAGATCCGGCACGCTATCACGCAGGAGGTCGCCGATGCCCTTCCTAGTTTTCGGCAACCAGCTTCCTTGGCTCCACAAGTCGGCCTTTCCCGATCCCGCCCACCCCTGTTGCTGCCCCGTTGAGCTACGGTCCTCCAGTCTCCGTGCCGTCTGCCCCTGCTCCCGTGCCTCTCACGTATGCCGAAGCTGTCGCACAACCACTGAGACCGCAGGCTTATGCGTACGTTCCTCCAGCGGTGCCTGCGCCTGTTGCTCCACGAAACCGCTTCACGCCCGCTACCTACAATGCTTGGCGCACCGTTGACAATAGACCGATATGCTACGACTGCGGTCTTCCGGGCCACGTCGCGCGCCTCTGTCGACGTACTCTGCATGCGCCTGTCCACCCTCTGCGGGACTACTCAGATACAGACCGCACCTTTCGCCCACCTTTCGGACCATCTCCCCAGGGGACCTCTCCTGACCACCCGCTCAGTCGCCAGCCCTACGTTTCCCACCGCTCGCCTTCCCCTCGCCGCCGCTCCTTGTCCCCCATGAGGCGTCGCAACGTCCCCACAGATTCGGAAAACTAGCAGCCGCAGTTCTTGGGGCACGAACTGCGCACTCATCGCCCTGCTTAAGTCCTCGCCTTTCTCCGCCGAATCTTCTTGATGTGTTTGTAGACGGCGTCAAGACCCTTGCGATTGTGGACACTGGGGCCACCGTTTCTGTAATTAACGAATACTTCTGGCGCTCACTTCGCAAAGTTACAACCCCATCTTCTGGACTCTCACTCCGTACATCCAGCGTCGAGCCCGTTCATCCTTCTGCCGCTTGCACAGCAGGCGTCGTCATCGCTGATGTTTTATATGTTGTCAAATTTTTAGTCCTCCGTGCAAGCTCCCATGACGTCATCCTTGAATGGGATTTTCTATCCCTCCACAGTGCCGTCATTGACTGTGCCCGAGAGCATGTCGTCTTCTCTCCACTCTGCGATGCGCCCTTCGACGAACCTCCGATTCGCCGTGCTGCTAAGCTTGTTGTCGCCGAGGGCACTGACATTCCCCCTGACAATGCCGGGCTCGTGCCTGTTTGCTCCACCTATGTTTCTGACGCCACCGTTCTCTTCACGCCTTCCCCCGTCCTTGCCTCCCGCCGGCACATCTCTCTTCCCTTCGCCGTCATCGACATTCACCACGGTGCTGCCGCCATCCTGGTCTCTAACACCTCATCCTCCGCGCTCTCCCTGCTCCGTGGCGAGTGCCTCGGTCATTTTGAAACCGCTGACTTGATCTCTTTCTTGGACGCTGACGTGACCTCCTCCAGGACCGATGTCGCTGCCCTCACACCACGTGGTGCTACTCCAGATCACCAGCTGTCTTCGGACATTTTCGACCGCTCCATTGACCGCGACCTCGACACGGCTCACCGCGCGCAGCTCCTTGCCCTGCACAACGAGTTTCGCTCATCGTTTGACCACCAGGCCACTTCTTTTGGCCGTGCGACCACTGTCGACCACCACATTGACACCGGCACCCATGCTCCTTTCCTTCAGCGCGCCTACCGTGTGTCTCCTCCCGAGCGCCACGTCATAACTGAGCAAGTTGACGACATGCTATCAACGCGGTATTATTCAACCATCTGCAGTCCTTGGTCATCCCCAGTCGTCCTGGTGAAAAAGAAGGATGGCTCGATACGATTTTGCGTGGACAATCGCCGGCTTAAAATAACGCGCGAAGACATGTACCAACTACCACGTATTGACGACGCCCTTCACTGCTTGCAAGGCGCCGAGTTCTCCTCTCTGGATCTGCGTTGAGGCTATTGGCAAGTCCTGATGGCTGAGTTCGACTGTCCTAAAACGGCGTTAGTAACTCTCTGACTTCAACGTGATACCATTCGGCCTCTGTAACGCTCCCGCAACGTTTGAAGAAATGATGGACATCTTGCGCGGCCTCAAGTGGAACGTTTGTATCTGCTATTTAGATGATGTTGTGTTTTCGCCTGATTTTTCGATGCATCTCAAGCGCTTGCGCCAGATACTGAGCTGCCTCACCAGTGCTGGCTTTCAACTTAATCTAAAAAAATACCACTTTGGCGCCCGGCAGCCGACAATACTCGGCTACCTCATCTCCAAAGACGGCGTCCTGCCAGATCCTGACAAACTACGTGCTGTGGCTGACTTCCTTAAACCGACTTCTGCAAAACAGATGCGCAGATTTGTGGGTCTCTGCTCCTATTTTCGGCGATTTGTCTCCAATTTCGCCTGTATCGCCGCGTCCCTTACGAAACTCCTAAATTGTCCCGCTGACCTGTATACGTGGGACTCGGCCTACGACGACGCTTTTGCTGCGCTCCGTCGTTTTCTAACTTCACCACCTATCTTTCGACACTACGACCCCAGTGGCCCTACTGAGGTGCACACCGACGCAAGCGGAATTGGCCTCGGTGCTGTCCTTTTCAATTCAATTCAATTTTAATTCAAGTTTATTTTCATCTATATATGTACAGATTTCGGGAGTACAGACAAAAAGCCGAATGAATTCGGCTTGACGGTGTCTGTACCCCCTACAGAAATGGCACTGTGCACAATAAAGTGAACACAAACATACAATAATGGATAAACGAGAAAAAAAGCATTAGTGAACATTGTATAACAGAAATACATACGGGTAAAAAAATAAACGATAGAATGCTGCAAGGAATTATATTACAGAAAGCGAATGGTATAAAATGATACAAATAATACAGCCTTGAAATTCACATCTATAAATAATTAGTTATTTAGAAGCACAGAAAATTGGTTAAGCATGCATGGCGTCAGTGTATACCAGAGCAAAACAAAAAATAAAGAATCCACAATGAGCCCATTAAAAGGAGAGATATGTGTCTATTGAGTTTCTCATGAGTTTAACACAGATGGCAGTGCGTGGCGTAACATTTGTTCACCGTAGTTAGTGCGCGCTTTAGGAACGTATCATGTTTCTCTGTGACGTGTGTTGTTGATGTTAGAATTCATTGTCAATAGAGATAAAGGCTCGAAAATTTTCGTGTTATGTTTTTTCGCAGTAGAGAAACGCTTGAGTAAAATACTACCATATATGAAGGTGACCGGTTGTAAATTAAGGGCGCTGAAAAGAGGTTGCGTATGAGCGTCATATGAAGAATTGGCGATAGCGCGCACTGCTTTTGTCTGCAATAGAAGTTTTTTGATGTTAGACATCGTGGTGTTTCCCCAGAATAAATGATAGTAACTCAGATGGGACAGGAAGAGAGAGTTATAAAGCAGTTTTTTGGCGCTCAAGGGAAGAAAAAATCGAAGTTTCGTTAGTATTCCCACAACAGGAGCGATTTTGTTAGCAACTGAGTCTGTATAAAGACTGCAAACTAAGTTTTCTTGAAATACGACCCCGAGGCATTTAATGGATGGCACAAAGTTGATAATCGAGGAACCCATTTGCAAATGGCCGTCAACGTGGACATTTTTGTTTTTAGGTTGAAAAAGTACAACCTTTGTCTTGTTTCTATTTATAGACATTGATTTCAATGAACTCCATCGATTAAGTTCAGTTAACGCAGCGTTCGCAAGAGCCAACAGGTCCCTTGCACAACCAGATGTAAAGAACAGACTAGTGTCATCAGCGTATATTATGAATCGGGCAGTGGTGTCAATATTTATTATGTCGTTAACGTAAATATTAAATAACAAAGGTCCAAGAATGCTTCCTTGAGGTACACCAGAATGAATGGGTAAGTTATCGGAAATACAGTTATTTATTGAAATCCTCTGACACCTGAACTGCAGATAGGTTTTGATTAAGCGAAGGAATGGGCCCCTAAAACCGTAAATTTCAAGTTTTGTTAGCAGAGTGGTGTGGTTAATTGTGTCGAAGGCCTTTGAAAAATCGATGAAAACGCCTAGTGCCACTAAAGTTTGCTCAAATGCTTGTAGTATTACTTCCTTTTGTGTTAGTAGAGCTAACTCTGTCGAGCGACCCTTTCGGAAACCGAACTGACAGTCAGTAATAACAATAGTGTTTTTCGCTGAAGCGGTCATTCTCAATGTTATTAGTTTTTTTAGGCATTTTGAAAATACAGGCAAAATGGATATTGGTCCGTAGTTAGGTTGCTTTTATCACCGGCTTTGAAGAGCACTGTGACCTTTGCGAGCTGCCTGCGCTTGGGAAATATACCGTTTACAAAGCACGAGTTATACACATGCTGAAGAACTGGGCATATCAGATCTAAAACGCGTTTTACGGGGCGTAATTGCAGGTCATCCATATCGCAGCTATTATTACTTCGCAGAGCGGAAAACGTGAGATAAATTTCTTCGGCGCTAGTTGGAAGTAAAAAAACACTATCACAATTTCTGAAATTGAGGTACTCTGCGGAGCGTGGATCGTGCGAACTATTTACAAGGGACACAAAATATTTATTGAAAGCGTTTGCTAAATGCGCGCCTGATGAACTTTCTCCAATAATTATCAATTCTCGAACGCCCTCTGAATACTGACGTCTAATGTTAAGCACTTTGCTAAGGTTACTCCACGTGATATCCGATCGCTTTATAGCTTCAGGATTAAACAACCTATGAAGGTAATCTTTCTTGGCTTGTCTGAGAGTAGTAGTTAACTTATTTCGAAATTTCCTAACTTCAGATAGATGGCACGTGTCTCTTGTGTCCAAAAAACGTTTGAATAGAGCATCTCTTTTGTTTGATTAGTTTCAGAAGTGCGTTGGTTATCCAAGGTTTTCTAGCTCTTCTAGACTTCAGTGTTTTAGGATGAAAAGATTCCGAGTAAGCCTTTTTGAAAAGACGCAGAAATGACTCGTACGCTGCATCTACTTCAGACTAATTGTACACCTCGAGCCAATATATTTTTGATATTTTTGTGCGGAACTCCTCAAGTGTAGACAGATTAATATCTTGAATAGTCACTGGGGGACACTGCTTTGGTTCTTTAGCCGAGGCATACGATTCCAAGAGAAGAAATACTGGCAAATGATCGCTAATATGAGCGCTGATTACTCCGGAGTTAATAGTTCGAGATTCAATGTTTGTAATAAAAACATCAAGCAAACTTTCACAGTCGTTGCTAATGCGAGTTGGAGCAGTAATTGTGTTAAAACATGGATTAGCTTCTAAGAGTCGAGTCGAATCAGTGCTGTGCTTCGTTCAACATGTTAATATTTATATCGCCGCCCAGGACGAGTTCATAACTGTTTTCATTTATCCAGGATAAGAAGTTTTCCATATATGTAAAAAACTTTGGCACGTTCCTGCCTGGAGGCCGATATAAAACAGAAAATATGCTTTTGTTATGAATCACAGTCAAAATTTCAAAGTCCGGTGGTCCACCGTCAACCGAAATTCAAGAATATGGCAAAAGTTCCTCACTGATTAGTTACAAAGTGTGAAGGTATGATATGTAGCCACTTGTTTTGCTTTTTTCAAAACGGATAAGGTACACAAGCGCAGTTTTTCCAGCCGTCGCCACACCGGGCGTCAATCTTTCGCTGGGCCGCACAAGCCCAGGCGACGGCGCCGAGCGGCACAGTCGTGCGGCGTTTGCCTCGCCGATCAGTTCTATGCGCAGGCACCGAATGAAAGCACAGCTTCGCTGGTGCATGCACATCGCGTATGTCGCCCTGGCTAGCATGAGGTCCAAAAAGTTTTAAAATTCTTAAGTTTATTCAATGTCATACCAACTAGTCCTCTACCACTCTCTTCTGGTTCCCACTGAGCTGACTCCTCCACCGTTCTTGACTGAGCGATTTAAGTAGTCTCTTGTGTAACCCGGGATCTGCATTACTTCCTGTTCGTGTCGGTACCATGTTTCACCCCGCATAATAACATCGAATGGAAAGCCAAAACATGAAAGCAAGGCAGACAGCTCATCAGACTTATTGCGCGCTGACTGAGTGTTTAACAGGAAGAAAGATGGGCACGGCTTCTTACGATAAATTTTAGTCACATCCGCAGCGTTCAGCAATTAACTAGTCATCGATGTGAGTGGCAGTTGGAAAAAATGCTCGGATTCCTAAATCCTCATTTCACCTCATCGATGTCCGCAACACAAGATATCCGCAGTACATTCGAAGTGTCTGTTTTGCGCATGAATATTTTGCCACCCACGCGTACTTCCATTCTTTTTCCTTCTTTGGCTCAACAACTTGTCCATTCTAGGCGGGGCAAAGGTGTTCATTAATAAATACCCGGGGGGAGAACTGAACCATCACCACTCTGGTAACCAAAATCAGAGGTTGAAATTCAATTTTTCCTGGCCTTTTCAATCACCGCTTCCCGTTTCGCACGAGAGCCGAACTGCACGACAATGTTAGGACATCCTTTGTCTTTCCTTTGCACACGATGGCATATGTCTACATCAGAATCAGAAATGGGTTCACTTATGACGTTGCCTAGTTTGCTCAAGATTGGACGCAAGTTCTCGTCGTCGCTTACCGGAACACCTTTAATCTCAATGTTCCGGTTCCTTGAGTACTGTTCTTGGTTTGTCACCCGGTCTTCAAAGTCAGATAGTTGTTGTTTCAGTCCTTTGCATTCCTGTGACAGTGCGGCATTTTCTTTCTTCAGCGCTGAGTTTCCCTTTTCTTATTTTGCACTGCGCTCAGCCATAGCATCAAACTGTTCAATAAAGAAATCTACGGATTTTCTCAGGTCTTTATATTCTTTTCGAAGTTCTTTCTCTAGTGCACTGCGGATATCTCGCATTCCTTCTTTAAAACCTTTCAACAGTTTTGTCACTTCAGAAGGCATTTCAAATTAGCAGTTCAGCAAACACTTGTACAAGAGCTTGGCAGCAGCGGCAGGGAAAAAAAAATTAAAAATTGGCTACAAATGATTGCACAAACCTGTGTATAAATTGCCCAGATTTAGTGAACCGGCCGGCACAGCCGCTGCTGCCAAGTGAGGATCAGCGGTGAGGCAAAGTCCCTTTTGTAGTCGCGTGCCTCTTTCAGGCAGCCAGTCCTAGTCCACGGCTCGCTGACGTCACACTGGAGACCACGGCAGTTTATAGATGAGCGGCGAAACGTGTGATAGTCGAGAAGATACGGCACGTATCTTCCCAGTGCAAGCCCGAATTTGCTGAATACGTCGTTGCGTACGCCAGCCGTACCCTCACCAAAGCTGAGTCGAAGTACACCGTGACAGAAAAGGAGTGTCTCGCCGTAGTGTGGGTTCTCACAAAATTCCGCCCATACTTATATTGTCGTCACTGATCATCATGCCTTGTGTTGGTTGGCCTCACTCAATGATCCCTCGGGGCGCCTTGGCCGCTGGGCCCTCCGTCTTCAGGAATTCAATATTGCCGTAGTTTACTGGTTGGGCCGCAAGCACTCCGACGCCGACGCCTTGTAACGCTCGTCACTGCCCTCTCATGCGCTCCCTTCGCCGCTTTCTGATTCCCTACTCGCAGCGCTCGCTGCCATGGACATGCCCCTTCAACAACGCCAAGATCAATGGATTTCATCCTTGCTCGACGCACTTTGAGCACCCTCTACGGCCTCCTTCCCTCGGGCCCTTCGTCGCCAAGCTTCCCATTTTGCCCTCCGCGACGATCTTCTGTACCGCAACTATCGTCCAGACAGCCGAAAGTGGCTTCTCGTGATTCCCCGACATCTCCGATCTGAGATTTGTGAACACCAGCATGCCGACCCTCAGAGCGCTCACGCTGGCTCGCTGAAGACTTATGAGCGTATACGCCAGAGGTACTAATGGGGGGGCTTGTACAATTTCGTTCGTCGCTACGTTCGCTCCTGCACTGTCTTTCAGCAACGGAAGTCGACACCTCGCTTTTCGACTACCCCGTTACAGCCAATACCGTGTCCGGCCCGCCCTTTCGATCGTGCACATGTGTGCGTCGACATATATGGGCCACTTCTCTTCACGACCGCTGGCAATCGATGGATCATAGTCGCCGTGGACCACATAACTCGGTATACTGAGGTCGCTGCCCGACCCGCGGCTACTGCTCGCGATGTAGCCTTCTTCACCACTTTGCCCTGCTTCACGGCGCTCCTCGAGAACTTCTCATTGACCGCGGCCGTATTTTCTTGTCTGAAATTCTTCACGAGCTTCTCGCTGCGTGCCACACAGTCCACCGCCCCACTACCGCTTACCATCCTAAAACCAAAGGCCTCACCGAACTCTTCAACCGAACAATTGGGGACATGATCACCATGTATATTCGCTCCGACATCTCTAATTGTGATCGTGATCTTCCGTTCGTCACCTATGCATATAACACCGCATCTGAAGCAACCACCGGCTTTTACCCGTTCTTTCTTTTATGTTGGATACGATCCTTCCCTACAACCCCGACAGCTCGGAATATACTTGCCTTTCTGACATTACCCGCCATGCTGAGCAGTGCCGCCAGTTGGCTTGCTCCTTCACCGCCGAACGTCAAGACCTCCGCCACCATGATTCCGATCAAGACGCGCCTGCTATTCACTTCTCCACTGGCTCACTGGTCTGGCTGTCTGTTCCGGCTACATCCAAATTTTCGGCCAAGCACATCGGCCTTTACCGTATCTTAGAGCGTACATCACCTTTCAACTACATCATCGAACCGGTGACACATTCTTCGGACCATCGCCGCCGTGGCCGTGACGTCATTCACGTCAGCCGCTTGAAGCCTTATTACAGCCCCCTCGTCGTCTCTTCGCCTTGAGTCGCCAGGATGGCTCCCTCTTTCCGCCGGGGCAGTTGGAATGCTGAAGAACGTCCCTCACCGACGCCAACGACGACGAAGCGCTTGCGCCGCCCGTCGGATGCTCGTGCTGGAACGCTGCCGCTGCTGTCCCGGTCTCTGGCCTCGCTGGCTCGTAGATTACTTGGGCTAGGGTCTTCGTCGCCGGCGATTCCAACGCGCCAATAAACCTCCCTACATACGTAATTTTCGCTTGCACACAATAGCCTTGCATCGCTTGTGCTGTTTTCCTTAATTGTGGCTTGTTCTGATTTACATCGCATAAACCAAGGAAAAGCAAGCAAAATGTGGTCTCTCACCTGTCTGTGGCCGGCTCTTGACGAAAATTAAAACATGCTTATTCACTAAATAACTGCATCGGATACGTTAGGACACTAATACGTTGTGGCAATTACAGCAAGATTACAGAGATAGGGAATGAAGTGTGTCCGGTGAAGGCACATCGGAAGAGAAAGTGGCTTATCGATGCGGCCTTTGTAAATCTGACGACCACGAGATAACGTCTCCAAGCTGTTCGACAAAACAAAAGCCAACACAAAATGCTCGTCGTCGAATGACTAAGCATTGGCCAATACATGGCAGTATAACTTCATTGCAGACATGGAATCGGTTCGCAGCTCTCCTGTGGGATGACGACGAGTGGCCGGAGCTTCCTGAGCACACCTCGCATGATCCTTCAGCTCAGCAGTCTTCTAACAATACTGCGCGAAAAGAACGCCTCCGTAAACTGCCAACAAAGCAGCTCAGTATGCCTGAACTACCGCAGGATGATATGGCCGCAGTCGACGAACAAATCGCACGTCTTTTAGCGGAGGTCACCAAGCTTCGGCAACACCGTGAACTGCTCGCTCGACGTAGACGTGCAGCGGAATCATCCACCACATCTGTGAATGGCGCAGCAACATCGCCTTCCTGCCGCTTCTTCCTAGATTACCGCAATGCCATTGGACAACTCTGCGACTTCTTTGCTCTGGTTTATGGTCAAACAGTTGTCCAACCTGACGTCCGTGATTCTACAGCGCTTGGGCTAGTAAATAGAATTGGCAAGTTCCAGTCGTGCTGGTGTGCTGCAGTGGAACTGCAAAGGCATTTCCGCGAAGGTGGAAGAGCTCAAGACCCGACTACGAATTCACAAGCTCCAGGTATGGGCCCTGTTGCTACAGGAAACAAACGCCTTGCCATCGATTCCAAGCTGCAGTGCCTACATGTCTCCTTAAATGATAGACCGTCGTGTACAAACTGCTGCTCCCCCGGGAAAGGCGGCGGTGTATGTGGACTCACGTTTTCCGCATGTACGTCTTGCTCTCGAAAACTGGTGCACGTCGTATCAAGTGGTAGTGGCAGTGGCTGTGAAATTTAAGAAGGAAACCGTTGTAGTCGTTTCATTTTACGTTAGACCAGCCGGTGTCGCTTCCTCTCGCATTAATATTGGCTGGCTAGTAAGTGTCCGTCAGCAGTACCCCGGGTGTCCAATTTTAGTCGGAGGCGATTTCAACGCCCCTCACCAGGGTTGGGGGTACCCCACTTCCAGCCCTCGTGGCAGGTGTGTGCGGGACACCTTCACGGATGCCAGGTTGTGTTGCTCAACCATCCTGGGATAGCAACACGGCCAGTGCGTCAAACTCGCTGTGCTCCAGACTTGACGTGGTGGTCGGGCCCGGGTACTCCCTCCTGGCACATGGAGCCAGACTGCTGGGGAAGTGATCATCACCCTATCATCATCGGTCTTCACACCTCACATTTACGACCTTTACGCTACAAATGTTCTGTGATCAACTGGGACAGTTTTCGCTCCTGTCTGAACAATCTCTCATCAGATTCTTCGCCAATCCTTGTTGAGCGCATACAAACAGCGCTCAACAGTGCTACAACTACCACCTGGACTGATGTTGGTCGACCGGCACCAGACCTCGGCCTTCTTAACTTGTGGGCGGGACGCCGTCAAGCCGAGCTGGCTGCTTCGCGAGACCATACTTCGTCGCAGGCACGTACGCGATTGCACTATCTTACAGCTATGGCACGCAAATATGAGCGCGACCTCTCTGGGCGGCAGTGGCATGCGTACGTGGTGTGAAGAACTTTCTGCAAAATCCTCGAATGCCTCTCTCTGGCGAACGTTCCGTACAATGGAACACGGTCGCCGTTCTACTCACGCAGCAGCAACTGCATGCTTCGCGGCTAACTGGTCGCTATATAATTTTGCCAGAGAAGCAGCGCGCAAGTTTTTCCCAAAATACGATGCTTTGCCTTCTTCAGCCGCTCGTTTAAATATGGCAGGCATCCCAGCGCATGTATAACAAATGCGGTCTGACGTCGACGCAGATGGAATTGCGTGTCCGTTCTCTATGCCTGAGTTGCTGGCTGCAATAGATGATGCGAAACTGAAAAACAGCGCCCGGCCCGAACAATATTCAGTATGAGTATTGTAGAGCTTCTTGCTGGGCGAGTTTGTGCATAGCTTTCTTGATATGGTGTTGCGCACACGGCGAAACGAACACAGGAAGGAGTAGGACGACAGAAAGAGAGCAGTATGAGGTGCACAAGAACCTTAGTAGCGCTGCACTCCCTCAACTATTGACACATTAAACAATGTGTGCCTGAATGGCGTCATGACCGAGAGCTGGAAATCCACTGTTGTGATTCATATCCCGAAACTAGGAAAGCCCGAGGGACCTTGCAAACTTACGAACTATCGCCTTAACTCCAACGCTGTGCAAGCTGGCGGAGAAAATGCTAGCCAGATGATTGTCGTGGTGGCTAGAGAAGCACGGTTTTTATCACCCCGCAGAAAATGGCTTTCGTCCATATATTGGTACAGAGGACAGGTTGGCTGTCTTGGTATCTGCAGTTATCTCATCTACCCGCAGCCGCAATGCACGTACCGTTTATCAATAGACGTTGAAAGGGCATATGACAACACCAGTCATGCAGCCATTCTGAACTCCATTGGCATGCTTCATCTCCCTCCGAGAGTGCGTAGTTCTGTCACTCATTTTTGGAAGGCAGAAAATTTGCAATACGCCTCAGCGGCGAAGCGGTCGGATCATTTGTTCCTCTCTGCGGCGTGCCCCTGGGATCTGTATTGTCGCCAACGTTATTTAATATTGCTTTAATTCCGCCGGCTTGGAGCTTACATGATATCCGTGACATAAACTTTTTTTCAGTACGCTGACGACATAACGGTGTACAGTACTCACCAAGATCTGCGTACTCAGGAGGCTACCGTTCAATCTGCCTTGGATGTTACCTCTAATTACGCATCATTCATCGGAATTCAGCTTTTCATGCCTAAAACAACATACACGTCTGTCGGCAATCGCTGGGGAAGTCGTAAACTTGCTGCGAGTCCAATCCGTCGTTGTCTATCAGGCACCCCACTACGGGAAAGTCCGAGTGTAAAAATTCTTGGCCTAACGATTCACCAATCAGGATCAACGACTGCATGGATTTCTCAGGCAAAAAGGCAAGGTATTCAGACTTTGGGTTTGATTACAAGAATTGCTCCTAAAACAGGTGGCGCTGGCTCGTTCGCTGCACGTCAATTGGTGAGGGCAGTTCTGCAGCCATGTATTGTTTATCAGGCCCAGTTTAAAGATCTTACAAGAGCAGAGCAGAATGAAATCGCCTTTAAGCCGTGAGCCGAGAGGCTGTGAGGACCAATACGTGCCTTCCACGCATCACACCGGTCATAGCTTCACAAGAGAATGCGCAGCTGAATACCATTGATGAGCTGGTGCAGCAGCGCCGTGAAGCGCGCAGCTTTAAGGCCAGTCTATCGCACTCCACGCATGCACGGAGGACTTATGCAACGTCACACTCCATTCTTCAGCCGCTAACGCCAGTTCTTCCCCCATGGGAGTTTGTACAGCTCAGCGAGAACAAGCCAACAGATAATCAATCACCGACCAACATCTGCTAATTCGGCATCGTTGCTTCGCCAGAAATTTGAAGAACAAGATGCTTGCCTTCTTGAAAGATCCATTGTTGTCCACGTAGACGCAAGCATACAAGCCTGCGAAGCAACAACAGCATTCTACAGCCCGTGCAGACCTTCTCTGAATAAAACTTCTATGTTTAGCTTACGCAACCTCCTCTGTCCTTTTGTGCTCAGCTCGTTGCAGTTCAAAAAGCACTCTGCTCCGGGGCCGCCATAACTATGCTCCCTGCGGCCCGCGTTGTCATCCGCACTGACGTCCTTCAAGTAGTCCGGTTGCTACGACGTGTCAGCCGCTGTCCAACGATATATCAGGACATCCACCGGCTCGCGGCACGCTTACCACAGCCAGTACGCATTGAGTGCGTCCAACGGGATCTGCTGACCTCTCAAAGCCAGGCAGATTTTGCGACCCGCCTGGCGACTCCAGGCTCATTATTGCTTCGGCTCTTTCATTTGGACAACTTCACCCTCCTTTCATCAAGAAAGAAACTCCTCCGGCACCGCACACGTGCTCTCATCCCTCCGTGTGCGGTAACCCTCCCCCGCGGTCTTACCCATGCAGAGGAGGTTGCGCTTAGGAGGATCCGGGTTGGGGTTGCCCTCACACCTGCCGTAACTCGGAAGTGGCCTCAGTACCGATATTTGTTTCCTCCGCCTGGGTGTCCGACATGTAAACACGAGGACATTGAAGACGACGTTCATCACTTACTGTGGGACTGCCAAGCTCTCAAGCCTACAAGGATCCGGCACCTGAAGGTAGCGGGTCTTTCTCCACGCAACTCTGCTTCATATATTGCCCAGACGCAGGGACCTTACCATCGTTCTCTACTGGACTTCATCAAATCAGCTAGGCTTTTTCCATTAATTTAACCACTTCTACATCTTTCATCACACCTTCGGCCATCATTGATGGTCTGAGGCAATAAATGTCGCTTAAAAAATTACAGAATGAAAACAAAAAGAGAGAAAGAACAGAAAATTACAATTGTAGCACTGCATGGACAACAACGGCACATAGAACAGACGATCTTTACAATACAAATAAAGGAAATAATTCTCAACTTTCCCAGAAAACAAAAAAGAATGGCTGGCATCTGGTTAGCATGGCTCAGCTGGAAATGTGCGAAAACACACTTTTTCAAATGGGCACCACCGCCACGTAACTGAAAGCGCGATTTATGTGTCCACTGACTCAGGGAGCCATTTATGCGCGTCTGCAACTTTTCGTCGTCAATGCCAATTTACCCAATGTGCGCCGGCAGCCTATGCTCCAGTGCTGCGTTTCTTCAGCAGCGTCGTCAACGCCAACGCGTATTGCTCTGGTACCGTTTTTCTGCTACAACGTTGGCCATGCCATCGCATGCAGCGGAAATCTCTGTCACTACTGCCACATAGCTCAAAGCGCAAATATCAGTTTGATAGCGGTATCAGTTGAAGAAGAAGAAGACGATGTGCAATGCGCAGACGAGTTGTGTTGCAATTTATCACGAGGCGTGTTCGGCTGCCGCGAAAGCGTGGTGCTCTCACTCAATGGCCAGCGAAGCTGATCTCTTCGCGCCGCCGTGGGTTCGGATAGCAGTCGGGGATATTTATTTGATTTATTTTAGTATGCTAGCACTAATGGCATAGTGGACATTCCCCGAATTTGGGGGCTGTGTGTTTGTGTGTTTGACTGAAGCCGGGTTTGTGGCAGGCGGCAGCTCATTTGATCGTGAAAGGCTACTCGGGCAGAGCAAATGTGCCATAACCCAACCCAAGCAGCCCATGTCCCCCCGATGGCAACTCCTGCCATAGTACCTGCCTCGTGCCACTGCGCCACTGATAACCTGCCCACCGGGTGGATTACTTGCCAAGATGTAGCCGGTGGAACTAGGCGTGAACCTCGGGCGCTAATTAGACGGCATCGCTCCTAAGCACACCGAGCTAAGCGGAATGAGCAGCCGCTGTTAGGAGGAGAACGTGATTCGAATGATGCTTTCACAGTAGCTAAACGCAAGAATTTGGTGTGGTAATCGGGTGGTAGCCTGGTGCCATCTAGTAGGTTGTTGCTCCAACCGACAATTGATGCCATGCTATTGCGCGCCTGATTGCACAGATCGAATGACATTTTTTTCATTTATTTCACTCGGCAGAAGCCCCCAAACACCGCAAGCGTACAAACATCGCAATACCTTGCTTTGCTTAAGCACTGAAAACATCGAAGATATTATGCGCTTAACAAGCAATATAATAGTAGACCGCATTTCTTAAGCAAGGAACAATTAATGCTCATATTCATGATCATTATGAATGGAAAGAAACGTTTTTCCTAAACTATGATAATTTTTTTTTACTTCGCAACTAATTTTGAGTGGGAACTTTGGCAAGTATACACCAATAGGAGACGTTGTTACAAAACAAAAATAAGCTGTGCTTTTAACACACAGTTATGAAGTAATCATTATCTGAAGGATCAAACGGTGTTCCCTCTAAAACAGGGGATATTCAAAATTCTGCAAGTGCGCTTAGTACTTGTCACTGACTAGATGGCCAACTTCTCCATGAAAGAACTGCTTGGTTTACTGGACAGGCGCGCTAATCGCGGGGATATAATTTAAGAAATGCATTTTGGAAGAATTAAACAGAAAAACTTGCTTTGTTTCAGTTGGAAACGCATGGTTAGCCATCTTGTGTTCGGCAACATTGTTATGCGAGAAAGCGCACTCGCGGAATTTTGAATATGCCCTATTGCTCAATACTGTATACATTCTTACTTGCTAGTTCCCGAGCATTGGGGAGGCGGAGCACTTTTTTTGACTACCGGTGTCTTGTGAATTTGCTTACTGTTTTCTTTTAGACTCTGTTGTGCAGGCCTACAAAAAGAAAAACAACCATTAGTAATAGTGAGTTTCAAGAAGGTTTAATGGCCCGAGTCATCTAACTTCTCCTCCTCCCCCTTTTTACGCACACAGTAGCTTCCTTCCTTAAGGGTTGTTGTCCACTGCAAGTATTACCCGATCTTTCGCACCTAATCAACCTCTTCTTTGAGCGCCGGACACTTCTGGGCCTTACACTAAGGGGAAACACGAAGGAGGCCATTCCACGGCGAGCCGCGTTCAATGCTAATGCGCACCTCCATGGTACACTGGCACATTGGATGTCCTCCTGGGAACCGACCTTTCTATTATGTTTCTGATTTGTTTCAGACGCTTAGGATATACGAATTTAGGTTCCAATACATCATTAAAACATGTTTTTTGCACTTTGAACGTTTGGCTGTAAGCTGGAAAGTGTCCTAGTGGGGAGAAATTCATCAAATCTCTCAAGGCCAGGTGAAAATTAGAGTGGCCGTTTTGCTCAGATCTGCTTTCCTTGCACTATAACGCGTGCTTTTAAGCGTTTGAAGTTCTTGAATTCTTATGCGGGTGCACATGAACCCGCTTGCTATTTTTTACCGCTGCCGCTAAACGTGGTCGCACTGACACCAATGTTTTGTTTAGAATCAGTACCAAAGTGTCTCCCCTCTTGTCCGTGTTCGTCTTTGCGCTGTGAATGAGGGACCAATGTTTTGACAACTCCCGAAGAAATGCGAAACGAACTACTTTCGCTATACTCACTACATAACAGCAAAACTCATGAAATAAACCGATAAAGAGTTTTTTTATCGCAATGAACCTTCTTCCATTCCTGCCCCACCTGCAAACCCGTTGTCGAATATATTGGAAAAACTCTCTATTGCCGGCTCTCAGGAGGATATTGCCACAAAAACTGCACTTGTAGCACCTTTTTTGCCGTTACGGTAAAGGAAAATGCGGCAAAAGCTTTTCCCCTATCTTGTTTCGTCTGGCTGCTGCGAGTGCTGTTCTTACCCACACGTGAAAGTCTGGAGGGGTGACCACCGCTCATTCCCGGCATTCCCGAAACACGCCGCATACGCGGCCCGGTGATCCCACTGCGCCATGAGTGGGAGGCAGGTCGGAGCCCGGCTCGGTCGAGGGTAAGCAACGCGTTTAGGGGCAGCCTCACAGGGGTTGGGGACTGGAATGAGCGCGCGCAAGCACAAACCGAGCACCTCCTTCGGGTGTGCCTTATTCTGGTCCTTTGCTCCGCGCCGTCTATTGCACGCAGAGCGCTTGCAAGACGAGGCGTACAGATACAAAACAGAAATGAGAGAATAATGATGATGCACCGACCGAAAAGCGGCCGCTGAAATAAGAAAGAGATAGCAATATAAAAAGAAGGCGCATTCTAAGGCTCCGTAATCAAATTCCGCTCACTCCTAGGGGGGCAGGGGAGCGTATTAAGCTTTGTAAGTGAGGGTATTTCTAGCAGTCTGTATTTTCCTTTGCTGCACTGCGAAAGCTTGTTCCCTGTGGTTTAGTTCTTGGAAAAAGGAGTAAGCCTTTAACTGTCCCGTGGTTAACGCGCACAACTGAAAGCAAATGGTTGTCGGAGGCATCGTTTTTATACACCGGGAAGAGCCTCAACCTGTTCCTTCGCGTTTGGTGTGAAGCCAATCCTTTGCCCAAGCGCTATAACTCGCAGCCAAAAGTTTGCGAGATTTGATACCGAAGTTTAGACAGAGGGACTCTATCGGCTGCATGTATTTCTCTCGTTTCACTATCCCCTCCATCGAATGATGCGCGTACTCTCGCGGCGTTTTTAATCTCTAAAATTGCCTTGCAGATCCCCAAGCTTATGGATCTAAATGTCATGCTCGCTAAATGCTGATATCACACTTATGTACTTGTGATTTCACCTTCGTTACCTATTTTTATGACTTCTCCTGCCATATTTTTCTATGTCGTCGTTGTACCTTCTGCATTCTTCAAAGAAATTTTTTTTTCGTAGGTAATGAATTTATTAGTGTATATTTCTTTCTTTTTGACTCCCATTTATTTCATCAAGAACATATTCTAGTGCTCTAGCCCTAAAAACCAAATCTAAGATTTCGCTGGCGTTTTTCTCTCTCTTGCAGGTGGCCCACCTACCACAGTGGGCAGGTGACAACCTGCCCACCGGTTTATGCTCAACCTGCCAGTAGGCTTGATGGTCAACTATGCAAAACAGTTTATTGCGAAGCACTCTTTTTAACCCTCGGCGCGCGGACAGATCAGCCTCGCTGACCACTGCATTAGACAACTACTCCATCACCGCATTTAAAAAAAAGCCTTTATTTACTATAATATGTACAGTACTGGGGGAAACCAGCAGCGAATAGAGTCTAAAAATTTAAGCCTTCGCATTCATAGATCGCCAGACACGTAAAAGTAAGACAGCGGGAGGGGTTATTTCAGTTAAAGGGAGGTATCGTAGAATAAACAAGGGGTCCTGAACCGTGTCTAATATCTAGCTCGTTTAACTTCTAGTCTCCCGCGCTGTCTTGGGATGTCGTCGCCTTCATCAACTTCCACCCGTGCGCTACGGATGCATAACACACCGCTACGACATTGCCCCCTTAAAACCGTCCTTGAACAGAAACCGAAACCGCAATTAAAAAATCCATGAAGCAGCAGCATTAATGAGTTAATGCCTACATATGTGGAACTGGTCATTCTCGACTTCTCGACTTTACATTCACAGATCTCTTGGAGTCCTAACACCGCTCCTGTTGCGCAGTGGTGCAGCGGTTAAGCGAAGCGCAACTGCCCTGCGATGGCAGGTGCTGCCCCCGGTGGGGATTTTTGCTCTTCCCAAGCAACCTTTCCCGAACAACCATTTACTGTGCTGCCACCTGACGCGGCTGTCATTTTGCTCACAATTTTGTGGACAGGTTGTGATGACGCCATAAGGGCATGTGACCTACGTGGCCCATTTTAGGTTGCTCTTCTGTGGCAATTTTTCGCTCACAATGCTGACGACGCCGACATTGACGACACCGGATTTTCTGGAGAACGAGAGGCTTAACGGTCATGCGTTAAAACCGAAGTGCGGGCGCACCTAATTGGCATTCGTCCAAACGACGTTAAATGGTGTGTCATTTTTTTTATAGATCCTTTTCTTCAATTATCGTCGCTTCTCTTAATAAAGAGCTCGGCGCAGTCCTTTTATCGTTGAGCTGTCCTTGCTTAATACTGGGTTGTCCGGAGCCTACATCTCATTTTGCACGTAAACGGTGTTTCAGGGGTTGAGCACATTCTCGTCACACATTTGTAGACAATGCTCTGAATTTTATTAGCTTATGTCTAACCACCTACTTCCTCTACGGCTGTCAACCGCGCACCGTGTTCCCCAGGAGGCGTGACGAACCCTGATCAGTGTCCATTAGCGTGTCTCGTCCACAGCACTTTTCACACCACCAACTGGAAGAAGCTGGAGGAACCAGAGGCTTCGCAGGCCAATGCGCTGGCGGTGACGCGCACTCTGTCGGACATCACTTTGCGGCTACCGTCGAGGAGCGCGTATAAATGCCAACCACCGAGAAACGGTGCTCGAGCAACGAAGGCCAAGAATGCGGCTCTGTCGTCAACTTACGGTGGGAATTACTTGGTGCATAAACCAACGACAGCGGCCTGCCCCAGTTGCCGACATTTTGAGCATTTGAACGGAAACATTTTGAACGGAAACTTGTCCGTGGTGTGTATATGCTGGCTTCCGCTCGAAATGTGAGCTAATAAGGACCCTCTTAGTTTTCATGGAATAACATTTTTTATTTGACTGGGAGAACTGGTAATTTTACTTTGATTCAACAGAGCCCTGAGCCAGCAGAAAAGCGGGAACGAGTGAGCGCATTCGATGCAGAGAGTATGAGCGCCCAATGAGTGAAGCTAATCGGACCCCTGTCCTATTACACGCACCTCTTTTTTTCTTCAGGCGCAGCGCTTTATTCGCACCTCCCAGTGACTGGAGCTAGGAGAGGGAAACACGCTAAGTATGATAAAAAAATGACAGGCATTGCTCGATGGGGAAAACTGAAACCTGAAGTTACCTTTAGAATAAGGAATAAGGTTCCTCTGTCATTGTAATTACTAATAAGCACAAGCTCGACTCATCGTTAAGGAATTATGATTAAAAACATTTAATGAGTACTTTAAAAAAGTTAAAGCTCTGCGATTCCTTCATCGAAATCCTTAATAATTTTATTGAATCCTCAAAGAAAACAGTTCCGCCCAAACAGCGAAAACCTGGCTGCCTATGAATTACAAATGCCGTTCTTGTTGCTATAGAAGAAAGGGAATTGGCTTGTGCTGTGCGCCACCGATTGCCAAAAAAACAAATTTTTACGAGCTAAACTTCAGGCTGCTCGTAACCACGTAAATGCAATGAAACGATCGGAAAAGCGGAAATATTTTCAACGGATATTTCAGGAATCTCGTCCAAGATTATGTCGGACGTGGTCACTTATAAACGAGTTAAGCGGCTGTACTTACAAGAGGCCAATAGATGTCATCCATAAGAACTTTATTTGATTTGATTTATGGGGGCTTAAAGTCCCAAAGCGACTCAGGCTATGAGGGACGCCGTAGTGAAGGGCTGCGGAAATTTCGACAACCTGGGGTTCTTTAACTTGCATTGACATCGGACAGTCCACGGGACTCTGGAATTTCGCCTCCATCGAAATTCGACCGCCGCGGCCGGGATCGAATCCGCATCTTTCGGGCCAGCCGCCAAGCGCCATAACCACTTAGCCACCACGGCAGCCCCCATAAGAACTTATCTGCGCCACCAATCACTTAAGCTAATGAATTCACATCAGTTTTTTCCACAGCAAGAAACAGTGCTCCTGTTTCGGCATGCGTTTAAGTCAATGACTCCCCGGTCCTCAGTTCAGCTGCTTTGAATGAACGCACCGAAGATGATCTTTGATCTATTTTGTTTAGCTTTAAAAAACGCAAATCTCCTGGACTGGATGGGGTGTCTGTTGCAATGTTCTGTATAAACATTGATTCTTTAAAAGGTGTTTTGTTATGCATAATTAATGCAATCATTGTTACCCAAGTAGTCCCTGAACAATTGAAAGAAGCACTGGTTATTCCATTGTATAATAAAAGCGGTGTTGAAGGCAACGTAGAAAGCTATTTTGGTATAGCGGTCCTTTCAACTATCGCTGTTATCTAGGAAAAACATGTTTACACTGTGATGATTAGCTTTTTTGAGGATAATTATGTCTTTTTCTGACCATAAATTTGGCTTTATTCGAGAGAGAACTCAGCTTGCTTTAGATGATGTTTGTGTTGTATTAAATACTACACTGGAAAACAGAATTTGCTTGCTCTTTGTACCTAGACGCCTCCAAAGCGTTCTACAGTATTAATTACAGTATAATGCTTCATAGGCTGTACGATTATGGTTTTCATGGTCCATTCCTGTCTCTTTTATTCAACTACCTTACAAATCGTTCACAGACTGTATCGTTAGGAGAAGCTCTAAGTGATCCGATTGGCCTCACAAAAGGAGTACCCCAGGGTTATATTTTTGCACCTTTGTTATCTAACATTTATGTAAATTATCTCAGTGCTATCACGCACCACAGTACGGTTTTAATTAAGCAGATGATACCGTAAAAATTAATAACCACCAATCCTATGATTTGGCAATCTCTAATATCCAACATGATATACTGCAAGTCTTGTGATGGTTCCTTGAAAACTTAATTAAGGTTTATAGAGCGAAAACTAAGTTTGTCTCTATTCATAGCCCTTATAAACAAATACATGTTAGTACACCTGTTTTCGTACACTGCACATGCGACCCTATTGAATGTGTATTGCCTATCAAATATCTTGGAATTCATCTCGATGCTGATATGTCCTGGAGCACACATTTAGCTCGTGTATGCACCGAGCTGACCAAGGTAACATGCTTTTTCTATTACATTAAATTTCTATGCTCCTTGGTTATCCATAAACACATTTTCAATGCTCTTGCTTACAGTGTGTTGTGATATGGCGCAACTAGTTGTTTTCTCTGCTCAGTATTTTTGGCGTCATAAAATTAATAGCGTTCTGAAAAGGTTAATCAAATCCGTTTGCTATGGTAGTACTTTGCCTTCAAAAGTGGATGTCTTCGCACCTTTGCACCTTCCGAATTTTGTTCTTGTGTATAAATTAACAGTTGTTGTAAAATATATTTGGACTAAAAAAATGTCATTTGTATATACTCCAGTACGAGAGCTTCGCCCGCGAGAACGTTTACTTTTGCCCCGCACGCGGGCCAGGTACGGAGAACGTGTACGACCATAATATGTATACCTTTGGCATTGAACAGCTTGCCTGACGATGCCTTTGTTTTAACAAGCCAGAAACTTGTAAAACAAACTGTTCTTCAGCAATAGACCAAGATCTGTCTGTTTCTACCGCTTGTGTTTTTTCTTTTCTTTTTTGTTCAACTATTATGTTTATATGCATGTTTTATCGTCGCCAACTGCCAGGCACTGCCCGTCAAGCCTTCTTTGAATTAGGCAGGCCTGAATCTGTAATATGTTTTTTGAAAATAAACAAAATAATATTAATATTAAATAAACTTGTCCATTGTTTAGAGGAATCCTTCAAGGTGGCGTACATTTGCAGTGAGGAAGCAATTACTCACTAGCATCCACCTAAGCACAACAGCAGAGCTACAGTTAAATGCTGCGCGTCTTTCAAAGAAACTTCCTATTTGCATAACAAAAAAATAGCATCGTCACAAGTATTTACTCCTCAGGATGCAGGCAAGCGCAGCCTTACGGCGGCGCTTGGCTTAATGCTGATGAGTAATTAAGCTCTTTATTTAGAAATCAGCGTAGCCATGAATGTCTCAGTGCAATGTTTCTGTCCTCGCTCAAAACATCGAACGATGGGAGCGTGTTTGGCTGTGCTGGTGCTCCATGCCCACCGGAAAGACACACAGGCGAAGGTGAAAAAGAAGGAGTACTGCAAAGTACACTACTGGCGACGCAGCGCATCGGGCTTGCAAAAGAAGCATACCACACGTAAATCGTCTATTTATTCGCATTCTGAGGACTGCGAGAGGTTGGGCAAGAACTAAGGGCAACACTGACAAAACAAAATAGTTCACTGACAGCGCATAAACATGCGACGTATTGATCAGGCTAAACATTGCTAGATGCACAGCTGTCTAATAATGACAGGGCAGCCCTAGTTCTGCGTGTTTCAACGCGGACAGCACATTTAGAAACCGCGTGGAAAATCGAGAACGAGGAATGTGGCATCAGCACCACATTTCAGAGCTGCTTTTTGGAATCGCACAGCGTGCCTTGGGGAACGTAATTCACGTACATTTTGCACACGACGGCGCACAGGGAATTCACCTGAGGCACTGGTAGCTCTCTTCCATGAACCCCGTGGCCTCGCCGCGAGAGATTAGTAAGTAGCGTGTGCTGCAGAAAAGATGGTATATGTGGGCATTCTTAATTACATCTGAGTTCGCCAATAAAACACTTAAAGCGGCCGGTCGTGACTGCAATGGGTGACAGCAGCAGGGAGGTCATTCTAGTCTTTGTGCGTTCGCACAAATAATGAGGAAAGATGGGCTGATCAACGGCACGAAAACGGCTCCATGGTCTTGTCATGGCTGAGGCAGCAGGAGTGGCGTGGTGCTGTTAAGATAGCCGTGTTATGTGGGGATTGTTCATAGACTTTATAAGAAGACGGACAGGTGAACGACTTTGAGGCGATACGGAATGTTGGGGAGGGTATACCCTGTCCTTTGAGTATAGTAGCACTAGTCGTATATGAGTAATCAGAAAGAATAAAGCGCGCAGCATGATTCTGGACGGATTCTACTAAGTTCTTATAGTTAGCTTGGTATGGGTTCCAGCTAGCGCATGCGTATTCGAGATTTTGTCGAACGAAGGTACCGTTTGTTAGCAATTTTACGTAAGGAGAGGCTAATTGAAGGCTGTGGCGTATACAGTCGAAGACACGGTTAGCTTCCAGAAGAGGGAAAATACGGGCTGGTTGGTACATGTTTAACGAATTGGAAAAAACAGCGCAATCAAAGACGAGACACAAGAGAAGCACAAAACACCGGCGCTGACTAACAACCAAATGGTTTATTGCTACAGGTGAGGCAGCATATAAATGAAATGGCACGAGTAACAACACAAAGTAAGCATGACAGAAAGATACCGCACAACCACACAACTTGACTAAAAAAAGGGGGACGTCACTGATTAAGATACGCAAGTTCCTTTGATAGTAGATTTATCGATGGGCTGCTGATACAGGTGTTACCGAGCTTTCTGATATGGCAAGCCTCCGAAATGAGCCTTGTGGTCTCATCTTTATAACGGGCGATGATAGTGGTCCTATTGAGGTGCGCTTCGCAATCATCACACTCAGCACAGTGCACAGCAAGATGGTTTCTGCGAGACTTGTTCTCTATATCTTTTGCATGTTCACGCAGTCTATCATTGATGCATCGTCCCGTCTCACCGATGTAGAAACTGCCACAAGAGGTCGGGATCTTGTAAACGACACCAACACGACACTGAACGAACTTCCGCTTATGCTTCTTCTGGCAGCCTTTTCTGCTTCTATCCTCATTAACACGCTTGCACAATCCGCTAAGTTTATTCTTGGCTGAAAAAACCAGCCTAATGCCTCCTTTGCTCACTATCTTCTTTAGATTGTGCGAAACTTTGTGCACATACGGGATGCACACTGTTCTTTTTCTTTCTGCCAGAGCCGCATCGGTGCCCTTGATCTTTCGCAGACTACATTCTGCAAGCAGGGACTCAGCAACATTTGACACCATCTTCGTGGGGTAGCCTGCTGCAGATAGCCTGTTCACCTGTGCGTGGAAACTGCCTTTTGTCTGATGCAGACATGATCTTTGCAGTGCTGCTCTTAGGCATGCCTTAGCGATACCGCGCTTAACAATCTTCGAGTGAGCTGACCGGAAAGGGAGAAGGCTCTTCCTGGACCGCGGCGAGTATGCCCAACAAATATGGTTGTTAGAAATTGTCAGTTCCATGTCTAAAAACCTGAGCCTATTATTAGAGGGGAGCTCTGAAGTCAATTGGAGGTCATTAAGTTCATAACAGAACACGTCAAAAATCTCTGCAATCATTTGCTGTGCGTCATTAGTACGATATAAAATTAGAAAGTCATCAACATATCGCATTATCTTAACAATGGGCGCGTCATCGAGCTTAGTTCGAAGACGCCTGTCATAACTTGCTAGAAGTAAATCGCTTAGTACAGGAGCGATGCTCGAGCCAATGCAGACTCCTTGTTATTGGATAAAAAACTTGCTGTCTATAGTGACAAAGGTTTTTTCAGCCAAGAATAAACTTAGCGGATTGTGCAAGCGTGTTAATGAGGATAGAAGCAGAAAAGGCTGCCAGAAGAAGCATAAGCGGAAGTTCGTTCAGTGTCGTGTTGGTGTCGTTTACAAGATCCCGACCTCTTGTGGCAGTTTCTACATCGGTGAGACGGGACGATGCATCAATGATAGACTGCGTGAACATGCAAAAGATATAGAGAACAAGTCTCGCAGAAACCATCTTGCTGTGCACTGTGCTGAGTGTGATGATTGCGAAGCGCACCTCAATAGGACCACTATCATCGCCCGTTATAAAGATGAGACCACAAGGCTCATTTCGGAGGCTTGCCATATCAGAAAGCTCGGTAACACCTGTATCAGCAGCCCATCGATAAATCTACTATCAAAGGAACTTGCGTATCTTAATCAGTGACGTCCCCCTTTTTTTAGTCAAGTTGTGTGGTTGTGCGGTATCTTTCTGTCATGCTTACTTTGTGTTGTTACTCGTGCCATTTCATTTATATGCTGCCTCACCTGTAGCAATAAACCATTTGGTTGTTAGTCAGCGCCGGTGTTTTGTGCTTCTCTTGTGTCTCGTCTTTGATTGCGCTGTTTTTTCCAATTCGTTAAACATGTACCAACCAGCCCGTATTTTCCCTCTTCTGGAATTCATTTCTTCTACATCGGGCACTTTTCTACCCTCTTTATGCCTCCGCTCTTCAGTTATATGTGTCAATCTTTTGGCCGCAACCACATGCCGGGCTCGTCTTCTCACGTTTTCAATCAAGAACTCTTATCTGCCTCCTGATGTTCTCAGCATATTTGGGGGACTCGCACCCTCAGATGGTCATGCAAAGCGAGTCTGCCGCATTCTGCGATCGGAGACCTGGAGGCAAGCCAGGTTCTACACCGAGTGCCTGAGCATCGCGTGCAGAAGCGAGGTATCTACACAAGCAGGGAACAAAAGATTTGGACAAGACCTGCGTTTGGCATCTAATACAGCAGAATTCATGTGGCGCCAGATAGTTCCTTGGCTTCCACGGAAAAGGAGACCTCCAGGGCCCGTCCAACAGGAAGTGGTTGTGCTTGGCAACGTCAACATCCCTACGAAAGTCAACAGCCTTCTCAAGCAGGGACCGAAGTTCTGTGAACATCCGCGTCTGGACAAAACTGAGCTGCTTTCTCTTGTGCGGACGGCTGCAAAAAGGGCCACCATAGATGACGCCAACAGATGCATTTTGGAAGGAGTTGAGTGCCTCCCAAAAGACGTCAAGAAGGGAAACACACGTCTTCTCACCTCCGCTGCGGAAGCCCTCAGAGATGCAAAGGTGAAGCTGCTACAGTCAGACAAGGAAGGTGGCTTTGTCATTGTGTCCAATGGCCTGTACAAAGAAAAGGCTCAAGAAGCAGTCCAAGCCAACTTCAGGGAATTAAAGTCCGTCAAACCTGCCAAGGTGCAAGAAAAAGCGGTCCAGCTTTGTGAACAAGCCGGCCTCTCGAGGCTGGCTTCGTCTGTAGGGGCATCGGAAAAAAACCTGCCTTTCTATGTTCTTCAGTGCGAAGACACACAAGGATCAGTGCCCATTCCGCGCAATCGTGTCTGAAAGAGGCACGTGGCAACGTGAAGTCGCTGTTTTCTTGCAGAAGTGCCTTTCTCACCTGGAGGTGGACGACCCATTCCTCATCAGGAAGCCCGAGACTGTTTCAGACTTCCTTCGGGAAGAGTGCCCACCACATGTAAGCGCTTTCTCGATTGACGTGAAGGACCTCTACTATTCCTTGCCTCAGCGCTCTGTGACCGCGGAAGTCAGCCTTTGCATCGACCGCTTTGGCGTAACAAAATTCCAAAACACATGTGGAATGGACGTTAGCAGGTTTTTAGAATTGCTAAATTTTTACATGAGATCAACCTTTGTCACTATAGACAGCAAGTTTTTTATCCAAAAACAAGGAGTCTGCATTGGCTCGAGCATCGCTCCTGTACTAAGCGATTTACTTCTAGCAAGTTATGACAGGCGTCTTCGAACTAAGCTCGATGACGCGCCCATTGTTAAGATAATGCGATATGTTGATGACTTTCTAATTTTATATCGTACTAATGACGCACAGCAAATGATTGCAGAGATTTTTGACGTGTTCTGTTATGAACTTAATGACCTCCAATTGACTTCAGAGCTCCCCTCTAATAATAGGCTCAGGTTTTTAGACATGGAACTGACAATTTCTAACAACCATATTTGTTGGGCATACTCGCCGCGGTCCAGGAAGAGCCTTCTCCCTTTCCGGTCAGCTCACTCGAAGATTGTTAAGCGCGGTATCGCTAAGGCATGCCTAAGAGCAGCACTGCAAAGATCATGTCTGCATCAGACAAAAGGCAGTTTCCACGCACAGGTGAACAGGCTATCTGCAGCAGGCTACCCCACGAAGATGGTGTCAAATGTTGCTGAGTCCCTGCTTGCAGAATGTAGTCTGCGAAAGATCAAGGGCACCGATGCGGCTCTGGCAGAAAGAAAAAGAACAGTGTGCATCCCGTATGTGCACAAAGTTTCGCACAATCTAAAGAAGATAGTGAGCAAAGGAGGCATTAGGCTGGTTTTTTCAGCCAAGAATAAACTTAGCGGATTGTGCAAGCGTGTTAATGAGGATAGAAGCAGAAAAGGCTGCCAGAAGAAGCATAAGCGGAAGTTCGTTCAGTGTCGTGTTGGTGTCGTTTACAAGATCCCGACCTCTTGTGGCAGTTTCTACATCGGTGAGACGGGACGATGCATCAATGATAGACTGCGTGAACATGCAAAAGATATAGAGAACAAGTCTCGCAGAAACCATCTTGCTGTGCACTGTGCTGAGTGTGATGATTGCGAAGCGCACCTCAATAGGACCACTATCATCGCCCGTTATAAAGATGAGACCACAAGGCTCATTTCGGAGGCTTGCCATATCAGAAAGCTCGGTAACACCTGTATCAGCAGCCCATCGATAAATCTACTATCAAAGGAACTTGCGTATCTTAATCAGTGACGTCCCCCTTTTTTTAGTCAAGTTGTGTGGTTGTGCGGTATCTTTCTGTCATGCTTACTTTGTGTTGTTACTCGTGCCATTTCATTTATATGCTGCCTCACCTGTAGCAATAAACCATTTGGTTGTTAGTCAGCGCCGGTGTTTTGTGCTTCTCTTGTGTCTCGTCTTTGATTGCGCTGTTTTTTCCAATTCGTTAAACGGTTAGCTTCATGGGTCAGTTTTGTTACGTGATCGGCCGATGAAAGGTCGGTAGGTAAGTTAATTTCTAAACATCTGTAAGTATACACAAATGTGTAGCCAGAACTAGAAAGAGTGTACATTCTTTACGGGTGGGACTGTCTGCGATGGGAGGTAAGAAGAGATCACCTCTTAGTATTTAAAGGTATAAGCCATTGATCGCACAAGGTTTGAATGTTATTAACATCGGTCTCAATCGCATTAACCTCGGTTATGTCGTTAATAAGACAACAAATCACACAGTCGTCCGGGAATAAGCGGATATGTCAATGGAGAGATAATTAATAGGAATTAAGTAGCTGCCATCGTCGCGTTAAATAAGACGGCACACTCGAATGCGCTTCCAGCACTACTGCGAATATGAGCAGAGAAGCGTAACTGATCTCTCACACTTCGTTTCACACTTATCTAACAAAAGTGCCAAAGATGTCACGCCTGACCGCCTGGACTACATTTCACGTGAAAACAGTTCGCCATCAGTGACACATACAATCAGAAGGTTCAATAGCGAAATGCCTCACTGCTTTGAGAAAGCGGGAATCTTTCCCCTGTAAGAGAGCAGATACCGCAATTTGCAATGCCGGGAATGCTGTAGTATCGGAGTGATAGGCGGCAGGGTGACACGCTTTTGCGGGTTGTTTACACATCGGTGCGCAATAAGTGTGAAACACAGTATAGCATATATGCACGTATGCCCCAGACGAGGACACTGGTTTTCCGTGATTCATGAGTCGCGACTTTACGTAAACTGTTCTGGGCACCACAAAATATGTTATTTCTGGTCCAACGGGTCTGCGCCTTCGGATCGACATCGCGATCGTGTCGTGCGTCAGCAGGCTCGCGCGTAAATGGACCGCAAAGCCGATTATCGGCGCCTGGTTGAGAAGATCGCTGCGGCGACCCCTGTGGCCGCTGCGAACGACGACAGCAGCGTCCTTGGCACGAAGACGGCTGTCGGGGCAGCGTTGCGTGGAAGGGCTCTCTCGCGGTCACCGATTTCGTCGAAGGCCTTGGCAGAGGACAAACCAGCGAAGCTCGTTTCTTTGGAGTGTCTTCAGTACCATGTGCCTCGAAGTAAGCTTCCGTTACGACAGCGCTCTCCATAAAGCTGGCCTTTTTTCCGTCGAGACATGGTAACTCGCGGTGTGCCGCGGCCGCTGATTATGCTGCATCACCTAGATGCAGCACCAGCTATGCCCTGCTGTGTTTCGACGATCTCCTTTGGCCAGGAGGACAGCGCCTGTGACTATCGTTTTTTGCAGCTCTTCAGGACGAAAAAAGAGTGTAATAAAAGAGCGAGAACGGAAAACGGAAGAAACAAACCCCGATGTTTGTTCAAGCTAGCATAGTAGCAAAACAGACAGAAGAAATCGCACTGTTTAAGTTATGCTGCGTCAGCCGCGAAGTTCAGCGGGAGCGGCGACTTCGAGGAACGGCACGATCAGCCTCGGTTCTTCTATCGGTATGAAAGGCACGTTGATTCTGTATGGCATGGCGTATTCGAATTCTTGTTGCACGTGTGCGTGTGATTGTGTTGCAGCACCCGCAGCTCTTTCAGCTGTTCTCAACTCAACATCCAAATTTATTTTTCTTCAACACTTATTAAGCATTATAGCTTGAGGCTCTGAAAAACTACCGCATAATTCCAAACGTGCCATAGTTTACCGTATCCGTCACTATATACAGACCAAGAAAGAGAAGAAGAATGGGAACTCTTGAACAACACTTGATGTACTTCATGCACAGGACAAATACTAAAACACCTACGGAAAAATAATGAAATATGAAGCCAGCAGTAGATTCGATGTTCCCGCCACTATAATGAAAAATGAACCCAACATAACTCCAGCCAAGGATACTTACTTTGCTGATACATTTCCTAGCTTCTTCAAACACTCTACAATAAAGGTGTGGGATTACTTATGCCTTAATGTTCAAACAATGAACTGTAATCTTACAGCTGTCATTACGGAGCGTGCAGCAGAAGTACGCGGTGGGGTGTTTCGACAGGATACCGGCAAGCTATATAAGGATACGAAAGACCTGATTAAGAAACGCCGAAGCATGAAGACCCCTAAGACCAACCAAAGGATAGAATTGGAAGACTTATCAAAGTTAATGAATAAGAGCAAGGCACCCGACATCAGGAAGTTTAATATGGAGAGAATCGAGCATGCTCAAAAGAACGGAGGTAGCCTAAAAGCAGTGAAAGGTAGAAACTAGCAATAGGCAAAAATCAGATGCATGCGTTAAGAGACCAGGAGGGCAATGTCATTAGAAATATCGATAAGATTGTTAAAAAGCCGAAGAGTTTTATACAAATCTGTACAGTAGCCAATATAATCAGAATGTTCAAGAGAGGCAGTAGCGTACGGCAATGGGATATCCGCCAGTAACGAAAGAGGAAGTGAAGAAAGCCTTAGGAGGAATGCAGAGAGAGAAAGCAGGGGGTGAGGATCCGGAAACAGGAGATCTGTTGAAGGACGGAGGGGAGATTGTGCTAGAAAAAATAGCCACCCTATATTCGCAATGACTTATGACCTCGCAAGTACCAGAAGCTTGGAAGAACGCTAGCGTTGTTTTAATTCATAATAATGAAATCGTCAAGGACTTGAAAATTCACTGAACGATCAGCAGCTTACTGTCCGTTGACTAAATGGTATTTACTAAGGTAATCTCTGATGGAGTCAGGACAACCTTCGACTTCAGTCAACCATAAGGGTAGAAACTTGGGCGAGTCGGTAACGGTGATCCATGGTATGTGATAGTAGCGCTAAACGGGACTAGGGACAAAGACGCACACAGCACAGCTGGCATAGGCGCCTTGTCCCGTTTTGCGCTACTCGCACATACCATGAATCAGCCAACAAAAAAAAAATCACGCAGGCATTCATAAAGGTACTCGACAATAGACCATATTATTACGTGGCATGATGTCTACGCAGGCACTAGGACGACAGGAGCACCGGGCACAGATCACAGCGAACACCGAG
The DNA here is from genome assembly GCF_052857255.1 of Amblyomma americanum. Lineage (NCBI taxonomy): Eukaryota > Metazoa > Arthropoda > Arachnida > Ixodida > Ixodidae > Amblyomma > Amblyomma americanum. The sequence continues at coordinate 36,237,208 of NC_135500.1, read as the reverse complement.
CGGATAGAAGGAAGGAAGGAAGGAAGGAAGGAAGGAAGGAAGGAAGGAAGGAAGGAAGGAAGGAAGGAAGGAAGGAAGGAAGGAAGGAAGGAAGGAAGGAAGGAAGGAAGGAAGGAAGGAAGGAAGGAAGGAAGGAAGGAAGGAAGGAAGGAAGGAAGGAAGGAAGGAAGGAAGGAAGGAAGGAAGGAAGGAAGGAAGGAAGGAAGGAAGGAAGGAAGGAAGGAAGGAAGGAAGGAAGGAAGGAAGGAAGGAAGGAAGGAAGGAAGGAAGGAAGGAAGGAAGGAAGGAAGGGAAGGAAGGAAGGCCTCAGACGTTGCTGGCACATACCCACTACGGGGAGTGGCCAAGACACAGGCGGTTAATTGCGGGATACAGGAAAGTTTTGACGGGAAAAGGAGTGGTAATAGTATGTAGTCTGATAGATTACAAGACGGAAGGACAGCGGTCCTGTTAACTTGGAGATCGAAGACGGGACAATGGCTTAACGTGCATAATAGTAAACAATGCCTGTAATGTTTCATGTCGTACTGACTGAGAGCGGGAAAAAGAAATTAGAATGGGAGTCGCTGCGTTTCTTGAACAAAACTTTGCACAGCAGAGCGCACACTCCTGTCGCTTCGTCCAAGCAAAGAAGCGCCAATGGAAAGAACAACCGCTGAGAACACAGGCAAGCCCAGTTGATGAAATGGAATTTGCAAAAGACGCTTCCTCAAATGAGAGAAGCGGCGGAAGAACAACAGGAAGTGATCTGTTGTCTCAGCGTCGGCACAAAAAGGGCACAGTGGGGCAGCCGCCAGGCCAGATCTGTAAAGGTAGCAATTTAGAAGGGGAACCTGGCAACGCAAGCGCGTGAAAGAGACCTCTAGTCTTCGTGAGCGCCAGTATTTGCTACTCCAAGGATGCAGAATATGCTGATATTCGCGAGATGATGTAAGAGCCGAGGCAGCAAATTCCTGAAATATTGTGTAGCTGCGAAACCTCACCGCAGCTGTATATGCACACGTTGGCAGGACAGCAACAATTGGGCCGCAGAGAGAGACTCTTCCTAAGGAATCTGCAACCTCATTTAAGGGAAAGCCCATGTGACCTGGTACCCAAAGCAACCTTAACGAATTTAGATGGAGCGGAATCAGGAACTTAAAGAGGCGTAATGCCCGAGACTCAGTGGGTGAGGATAAGGAAGATCAAATGGACAGAGAGTCTGTCATAACCATGACCTGGGATTTCTAATTTTCGTAAGACTAAGGTTACTGCTAATAATTCAGCCAGAAAAATTGGAGTGAAGTCAGGAAGACGGAGAGAAAAAGACCAATCTAGTGAAGGCGAAAAAATTCCCACACCTGCCTTCTCGCGGTACTGCGAGGCATCGGTAGCCATATGAACATGAGAGGGAAAGGACCTTAGGTGGTCCTGCAACAGACCCTGAAGAAGCGGGAAGGGCTGCAGCTTTGCATTCGATGGGAAAATGTCATGGAATGCAATGTGGACAGATGATGAGTTGTACAATTGGCGAACATTTGTGAAATGAATATTGATGGGATCAAGGAGGGACTGTAACATATCTGCGGGGTATGAAAACAAGACCAGGCGGCACTAAAAAAGGCGGAAGTTTGACTAAGAAATATTATACTGGAAGCGTGAAGAGGTGAGTCGCACAATTTTATACATGTTTGAACTGTTAAAAGGCGAAACCTAGCTGATAACGATGGCATTCGCGCCTCAAGGTGCCGGAGAGCATTGGCGACATATTTCGGAAGCCCAAGACAAAGGCGCAATGCCTCACGTTCCAACAGCACAAGAGGGCGAAGTTTATAGGCAGGAGCTCCTGAGAATAAAACACACCCCGACTCCAAAATTGGGCGCACGTACATTTTGTAAATCATCAGAAGTGTATGCCTTCCCATGCCTGACCTAGCAATACAAAGCCTGCGCAGGACGCCAATGACCCGAACTTCTTTTGCAGAAACTTGCTCAATGTGTGGTCGCCAGGAAAGTGTAGAGTCGTATATTAATCCAAGACACTTCACCGTCTGAACTTGAGGTATTATGTAATTTCTATAGACAAGGCAGATATTTACAGGAACAGAAACGGGAAATACTATTAATGCGCATTTCTTCACATTAAGGGACAGATGAATTCTTCCTAACCAGTTGGCAAGAACATTGAGATAATTTTGCAGGGTTCGATAAAGAGTGTGAATGTCACCTGCTGATGCAAAAAATGCAATATCGTCGGCGTACACATAAGTTTTCAAATTTTGAATGCATGGAATTGAGCTTAGAAAAATGTTAAAAAGAAAAGGTGAGAGAACTGATCCTTGCGGAACACCTCTTGTCTGTGGAAATCTCCTTGAGGAAACACCATTTTGGCAGCAGTAAAATTCTCTATTTTCCAAAAAAACATAAATCGAGGCTACAAAATTGCTTGGGAAGTTCTGTTCCTGTAATCTTAGTAATAGAGTCGAGTGCTCCACGCTGTCGTATGCTTTACTGACATCCAAGGTGACAAGCACAGCAAAGTGTTTTTTATTGCGAGCTAATTTAATACGACTCTTTAGCTCAGTATCAGCACACCAAATTGAACAACCCGGCCTGAAACAAACGTGACATGCATTCAATAGAGAATTTTCTGAAATGAATGATATGACACGGCTGAGAAGGACCCTTTCCATCAATTTCACTTCGTTCGATGTTAACGAAATAGGACGTATATTGTCTAAAATTAAGCCCTCCCCTTGCTTTTTAAGCAATGGAACTATTTCAGCAAGACGCCACTCATGCGGTATCCAAGGACCTTTAATAGAATGGTTAACTAGAGCCAACAGGTCTGCAGGAGATTCATTGAACAAAATTTTGATCATAGATGAAGTGACCTTATCGGGGCCAGGAGCCGCTGGGGATAAGCACAGAACAATTTGCGACTGCTCAGGCATAGAGACCTCAGTGAAATCACTTGAGGTGCATGTGAATATAGTAGGAGAAGGTAAAGCAGATGTAAAGCGAAGCTCTAGGCCACACGCACTATCCTCTGAGGCCTTTGCAATGTCAGCAGGGGACTCAACGAGGGATTCAATGTTGCCAGCCGGTGGAATCACATTGTTGCGCCTCATGAAATTAAACAAAGCTCGTTTATTTGCTGATTGTGAAAGAAAATCATGATGATTTGCATTATACTCCTTTGCACGGGCGACAGTGTGATTAAATGTTGCTGCAACATACTTATAATCCAACCAATTTTTTGGGCATTGATTGACGAGAAGTTTATTCCAAGCTGCTTTCCGTCGTCTATATGCACGCGTGCACTCAGCATTCCACCAACTGTTCGCGATTGCACCCTTGGTTCTCTTAACCAAAAATTCAGACTTTTGCCTTGCATGGTCCAGTACTGAACATAGATGTGCAGCCTTGCTTTCGGCACTTGTCTGAGCGCAAGTGTCTGAAGTGATTTGGAGGGCTGATTTTAGCGTGTCTTTAAAGCAACTGTAATTTATTAACGTGCGTTGATGTCGCTCAGGAAGAGTTAATTTACACGCAAACTTGGTACTTATCGGTAGATGATCACTGTTTGTTGCACAGCCAACAGGCGCCCAAGACATAACAGAGACTACTGGGGAGGAAAAGTTAAATCCAAGGCAGAGCGGCATTGACTCCGAACAAACGTAGGCATCTGGAATTATTGCAGATCAAGTTGTTGTCAGAAGCCCAATGAAATAGTCTAGAACCAAAGCTGTCTGTTTTAAACCCCCCCGTCACATGGTGCGAATTGAAGTCTCCAAGTAATAGAACCTGAGATCGGCTATTAGACATGAGCGAGTCAAGGGGCTGAGTGTCACGCACACCAGACGGGAAATATGCATTAGCTACCGTAAAGGGCTGTTGACCTGGGACACTGAGGTCAACCGCAAGGATTTAACATTCATTGTCCGCGTGCATCTGCGCTTGTTTATAACCTCGAGCACCTGAACTTCTTGTGCTCGTGCAGGACAGTCAGGCGAATCAGCAGGGTGAGCACCGCTACACAAGCAACATTTCTCTTGCTGTTCAGGACATTCCTCTCTGCAATGACGTTCCCCACAGGCACAGCAGCGTAAGGCCGATTTGCAGGCTTTGCCGCTGTGGCCATATCGCCAGCAGTCTTGACACTGAAGGGGCCGAGAGTTAAAGGCATCTACTTAAAAAACCAATGGCCACACCTTAATCTCTGACGGGCAAAATATTCCTGCAAATGTGGCAATGACAGACTCCGTAGGAATTTTTACTCTGTCAACCATTCTGCTGCATCGATGGACAGCAATCCCTCCTGCAGGCGACAAGTTCTCAAGCGTTTCCACAGGGCTCAACTGAGAGTCGACCCCTCGGACCAAGCCCTTGGAATATGCTAGATGAGGCGGAATGAATGCGCTCACCGGGTGGTTGGCAAAGGTCGTACACTTTAGCAGGTCTTCAATACAGTCTTTATCCGGCGACCTGCACAAAATACTACCCCTGCCGAACTGCCGGACATCGGTAATGTGCATAAAGTGCTTCGATGTGGACTGAAGAGCCGCCTGCACTGCCTCCAGGTTGTTCAGTCGGATAGCGTCTCCATCGGGAGGCACTAAAGCGACCGGAATGCTCGAAACACCACTGCGGAAAAAGAGATAAATTGGTAGCTGGCCTTGAGGAAGAGATGCCGACCAAGGGGAAAACACCTCGCCGTGAGAAGTAGACATTAAGCTCTCGTCCCGCGCCCAATCACCCCAGAACAGGAGCAAGTAGGCACAGACAAAAAGAAGGAGAAATTTAGGAAGCTAGCGCAACACCGCCAGGTACTTAGCCGCTGCCCCGCAGCCTTGGTTGCTGGGCCACGTCACCGAACCGTCAAGAAGGCTTCCGTCTCTGATCGGATAGCGTGAACACACCGGACACTTCATTTACGTCGTCTTTATGGAGATTATTCGTTGCACGGCCCCCCGGTCCAAAAAGCACAGTCTCGGTGTACCTCAGGGCAGTGAAGGGGATGGGACTGTGAGATGGTATGTTTGAGTCGAGAAACGTGCACATCAGTCTGATTCTGGGAGGACGTGGAACCGAGGAAGGCAGGAGCGATCTCATAGGTGACTGCGGTGACTTGACACAGGACACGGTACGCGCCGATATAGCGGGACAGAAATTTTCAGAGCCCCACGCGGCGATATGGCAACCAGAGCAGGACGAGGGAGCCAGGGGAGAATGAGACCACACGGTGACGGTGGTTGTAGAATTCCTGCTGAGAGGTCTGGGAAGCGAGTAGCCGGGAACGTGCGAGTAGGCGGGCGTGGTCGGCACTAGTAATGGCGTCGTGGGCGTAATGGAGATGGCGGAGCAGTAAAAGTGGGAAGCAGCGTGTCCAGAGGCAGCATGGGCTCGTGGCCGTAAAAAGATAAAAAGGTCAGTAGCCGGAGGTATCATGGCGGGAGGAGTTGTAGGAGAAGGTCCCACAGGGGAGAGCGATATTCCCGGCGCTATGGTCCGGGGAAACGTACATAGCCAGCATATCGGTGCGAGTGCGGTTGAGGCGTTCTGTGAGGCCGTTTGTCTGTGGGTGGCAGGCGGTGTTGAGCTTATGCTTTGTAAGCACGACCGAAGAATGTCAGCTACAACACTGGACATAAAGCATCGGCCTCGGCCGGTAAGAAGTCGACGGGGAGACCCATGATGTAGGATGAGGTAGGTGAAAAGAAAGTCGGCAGTACCGGTGGGGAGTGCCCGCGTGGTCGCGTGACGAGTAGCGTAGCCTGTGGCAACAGCTACCCATCTGTTTCCCGAGATGGATTCCGGAAACGGTCCCAAAAGGTCTAAGCCGACGCGATGGAATGGTTCGGGTGGGACCTCAATGCGCTGAAGCAGACCGGCTGACGGAGTGGTCGGGCGTTTCCGTCGCTATCACTCGTCACAGGCAGCAACATAGCGGCGTACACAGGGGTAGAGGCGGGGCCAAAAGAATCGACGATGCACGCGATCGAAAGTATGGGAGACACCCAAGTGAACAGCAGTGGGGAGATCATGCAGCTCTTGGAGGGCAGCAGTGAGAAGGCGCTTGGGCACAACGAGGAGGAGGTCTGGGCCAGCTTGGTTAAGGCTCCTGCGGTATAAAACTCCATCACGGAGCACAAAGCGGCGGATCGGAAGGTCGAATGGGGCGGTGTTGAGGCCTTCGATAATTTAACGCAGCTCGGCATCGTGGCGCTGTTCTTCAGCCATGTTAGCGAGGGCAGAGAGAGAGAAAGAGAGAGAAAAACCCTTTAATGGAAAGGCAGAGAAGTTAGCCGACGTGTAAAAATCGCTAGACCAGCCGCGGTGGCTCAGTGGTTAGAGCGCTCGACTACTGATCCGGAGGTCCCGGGTTCGAACCCAAACGCGGCGGCTGCGCTTTTATGGAGGCAAAACGCTAAAGGCGCCCATGTGCTGTGCGATGTCAGTGCACGTTAAAGATCCCCAGGTGGTCGAAATTATTTCGGAGCCCTCCACCACGGCACCTCTTTCTTCCTTTCTTCTTTCACTCCCTCCTTTATCCCTTCCCTTACGGCACGGTTCAGGTGTCGAACAATAGATACTGCACAACTTCCTTTCCCCCAAAACCAATTATTATTATTATTAAAAATAGCTGGCACGCTACTCTGCGTGGGGATGGGAATGTGGGAGATAAAGACGGATGGAGAGCGTTGCGGGAAAGGTTAAATTAAATAGAGAGAAAAGCAAGGAAGAGAGAGCACAGAGCGTCTTCGCTGTCAGTGCCAGGATTGTCACACGGGCCAACGGGGTAAGGGAAATGCAGTCGGCAACGGCGTGCAAGCGTCCAGACTTGCAGAGTACGGGGTAATGGTAGGGCTGCAGGCTCAGTGCCCAACGACCAAGCCGTCCTGTAAAGTCTTTCAGGGAAAAGAGCCAGCACAACTGTAAAGCGGCGGCCTTTTAAATATGGGCGGAATTTCCCAACAGCCCAGAATAGGGTAAACACTCACGTTCGGTAATTGAGTAATTCCGCTCCGGGGCAGAGAGGGGGCGGCTGGCGTAGGTGATGACCCGGCGCTGTCCGGATTGCCTCTGAGAGAGTATAGCGCCGATGCCGTAGCCACTGGCTTCAGTGCAGACTTCATTGGGAGCGCTCACATTGAAGTGTGCTAGAACCGGGGTGGTAGTAAGCTTCAATATCAGGTTGGAAAAGGCTTGTGCTTGGTCGGGTCCCCAGATGAAGGTAGCGTCGTTTTTCAGGAGGTCGGCAAGGGGGCGGGCGATGTCGGCGAAGCTTTCAACGAATCGACGAAAGTAGGAGCACAGCTCTAAGAAACTTTGGACGTCGTTAAAAGAACGTGGCTGTGGAAAGTCTTTGAAGGCTTGGATATTACTAGGGTCAGGGTGCACCCCCGTGTTGTCAACGACATGACCCAAGATGGTGAGCTGACGGCGCGCCAAACGGCACTTAGACGAGTTGACCTGCAGTCCTGCATGACGAAAAGAGTGAAAGGATCTGGGAAAGGTCTGCGATGTGAGAGGAAAACGTGGGCGAAAAGACAATGACGTCATCGAGATAGCACAGGCAGGTGGACCACTTAAAGCCTTGCAAAAGGGCATCCATCATGCGTTCGAATGTGGCTGGCGCGTTGCATAATCCGAAAGGCATAACTTTAAATTGATGAATCCCATCAGGGATCACAAAGGCGGTCTTCTCACGGTCCTGGTCATCGACCGCTATTTGCCAGTAGCCGGAGCGAAGACCTATGGATGAGAAGAATTTGGCACCATGGAGGCAGTCAAGTGTATCACCGATACGCGGCAGGGGGCAGACGTCCGTTTTAGTGATTTTATTCAAGTGGCCATAATCACTGTAAAAACGCCAGGAGCCATCCTTTTTCTGGACAAGTACGGCGGGTGAGGCGGACAGTGTGATGGTTCGATAATGTTTTTCGCGAATATTTTAGTAACTTCCGCATTGATAATCTGACACTCGAGTTGAGAGAACCCGGTAGGGGCGCCGGCGGATGGGAGGGGCATCGCCGGTGTCAATACGGTGCCTGACGGTGAGAGTTTGGCTCAGCATGGTGTTGCTCACATCAAAATTATCCGAAAAAGATTCGAGAAGGGCACGTAGCTGGGCAGTTTTGTCGGGACAGAGGTCGGTGGCCATCATGGTCGTGAAAGCGTCTGTCGACAGTGGAGTCTGCTGGCGCGGGTTGGAAGTGTCTTGAACAGGTGTGGCAGGCAACCTAGCGACGTGGCAAGTAGTGAGAGGGGAAAGCGTAGTAACGCAGATGCCGGACGGGAGCACTTGAGAATAGATTCCGAAGTTGAGGAAAGGCAGAGAGGGTGGTGGCTTGGACGGTGGCGATGATATGAGGTAGGGCAACGTTACGGGTCAGCAGTAGGTCAAGATTGGTCGTAACGAGATGTACGCCATCGGGACCTGGGCAGGATGGGGGTCAGTGGAACGAAAGAGGCGGTTCAGGATGACAGACGAGCACATTAGGTACTGAACAGTGGCAGTGATAAATCGACTGGTTCTGAATCCAGCAGTATGCGACACCCTCCGAGCAGTCAATGAGGGCGGAATGTTCAGTCAAAAAATCCAAGCCGAGGATAAGGTAATGGGCACAGGTGGTCAGCACGGTGAACTGAACCGGTATACTCTGGCCGGAAGTAGCAACGCGCGTGGTCCACGTACCGTCGACAGCAGGCGTGCCACAATCTGCGACACGCACACGAGACATTGCGGAGGCGTGAGGACTTTGCGGAGGCGACGGCGGAGGGCAGCACTCACCACTGATACATGAGCACCGGTGTCAATCAGGGCGCGCACAGGAAAACAGCCGATAGTGAAGTCCAGGAGGTTCGGTCGAGTGGTCGAGACAGGATTTGTGGTCCGGGTCGTTGATGCAGCGTCACCTCCGGGAGCTGCACCATTTATTTTTCCAAATGGGAGCGGCTGCTGGAAGGCGACTGTGGGGAACGAGAGCGGCGGCCCCTCGGCGACGGAGAGCGGGATAATTGGCGTGGAGGGGGAACGGCTGCTGCAGACGGTTCGAACGGGGCTCGGGGCGAGAAGTTGCGGGACGAGGCGGAACTATAGAAGGAGGGAAGCTGTTGCGGGGCGGTGAAGACCATGGACTGCGGCAGTGGCGGGCGATGTGGGCAATTCGAGAGCACCGGAAGGAGATGGTGCGGTCGTCTGCCGTGCGCCACTAAGATTGCGGTAATGGGGCGGAGAATAATAGGTGCGACGAAGAACAGAGGGAGGTGGCTGGGGGGTGTCCGGGCTTTTGATGCGCGAACTGCAGGAGGGAGGTTCAGGTTAAAGAGTTCCTGCCACACGACGGCCTGAATCAGGGACACGGCGGGTAGAGATTTATAAGGTGCGGGCGGAGGAGTTATCACAGGCGCAAGGGCTTCCAGTTCGCGGCGAACAATGCGGGTGACAGTGTCGGCGACGACGCGGATATCATCGGAGGACGCGCGGGGCGGTAACCGCTGTTCCTCGCAGGAAGCGGTGGCGGCCGTATTAGGGAGCCGAGAGAACAGCTGTGGATTTCGGCGGCTTTTGACCTGCTCGAAGTGACGGCAATCTTTTATGACTGTGTCCACGGTAGTACAATTTTTGCAAAAAAGTAAATTAATCGCATCATCCGCAATCTCTTTCAGAACATAACACACCATGTCGGACTCGGTCATTGCGACGTCAACTTTGTGGCGAAGCGCCAAGACATGCGACATAGCTTTCTGTTGACGAATGGGCGTGCGATGCGAACTGCTTTCTCGCGGTGAGCTTCCGGTCATCGGGTCTCTCAAACAATGTCCGCAGCTTTTCTTTAAAAGTGTCCCAGCTCGTCACTTCGTCTTTGTGAGTTTCGTACCGTACCCGGGCGGTGCCACTAAGATAGAAGATAGTATTCGCCAGCATCATGGTGGGATCCCACCGGTTATAGATGCTCACTTGTTCATATAGGCTGAGCCAGTCGTCCACATCGGTGCACGTCGTTCCCAGAAGAGGTACCGGGGTCACGTGGAGGAGCCATGACCCCGAAGGGAGCGGCAGGAGTGGTTTGTGACTCGCTGGGTGGAGCCATGATGGTAGTAGGCCCGGCCTGACGACCGCTTCGGAGCTGCGTGGCGTGTAGATCGTCTACTCCGCACATCCACGAAAGATGCTACGTGGCCAGAAGTCCAGGCAGGCACAAGGACGACCAAAGCACAGGGCACAGATCACAGCGAACACCGAGCGAATAGCGCGCACGCACCGGACACTTCCTTTACATCGTCTTTACGGAGATAATTCGTTGCAGTATAGCGAAATCATATATGTAGCCTTCACTGACTACGAGAAAGCATTTGACTCTCTGGAAATTTCAGCAGTCATGCAGTCATTGCGCAATCAGGGTGTAGAAGAGTCTTGTGAAAAAATACTGTAACATACTTATAAGGACGGCACAGCTACCATAGTCCCCAATATAGTCAGAAATTCCAATAAGGAAGGGCATCACGCAGGGAGACGCGATCTCGCCAACGCTATTCACCGCTTGTTTACTGGAGGTATTCCGAGGCCTGGATTTGGAGCATTTAAGGATCAGAGTTAATGGAGAATACCTTAGTAATATGCGATTCGCTGATGACATTGACTTGCCAAGTCAATCAGGAGATTAAATGCAAAGCATGAACAATTAATTATACAGGCAGAGCAGAAAGGGGGGTCTAAAAGTTAACATGCAGAAAACCAAAGTAAGGGTCAACAATCTTGCAAGGAAACAGCAGTTAAGAATTGGTAGCGAGTGCTGGAAGTTGTAAAGAAACGTGTCTACTCAGGCCAGGTAGTGAGCACTGATCCGTATCATGAGAGCGAAATAATTAGAAGAAGAATAATGGGGCGGAGCGCTTATGGCAGGCTCTCTAAGATTGTGAATGGCAGTTTAGCAACATCCCTCAAGAGAAAAGTATAGAACAGCTGTATCTTACCAGTACCCTATAAGGCAGAAACGTTGAGGCTAACGAAAAGGAACGTCAGGCAGACACCGCCAAACGGAAGGAGAGACGGATGGATGGACAAACAGGCACCGACAGATAGACGGACGGATGGAAGGACAGACCGACAGATGAGCGGACGGACGGATGGACAGACAGAAGGCGGGCGCGCAGGCAGGCATCGTTCTTTTCTTCTTACTTCAACATGTATCTATGGTTTTACTGTCCACCTCTTTAAATTCATTTTTCTTTGCCTCTCGTCAAGGCATATTTTGGTCTCAGCTACCCATGCTTTGAAGTACACCTAACCCATATCCTACTTTACAGCATTATTTTTTTTTCTATTCGCACCTAGACACAACCCGCTAATCCCTCTCCAGTTATCTCTATTCTTTGCACCACATCTGATTTCAAGTAAAGTACCGCGCTCGGAAATGTCAGCAGTGAAGCCTTTACCCTTGTGCAGTCTTCGTGTCACTCAAGTCTTTTGTATCCACACAGTGCCTTTTGTGTGATGTGCGTTTTGTTATGGGTGCGAGAGCACCTAGCCATTTCAAAAGTTGAAGAAACTTTTCAATTATTGCACATGTACGTACAGATGATGCACTTTTTCTTTACTGAAAGCCACTTTATGATTGATAATTTTTGCACTGTCGTTGCACTGCTCATTTCTCCTAGCAAGGTAAATATTAAGAAAAACACGGTTATTCGCGCTTCTGGTGTTACCAACGTTGTCGTTAGCGTTTCGTTCCTGTAATTTATGCAGGCGTCTAACGAAACCGTGCGCTGAATCTACGTGATAAAACCTATAAATATATAATAAGGGATCAGAATGGCGCTAGGTTTTCAGAGGCCGCTTGAAAGATCGGATGGTGGAAAGGCGGGAATGTTAGCCGCAGTCGGGTCCGGTGTATGTTGTAATTTACTCATGACGGAATAAGAAAACTAATAAGAAAACAACTTAAAATTTTCATACTCATTGGACAGAAAATAATGTAGTGTGGTCACATTAAGTATTTGGGTGTTATTATTAATAACCTGAACTGGGATAGACACATTGAAGCCATCTGCGGCAAAGCGGAAAAGAAACTACAGGTATGTTCAGCCGAAGAAGGTTGTGTAAAGCTCCCACTGAGGTAAAACGGATTACATGCTTACAGGTCACTTATCTGGACAACATTGGAATAAGATTATTTAATCGGCAGACAGGAACCCTTAATTCATAGGAGTGAGCGCGTTGAGAATTCAGCACCTCGGTTCATATTCATATCGTACCCACTTCAGTTAGTGTTACAAACTTGGCAAACAGGGCCAACCTTAAAACCTTTTCCAGGCTCAGAAGAACTTTCAGACTAAAATTCTTATATCAGTTCCATCACGGTGATTTCAAAACATCACGATAAAGTTAACTTCACGATCCGTTTAAACATTCTTCACAAGCTAACCACAATAAAACTATACGGCAACCTATGGGTCACATTGCCTCATGTAAAAGTAAATGTTTGTTTCCAAGGACTGTCGCGCTTTGGAATCGTGTGCCTATTACGGCAGTAAATTGTCGTCTTTTAAGTCCTTTGTGAGCTGTGTAGAAAACGTGGAGTTAAAAAGCGATTTGTGAAATATATTTGCCGCTCTTTTTATTTAGATTTGAGCATTCAACTTATTCCGTTGTCGTTTTAATTTATGGATCTCTTGTTACATGGCACTGATCTACACATTGCTGCTTTTTATATCCTTGCTTCTTTTAGCAAGAGTGCATGACGACTGAGATTATCGTGCTAAGCAGATACCGTGACCAATCCTGCTTAGGCCCGAGAACGGCCAGCAGTATGTGCAAAAATAAATTGAAAAGTAAGGAAGGATATCAGTCGCATACATAAGGGTGTATGCACATGAGAAATACTAATGTCCGCTACTGCTGCAGTCAAACGGCCTCCTGTAGCACGAACCAAACAGAGCAAGAATAATCATTACAGTGTCGATACTTCAGGGCTAACACTATAAAAGTGCCTTTATAGAGCTGACACTATAAAAGGGCCGAGGGGCTCGTCAAGCCACGTCTTGCTGGCTTTTTTCCCTCGACATGGAAAATAAAGACTTGAATTGAATTCAAGCAGCAATACCAATAGCTGCGCGGCGTCAACATGTCGCAGTCATGCCCGGTCTTAATAATTGGTCTTTTTGGGGGAAAGGAAATGGCGTAGTATCTGTCTCATATATCGTTGGACACCTGAACCGCGCCGTAAGGGAAGGGATAAGAGAGGGAGTGAAAGAAGAAAGGAAGAATTAGGTGCCGTAGTGGAGGGCTCCGGAATAATTTCGACCACCTGGGGATCTTTAACGTGCACTGACATCGCACAGCACACGGGCGCCTTAGCGTTTTTCCTCTTAGGAGCACATTTTCGAATTTGGCGCATTTTGAGGACCCCGCCGCGGTGGCTCAGTGGTTAGGGCGCTCGACTACTGATCCGGAGTTCCCGGGTTCGAACCCGACCGCGGCGGCTGCGTTTTTATGGAGGAAAAACGCTAAGGCGCCCGTGTGCTGTGCGATGTCAGTGCACGTTAAAGATCCCCAGGTGGTCGAAATTATTCCGGAGCCCTCCACTATGGCACCTCTTCCTTCCTTTCTGCTTTCACTCCCTCCTTTATCCCTTCCCTTACGGCGCGGTTCAGGTGTCCAACGATATATGAGACAGATACTGCGCCATTTCCTTTCCCCCAAAACCAATTATTATTATTATTATTTTGAGGCCAAATTCCTGCTTCTTGAATACCCAATTTTTGAAAGTCAAACACTGCGCTGCGCTAAAGTCCACCCACCCTCCGTCGAAGAAAAAAATCCTCGCGCTTTGACCACAGTGATCGGAAGCTTACAAAGCACTGTTTGAATTAATGCGAGCCACGTGCATGCGTCAAAGATCGTGACTGCAGCTCGCCTGTTCTCGTGTTCTTGCTCTCATTCCTGTTTCCCTTTTACATCTCTTATTTCGTTTTCCCCAGTGCAGGGTGGCCAGCCGGAACGCCCTTGTGGCTAAACTCCCTGCCTTTTCTCTTCCTATCTACCTCCCTTTGTGAGCAAACCTGGTTTATTTCTTTTATTTTACAGATTTGTTAAATTGTGTGCAGCTGCTGGCGTGTGGCGAGACATTTTATACGGAGGTATTACTGCGGAATAATGGCCGACACCTGGCCCTCCGCGTCGGCGGGGCGCTATTTTCACACCCCACATCGTCTTCCGCATCCTGAGATGTGTGTTTTGTGCGAGAGCGTGTCCGCGGAGCAAAAGCCAGCGCGGCGTCACGAGGCCAGTCGGTGTGCTACGCACAGCCCGCTGCTCCAGCGATTCCGCCTCTGTAAAACAAACGCGTGCTAAAAGCTTTCTTTTTTTAACGCCGACGCCGTCGCGATGACTGCGGTTATATTTGGGCGCTGCTGCTCAGCTCTCGGCTGGCCCAACCGCCCCGATCGTCATCGCCGGCTTGTTTTGCTCGGGCCTCACTCACCCTGCTACACACACTCTTCCAATAAAAAGCGCGCGTAGCTATCGTCGACGCGTCAGCTGGAGGACCGGCGGCGCTAAATGGTAGCAGGAAATGACTGGATGGAGACAGTGTTTTGGAAGCAGTGAGAGTCGCTCGGGATGTAATCGTGAAGAAAATTTATGGATGGCTAGCTGTGCGACAGGTCATCTAAGTAGTCGTGCAGTCCCGTTCTGTTCCCTTTCTAGCGCTGAGGCAACCCTATTCCTTCAGGTGCCGAGCGTACGCTCCAATCTTGAGCCATAGTCGAAGCCTAAAACTGCTACCGGCTCTTGTCATACTTGATTATGAAAAGTGACCTCACAGATCCAGATCACGTGGCTGAAATTACTAGAGCAATAAGAATGGGGTGGAGCGCATCCGGCAGGTTCTCTCAGGTGATGAATGCCAGTTTACCAATATATAAAAAAGCATATATAAGCACATACCAGTACTCTCCTGTGGGGCAGATAAGTCGAGGCTAACGAAAATAGTTCAGCTTAAATCAAGGACAACACAGCGAGCTATGGAAAGGAAAATGTTAGGTGTAACGTTATGTGACAGGAAGTGGGCACAGTGGGTCAGGCAACAAAAGCGGGTTAATGACGCCCTAACAGAAATCAAGAAGAAATCTTTAGTTTGGTTTATGGGAGTTTAACGTCCCAAAGCGACTCAGGCTATGAGGCACACCGTAGTGAAGGGCTCCGGAAATTTCGACCACCTGGGGTTCTTTAACGTGTACTGACATCGCACAGCACAGGGGCGCCTATTGCGTTTCACCTCCATCGAAACATGGCCGGCACAGTCGGTTTCGAACGCGGGTACTCCGGCTCAGTAGACGAGCGCCTTAACCACTGAGCCACCGCGGCGGGTAGCCGTCCTCGAGGCGGTGGGAAATTTGGAGACCTGCGAGGGTGTCCTGCAACCATTCGCGGCGTTAGCCGCCAGAAAATGGCGTTGTGGGTTTAAAAAGCCCGCCTTCTTTTTTTCGCCTTCTAAGCTACACTCTGTATGGCGCAGAAAGTGTAGTTCTCACGCGTACAAGAAATGCGTTCGTGTAGGCGGGGAGAGCTACACTTCTGCACTGGCAAAAGAAATGGAGCAATGCGCATCACCAGCACACTACTGAAGCCAGTGTAGGCCAAAAAATGACCCTATTAGTTTACGATCATAGCCTTAGAGAAGGCGAAGCGAGTCAAGTTAGCCGAGAGGACGTTGCTCATCTTATTTACGGATACCAGGGCTGATCTTAATAACTAATTCAACACGGGCCAACGCAGTAAAGCTGTATGCATAAAATAGGGTGCTGTGCAATGTTGGTGCACGTTAAAAATCTTCAGGTGGTCGAAATTATTCCAGAGACCTCCACTGAGACACCTCTTTCTCTCTTTCTTCTTTCACTCTTATCATTTCCTTTCCCTCACGGCGCGGTTGAGCTGTACACCAAGAAGTAAGACAGCTACATCACTGGGATTTTCTGGAATGATACTGCTACTGCTAGGCCTGTGAAAGACAGCACTGAGCATAAATTTATGTGTGGTGGTGTAAACAACCCAATGGTGTAATGATTGAGGAGGATGCACAAGACGCTGGAATGGAGGGTGTGGTTCTCTGTGGCGGGTGTGCTTCTCCCTTTCCTCAAAGCGCAGTTCGGAGGTCCGCTGTGAAGCGAGACAGTTACATTCCTTTCATTTCCTGATAACCAATCATTTTAAAACAGCCCGACAGACATACGCACACAAAAAAATATTTAAACAAAGGTGTTCTGGGCACGCAGGGCTCTGGGGGACCGCACGACCCCAAAAAACAACGCGGTGTTTTTCCTAAATCACACTGCTTTGCTAGCGCTGGGGAGCCCTTCACAACGGCATTTCTTTCTTCCTTCTTTCATCCCCACTACTTCTTTCACGGCGTGGTTGTGGTGTCCACTGAGGAGTGAGACATTACAGAGCCGTTCGTTTTCCTCAAAAATCCACTAACACTGCTAGCGCTGTAAAACATCGCGCCCGTAGGACACTAATTAATGTGTCGTATCCCAGACAACTCAGTGTGGTAATGATTGAGAAGGATATAAAAACGCTGCTCGGGGGTGGGATTGGGGTAAGGAAGGAAGGCTTCCATTTCAGGGCAGGCCCAGACGGTGTGAAAGAGATCTGGATTACCACCGTAGTCGGGGCAGGAGGGGTACATAGGTTCGGGTGGATCTTGGTAAGGAGGTAGAGGCTGGATATGTGCTCTTTGTAGAAGTTAATCGGCTAAGCCGGCCTCCTCCTGGACTGCCTTTACCACCAACGTTCTCGTCTGCGTCGGCCAGAGCGGTATCCTACGCTCATTAAAAACAGCTGCTTCTTGTAATGAATCAAATATGTCTAAAGTAACCTGAAGGTAGAAGTTCTTTAAATTCCTGATTTCAAGTACAGGAAGAAAAAAATTGGAGGGGAGACTTAAGCTCTGTCTTAAGTGTCTGACGCGATAACGTAATTGTTTAATTCCCATATATGCAGAAGATCATCCTCTACTTTACATTCATAGATCCCTGGGAGTCTTCGTACCACTCCAGACGCAGTGGTGCAGCGGTTAAGTGATGCGCCACTGCCACGTGATGGTAGGTGCTCCCCAGCGGTGGGCGACCAATCAATAATTTAACTGCCACCTGGCGCGGTGGCTAGTTTGCTCACTCCGGTGGGCTGGTTATGTGGCACCAAAAGGTCACGGGACCCAGGTTGCTCTGTGGGCACCACATGCTAGAGTCTTGCTCGTGATTTTTCGCACCCATCACAGACAACGACGACGCCTGATTTTCTGCGTAACGGGCCCTTTGATGCTGTCGCGCTAATAAATGATAAATACTTTGTATTAAGCACGCCCAAGAACTGGCACGGGACTCCTCTGTGGGTTAAAGAGTTCTAAGGGAGATGATTTTTAACGCGACATTGCTAAGAAGGTCGTGTGGAAGAAAATCTAGCGTCGTGGTCGTCATTTACCGTGAGCGAAAAATTCACGAAAACTCCACAAAGTAGCAGCCTACGAGACAGGTGGGCCGCCTAGGATGCGCAACTTCATGGCGTCATCACAGCCTTTCACCGGATTGTGAGCACACTGCGGACCGTGGCAGGTGGCAGTTAACCCTTAAACAATGCTCGTTGAGGTCGTGCAGAAGTTCATCTGAGCGGACTCAACATGCTCTTTTGAATTCGTATTCAGACTTCGAAGGGCTTACGTTTGTCGAATGTTGAGAGAGCTTAGAATTTCAACGAAAAAATGGCCCCGTGATAGAGTTGAGCATTCTCATCACATTTTCTGCACTGTTTTCATGTTGAATTCATGTTGATATTACTCGAGTGATTCAAGACATCATTCTGAATCTCGGCTGTGGTAAAAAACAAACAAACTAGGTAAACATTCGTGTTGCACCACATGGACCAACTACCGATGCGATTTTCGGCGGTATATTCACATTTATTGGTGCTATTTACATACATACATACATACATACATACATACATACATACATACATACATACATACATACATACATACATACATACATACATACATACATACATACATACATACATACATACATACATACATACATACATACATACATACATACATACATACATACATACATACATACATACATACATACATACATACATACATACATACATACATACATACATACATACATACATACATACATACATACATACATACATACATACATACATACATACATACATACATACATACATACATACATACATACATACATACATACATACATACATACATACATACATACATACATACATACATACATACATACATACATACATACATACATACATACATACATACATACATACATACATACATACATACATACATACATACATACATACATACATACATACATACATACATACATACATACATACATACATACATACATACATACATACATACATACATACATACATACATACATACATACATACATACATACATACATACATACATACATACATACATACATACATACATACATACATACATACATACATACATACATACATACATACATACATACATACATACATACATACATACATACATACATACATACATACATACATACATACATACATACATACATACATACATACAAGTTTTATTCTCCACAAAGAAGTGGAAGGAGGCGGAGGGAAAAGCCGTACATTTGCGGCTTGAAAAATCCTCCGCCCCCTTACAGTGCATACAGCAGCAGAGCGGGACAATAGACAATCACATTTTTTTTTGTTGCAAAGAGGCAAAAAAATAATAAAAAATAAAAATAAACAGCACTATATCGCATCACAAAATAAAATAAGCCTAAATAAGAGTTTCAATAGAACACTGGGTTTGGACTCCTGGAAAAACATTTTTTGTTTTTGAAAAGTAAACAATGCAATGTAATTGACCATAAAGATAGACCTGTGCGTTCATTCACAAAAAAGAGTATGAGTAGCAAAATATTTGTACATATTGGGAAGAGACATATTGGATACATCAGCGCCTTCTTTTTCTGCAGCATTCAGTAATCGCGGAAGGTTATACCGGAGTGTTTGTTGTCCATAGGCAGTACGACATTTTGGAACTTTCCATCGTTCTGGAGTTCTGGTGCTGTAGATGGGATAATTGGGTTTTAGTTCTGCCATTTCAGTAAAAACTGTACTCTCTCGTTGGACACTTAAACGGTACTGCCTGCATAATTTGTATTCGTAAATATTTCTTACTTTCAATAAACTAAGCGAAGCAAAGATATCTGAAGAAGGCTCTGTGTATTCAACGTTTTCAATTATTCGTACTATTTTTTTCTGTAGCCTTTCAAGCTTCAACAGATTAGTTTTTGTTGATGTTCCCCAGACTAAATGAGAGTAGTTTAGGTGGGAAACAAAGAGAGCGTTATAGACCATTAGTTTAACTTTTTTTGGAAGAGTATAGCGGTTGCGATTTAAAATTCCAGTTATGCAGCTCAGTTTGCTGATTAGACTGTTTACATGATCATTCCATTGTAAAGTTGAAGTAAAATATACCCCTAACACCTTGACAGTATCTACCACATCAATGGCTGCGGATCTAAACATTACGGTTCCTTGTAACGAAATTTGTTTACTTTTTGGTCGAAAAATTACCACCTTTGTTTTGTTTGCGTTAAGTTTTAATTGATTGCTGGAAATCCACGAGTCCAATTTGCGCAGAAAAATATTTGCTTTTGTAATTCCTTCAGCTTCAGAACGTGATGGCACCAAAGCACTCGTGTCGTCGGCATATATAACGAACTTGGTATCTGAGCAGATGTGTACAATATCGTTAATGTACAAATTAAATAGGACAGGGCCTAAAATGCTACCCTGTGGGACTCCTGAAATTATTTTTTTTCTGTGAGAAATGAAACCATTTATGTCGACATATTGAAATCTATTTGATAGATAACTTTGGAGCAGGGCCAAAACATGTCCCCGGATACCATAATGATGCAGTTTTTCAAAAAGGATAGTATGACTAATATAATCGAAAGCTTGGCTAAAATCAACAAAAATACCGATAACAATACATTTCTCTTCAAAATGTTTTAGAATATATTCCTTATGGTCCAACAGCGCCAGCTCTGTAGACCTGTTCCTTCTAAAGCCATATTGCGAAGTAGTTATTATATTATGCTTGTTGCAGAAGCGCGATATTCGATCTAGGATGATTTTCTCGAGACCTTTCGAAAAGGCAGGAAGAATTGACACCGGTCTGTAGCTAGATACATCATTTTTATCACCTTTCTTATATAAGGCTATCACACGGTCAACTTGCATTTTTGTTGGAAAAACAGCTGTAGAAATGCAGAGATTAAAAATATGCGCTAGAATGGGGCTGATTATACGTATCACATACTTGACAGGTCTTATTTGTATACCATCTGCATCAACACTATGAGAATTATTTAAACTCAAAAAAAGAGAACACACTTCATTTGCATCTGTTGGTTCAAAAAATATTGTGCTAGAGTTTTTCTGCCCTAAAGTTTTGTATGATGTTGTCTGGTTTTTAGTAAAATCTCTGTTAACAAAGTAGTCATTAAAAATATTTACCATTTCTTCTCCTTTTACTAATTGTTCTTCGTGAAAAACTTCTTCAACTATCTGTTTTTTCTCGCTCCGACCCATCAGTGCATTTAAGTTATTCCACATTAAGTCAGTGCGCTTTACGTTGGAACCGAACATATTCTGATAGTAGAGTTCTCTTGCTTTTCTTAGCTGCTTAGTCAAGTCATTACGAAATTTTTTGAACGTAGCGAGATCAGATGCTGTACGAGTTCGCATAAATGTTTTAAACAGACGTTCTTTCTTTTCAATCTTCTTCAATAGGTACTTTGTCACCCAAGGTTTTCGACATTTCTTATTACCCGTGTGGCGTTGGAATACGAAGTGACGTTGGTATACTGAAAGAAACAAACTCAAAAAGGCATCATAAGCTACGTTCGCATTTGTTGCCTGAAGGACGTTGTCCCAACAAACTGTTTCCAACTCATGATAAAAAGCTTCTAAGAGGGTAGGTGTAACAGGCTGAAAAAGATTAAACACTTTATGGTGGAAGTTTCCCCGAGTACCAAATTTTATGCTACAAAACACAGGCAAGTGATCACTAATAGGGTAAGTAAGAACACCGGAACTGACAAGGTTAGCATCATAATTTGTTATTACTAAATCTAGAATTGTTTGCGTGGACGACGTTAGTCGTGTGGGAGAAACAATATGGTTTATACAGCCATTAGATAGCAATACATTTTCAAAATCTGTTTTCTTCATACTATTGCTACTCATATCAACATTAAAATCACCGGCAAGTATCACATTGTATCTGTTTTGGTTAACAAATGACAATAAATTATCTAAAAACCGAAAAAATTCAAGGAGAGAACCATCCGGAGGGCGATAACAAGTTGCAATTACAGCGTCTTTGATTTGCAGACAAATAATCTCAAAATTATCTGTGACACAAGAGAATTCTGAAAGCAAGGCAGGCTGTAACAGAGAGCTTACTAGCACAGACACACCACCACCGCGACGAGTAGTTCTACTAACAGAAAAAGTTGTCATATTAGGAAGGTCAAAAGTGTCACAACTGCTTGTTTGCCATGTCTCTGTTATCATCAGAACATCAAAACAATTCTCAAGCTTTTTTAACAAGGATTCTAGTTCAGCAACCTTGTTGAATACAGACTGTGCATTTAAGTGAAAACAACGAAGATAACCTTGTGTCTGACCACCAAGCTCTCTTAAGAGTTCTTCTAAGGTAACGTGCCCTAGGTGCGCCATTTCAAGATAAGGGTCACGGGTTTGCGACTACACGAAAAGGCATTTAGCTAACAAGTGTGGAGAGGTCACTTACGCTCTTGATAATCTTAGCGCCATCGCCACTCCTTCTACGCACCAAAATTTTCCCGTTGACGTGCCACACATATGCAAAGCCAGCCTGTTTAGCCCACTCTTTTGTGGCTTGCAACAACACTCTCGAATAGTTGGTCATGTTTTCTGTGATGTACACTGAGTCGCCTTTTTCCTTAAGAACCACCCTTTTCTGCAGCCAAGCGTCCCGAAGTTCCTGCCTCACAAAACGGGCGATCACACCTTTTGTCTTTCCTGGTTTCGCCGACATCCTATGAAGTGCGAGGGTGTCCGCCTCAGTGAGATGGTTCATGCCAATTTTTTCTGCCACTTCGTTGACTTTTGACAAGAGGTCCTCTCCTGCCGCCCCAGGAATGCCATGAATCTCAATGTTCAAGCGCCTGCTGCGCCATTCTAAGTCATGGACACTGAGTTGTAACTGAGTTATATCTTTTGAGCCAGCATCTCTCTCCAGCTTGCCAATTCTGCCTTTAATTCCTTTGATTTCCTTATCCTGCGTATCAAGACGCTCTTTTATAGTGGCAAACTCTTCATGCAGAATCTGGATTGAGCTCTCTACTGCCTCTAGCTTTTCGGTAAGAGGGAGAAGGGAAGTCAATTTCCTGTTCATTTCCACAATAAGAACTTTCAGGTCGGGATCCGTATTAGAGTCACCGTTTGAGGCATCACCCTTTCCTCGTTTACACGCTTCACATTTCCAAGCCTTCTTAGTCGACCCTCGTTTTGAAGCAAATGTCGTTTCACTCATGCCTGAACATATCGCGCCATGAAAACGAAATTCACACTCACTGCATGTGATAGCGTTATCGTCATTCTTTAGCTTTTCGCGACATTTGCAACACCGATTCATGGTGACCAATATCGACTAGCAAGTTGGCAGCAGCGGCAGATAGCTAAGCAACATGAACGAACTTAATATGAAGAGGTTTGACCAACCTGTAAAACACAGCGAAGAACGGATTATTCCACGTCCAACCCGCTCCGCCGCTGCTGCCAAAGTGCCTGGCGAAGTACGCCCCCCGTTGCAAAAGTTTCCACAGCTTTCGTCACAGCCGTCGGCTCCCGTTGATTGGCTCCGTCTCGCTGATATGGAAACGATGCTTGAGAACGGTGTTTCTATTCAGTCTTCCCAAGGAAAACCGGCCACGGTGAGATTCTTGTCCGAAGCACCGCGGAAACACTGCAGCATCTGCGACTGTAAAACACAGCGAATAACGGATTATTCCACGTCCAACCCGCTCCGCCGCTGCTGCCAAAGTGCCTGGCGAAGTACGCCCCCCGTTGCAAAAGTTTCCACAGCTTTCGTCACAGCCGTCGGCTCCCGTTGATTGGCTCCGTCTCGCTGATATGGAAACGATGCTTGAGAACGGTGTTTCGATTCAGTCTTCCCAAGGAAAACCGGCCACGGTGAGATTCTTGTCCGAAGCACCGCGGAAACACTGCAGCATCTGCGACTGTAAAACACAGCGAATAACGGATTATTCCACGTCCAACCCGCTCCGCCGCTGCTGCCAAAGTGCCTGGCGAAGTACGCCCCCCGTTGCAAAAGTTTCCACAGCTTTCGTCACAGCCGTCGGCTCCCGTTGATTGGCTCCGTCTCGCTGATATGGAAACGATGCTTGAGAACGGTGTTTCGATTCAGTCTTCCCAAGGAAAACCGGCCACGGTGAGATTCTTGTCCGAAGCACCGCGGAAACACTGCAGCATCTGCGACTGTAAAACACAGCGAATAACGGATTATTCCACGTCCAACCCGCTCCGCCGCTGCTGCCAAAGTGCCTGGCGAAGTACGCCCCCCGTTGCAAAAGTTTCCACAGCTTTCGTCACAGCCGTCGGCTCCCGTTGATTGGCTCCGTTTCGCTGATATGGAAACGATGCTTGAGAACGGTGTTTCTATTCAGTCTTCCCAAGGAAAACCGGCCACGGTGAGATTCTTGTCCGAAGCACCGCGGAAACACTGCAGCATCTGCGACTGTAAAACACAGCGAAGAACGGATTATTCCACGTCCAACCCGCTCCGCCGCTGCTGCCAAAGTTAACGTGACGCTGACAGTCCCAGTCCTCACACATACCGACAAACACACACGTGTGTATGTAAACATTACAAGCACACGTGGGCATATGATTTGGTTTATGGGGGTTTAACGTCCAAAAGCGACTCAGGCTAAGAGGGACGCCGTAGTGAAGGGCTCCGCAAATTTCGACCACCTGGGTTTCTTTAACGTGGACTGACATCGCACTGTACACAGCCCTCTAGAATTTCGCGTCCATCGAAATTCAACCGCCGCGGCCGGGATCGAACCCGCGTCTTTGGGGTTAGCAGCCGAGCGCCATAACCACTGAGCCACCGCGGGAGCTACACGTGTGTATATGTATACAAAAATACATACACTCTCGCCTATAATACAACCATCAGATAAAGGGCATGGAATAGTATTACACACGAGGCTATAACATGAACTGACTAAGAGTTCACGCGTTTTTCATCTTAAGCGCCGTCTCAGCTTCACCCATATACAGTCCTACACAGAGGTGTCAGGGTCTGCGCAGGTATGCCGATCAGCAAAGTTATATCAATTACAGTTACGATTTATTTAATTTATTTGTAGTAGAAGTAATCAAACTCACATGCTACGCTCTGTTGGTTGAAGACCTTGATTCATTCATAAAAAAACAGAAACAAAGCACTAATTAAGCGCCCTTTGTATGAGCGCATATACGAATCCTCCGAAGAAGGTATGCCTGAAAGAGCATATTGAACCACTGGCACTTTTTTTTTGTGCAAAAAAAAAGAGTTTGAGCGGTTTACTAAAGTCTTAACAAGTGCTGCGTGCGTTCTTAATACGCATAATGTGATAAGGTTTTGTTTACACCACGCATGTCGAAGTTAGGATTGATTTCATTTAGTTAGGTTTAGACACGACTGCCATGAGACACGATTCAACATAAATTCAACAGCAATTACTCAACAATTGATGTGTTGACTACGTTCAAAAACAACTTTGTTCAAATTACCATGACCATGCTCAACAGCCTGCTGGCTTTGTTCACTTGTAATTGTGATGCAGAAGATGCTAAGTGAAATCCAAAAGAAAATCCGAAAACAGAATTAAAGCTACAGTAGAACGTCGTTGCGAGCTGGTTGGCTCATTTTGAGGAAAGGTAAGACTGGGCGAATAGAACACCGAGGAGAGGTAAGGAAACGAATAGTACAGCTGCGCACGCATGATGTTGTAATCGTTTCTTTGCCTCTTGTTCTCGTCCTAGAGGCTGCTCGGCACAAGCAAACCCGGGTTGCACAGGTGGCAGCGCGTGCCATCGCAGGGCAGTGGCGCATCGTGGAACCGCTGCACCACTGTGCCAGGAGATGTATGAGGACTCCCAGGGATTTATGAATGCTAAGTAGAGAATGACAAATTCTGCATATATAGGTATTAGCCCACTAAGCTACCGCGTCATAACCTCAAGGGGAAGTTTAAGTGTCCCCTCCAATATTTGAATGAGATTCGGTGCAGCAGCTAATTTCTTTCAAAGGTTTCACGTGGTTTCGTGAAGGAATGACACAAATCGCAATTCTGGATGCTTGGCACAGCACTGTTACCGGGCCCGACAGGTGGAATTTATTATCGCCTTTACGCTTGCCCCTGTCTTTTGCCGCTTTGTTTCTGTGGGCGCAATTGGTTTTAAATACTCTCCTGTTTCATTAAAGGTCTTCTCCTCCTCAGTTTTAAATACACGCAGTGCAATGATGTAATGAAGAAATTTCTCTGAGTTAAGAATTGTGGATTAGTTTTATCGGTTTTTGGCCCCAGTGCCTTTTTTTCTGACGCCGTTGCCTCGACACGCCAACCTTCTCAGTGGCTGGCATTGAGTTTGTGGAACGCCTAGACACGGCTATTACCCGGGCTATTATCGTGCAGAGGCTCCCCAGGCTCCCGTGTCCCACTGCCTTGGGAGTGAAAGGAACACGGTCGAGTGAGCAGCTCTCCCCTCTCGGAAGCTGCGCGGAGTGGCCGAAATTGCCGACGGGTCGATGAGGAGGAGGCGCGGGCTATCCGTGTCTGAAGCGAACCCACTTCGAAGGCAGCCGCCGCCCCGGCGGTTTTTCGGTTGCGTGCTTTGTCCCTCACCCGGACCCTGTCGCAGTGGAGAGGCTTTCCGAGGACGCTCAATTTCTGGTTCTTTTTTGTTTTCTTAGGACGGTTTTCTCTCCGCCATGGTCTTCTCTCTACAGTGTGAATGATGCGGGTGAACACAGCAGCTCGTCGAAGTGCCTGCGTGCTGGGACAAGGTTTTCTACCGCCATGTAACCGCACGATAGGTCCAAGGTTGAAAACGTTATCTCAGACCCTTATTTAATGATAGGAAGTAGCAGTCACTGACCATAGTCGGAAACAGAAAAGACGTTTCGAAACTCGTGCTGGTTTACTTTTTCACAATGAGCAGGGCAGAAACGTTGCCCCATTTATATGCGATAATATGACGTAATGATCGGGATTAGTCGCTTGGGATAGGGACGTCGTTTTTTTGTGTGCAGATTCTTGGCTGGTGTGGATAGAGATTTGCACAGAAGGCACGCCGTCAAATTGTTTTCTTCGGATAAGACAGAGTCGTTGCTCCGGTGAGTCTGGTAGTCAGTGTAGTGCGCGTGGCCTGCGAGCGCATTTGTGTCATGCGCGCCGTTTTTCACATCTTGCTGATAATCCTTTGGGCATCTCAAAAATTTTCCTGTCTCACAAATGTTAGCATGATTGCACTTCAGACGTGGTATCTTGTAGATAACTCCTTCGAACTGTTCATCGGGTAATCGGTCTTCAGCGCTGATTAGTTGGTTCCGTGCATTGTTCGACGGCATCTGCGCCACGTGCAAGTCCTATCTCGAACGCACACGAGAAAGTGCCTTGATGATGCCACGCACGTATAGGATGCCTTGGGCGCAAAAAGTCCTATGATTAGTGGGTGAAACTTGCTCTGTGTCTTTGTTATTAAGTGGCTGAGTTAACAAATTATTAAGTGGCTAAAAGTAAAGTCCCCGGTGCACTCCTTTTAACTCATTTTGCAATTATTTTTTCTTGCAGATGCCTGTCGCACGTTTAGTCAGGTAGACGACGACGGAGGCATTGTGCCCTAATCAGATGTTTCTGATTAAACATTCACATAGGGGGTGTGCGTAGGCTTTGTATGTATTGAGAAGGAAAGGGAGTTACATGTTTGATGCACCAGAATATCCGATAAAGGAAGGTGGTTTTCATGCTCAATTTCAACCATAAACTTCTAAGGTGGCTCCACCGAAGCGATGGCCTTGTGGTAGAGCATCCGCCTCGCATTCGGGAGGTGCTGGGTTCGATCCCCAGCGCCGCCGGGTACCCACCGGTTTCTAATCGGTACAAGATTTCCCCCGGCCTGGTGCTCGGCTCTTCTGGGTGAGATGCTTGGGAAAAGGGTCTTGACCACAGTTGCTCTTACGGATCAGCGATAAGTTCCGCCGTCAACAACGTTAAATCCGCCTCGTGCGGTAGAAGCCCATTTGTGGCCCTTTTTCAACCGAAGCGTGGCCTTGTGGTAGAGCATCCGCCTCGCATTCGGGAGGTGCTGGATTCGATCCCCAGTGCCACCGGGTACCCACCGGTTTTAATGGGTACAAGATTTTTCCCGGCCTGGTGCTCGGCTCTTCAGGGTGAATTGCTTGGGAAAAGGGTCTTGACCACAGTTGCTCTTACGGATCAGCGATAAGTTCCGCCGTCAACAACGTTAAATCCGCCTCGTGCGGTAGAAGCCCATTTGTGGCTCCAGAAATCCGACGGGACGTCAAGAAAGGAAAATAAAAGTGCATCGGAAAGCATGGGGACCTCAAACCAGGACTTTCAGATAGCGAGACGAGCACTCAACCCAACCCGTAGCACCACAAAACCGCGTTGCTTCTTGCGAACAAAGGTTAACCTAGCGCATGATTTGCCTTATGACTTTACGCTAATGAATCGGTTTGTCATTAGAAAGGAAGAGAAGAAAATTAGTTATTGAACGAAAGAATAAAAGCAAAAAACAACGCTTCAAAGCACGTATTCAAAGCACGTAAGTAGTCTTATGTGTCCTCCATAATGTTTATTTCTGCTAAATGCAAAAACATTGGTCCACATACCGATAGAAGACGATTGGCGTCGGAGTGAAGGTTTGCAGTATCGTTTCCTCCAGTTCTTCCGTGACGAGGTTTTCTGGTGTTGACTGAAATGGAAGCGCCCACCACGGTGCCTTGCATCTGTTTGTAGAATATCACATCTTACTAAAACCAATTGCTGCTCGGGCAAAACTATAATAATGTGCTCAGCCTTCGAACGTCAGAGGGAGTACCGCTTTCTAGACTGCTGTTGTTTTGCCACACTTCCTCACATGTGGTGACTGCTAGATCTACAAGGGTACTCGTGAAGAGTGCCATGATCTCGACAGAGACGACTATGTACTGTGCCTCCATGTGCAGGCCACGAATTTTTTTCCACAAAGGTTGAAGAGTTCCCAAAGTACGTCCTAGTCTTTCAGGCTAAAGGGCTCCGCATATCGTGGAGGTACCCTGAAAGTCGATGTAGTGAAAACCTTGCAAAATCCATTACCGGGTGTAGGGGGGCCCTGGCTTGCGGTTCTTGGGAAGGCCGTGTGTAGCAGGAACTGGACCCCTTGTAGATAGGAGGCGGCAGCAAAGTTTCTTGTTTTACCGATGAACAGAGTTCATGCAGTCTTGTTTGGTGTCTGGCCGTTCCGGTAGCGCGGTACAGGCGCGCACGTGCAGTCGTTCAGCGAATTGAGCATGCTGTGGTGGTAATCACTGCGATTGAGCAGTACGGTAGCATTCCCTTCCTCTGCTTGTAAGATGACAATATCCAAGTTTCTTCTGAGGTCTCGCATGGCTCGTTTTTGAGCCACAGAGAAGGGGGTTTTATGAGGTGATTCCGAAAGTATGCCAAAGACGCGAGTGCGGGCTTCATACCGGACGTTCGTTGGTAGACTGCTTACTGCACCGTCTACAGGACTGATAACCTTTTTCTTGTCAGGTTTGTGATTTGCGTTAAAGTTAAAGCCTCGGCACAAGACAGGTGTTTCGGCTGAGCTTGGCTTGTAGGAGGAGGAGGAGAGTTTAAGCTGAACCGGTTTCTCGTCCTGTTTTTTCAGTCCATAGCGGATTGATCTTTGACTTTTCAGGAGTAATATACAACATACCATGCCTGAACTGTAATCATGCTTACCTCAGCGAGACAGGAAAACTTTCGAGGAATATAAAGGATTATAAACGTGATGTGCCCAGCGACTGACGTGCCACGAATGCGCTTCCTGTCCTCGCACACCTTGCTGATCCCTATAACCAGTTTCATACATCGGGTGCAAAATATCGGTGGTTTTTGAGGAAAGGAAATGCCGGAACTAACTGCCTCGCTTCTTGGTGGACACCTTAACCGCACCGTGAGGGAAGTGAGCGAGGTAGGAGTGAAAGATGAAAGAGAAATAGTTGCCGTAGTGGAGTGCTCCGGAACAATTTCGACCACCTGGGGTTCTTTAAAGTGCACTGACATCGTACAGCACACGGGCTCCTTTTGCGCTTCGCCTGGGTACTCCGGCTCAGTAACTGAGCGCCCTAACCGCTGAGCCACCGCGGCGGGTCACGTCATGTTATTGTTGTTGGTCTCAGGTGGAGTGGCACATACCCACAGTGGGGGATTGGCAAGTTGCCTTGTGCAACGCTCTTACAGGCGTTCTTCTTTCTCTCTTTCTTCTTTCACTTCCACCGTGCTTTCTTCTCTTATGGCGCGGTTGAGGTGTTCACTTAAAAGCGAGACAGTTACTACGTCTTTCATTTCATCAAACGCCTATCTTACTGTTTGCACTGCTTACATCCGCGAACAAAAGTAGTGGGTGCCTCGTGGTGAGCAAATTAAAAATAGTAAATGATTTGCAGGCTGACTTGTTACGTTATATGTTTGCGATTAGCTTGATTGATTTAGTTCTTATTAATGACGACATGGGGCCGCTTTCTTGTGCCTGAGACCACTCGACCAAAAACAAGCCCGGAGTAACACGCCTCCCTTTATTTTTCATGCTGGCAACTTCCATACCTTCAGCAGCTTTGCCCGCTATATATATAAAACGGAGTATAGGCTGACTACAGCAACGCCTCTATCTTATTCAGAGAAAAGAACCTGATGACACAACTTCTGCTCGAATCTATTTATCCACGCCACCCAAAAACCTTAATACAAAAACGAAGGCCCCATGCCAAGCATCTACGCCCGATCATTACGCCATATTCTTCGCATATAAGTACACCACCACTCCTTTCTTGCTAACTGCGAAAAAGAAACCCCTACGGGTTTCGAAACGACTTTCGTTTTCTTCGACTGTTGACTTACATTTCATCACATCTCCATGTCTGAGCAGACAAATTTCCGTCAACCTCTCGACTACAGATCCTTATTTACGTCCACCTCATGGCCCCCCTTCCGGTAGGGGTCCATAGACGCCTTGTCGTCAATTCATTCCCCAAAAATATGCTACCTGGCCGTCGTGATACGCGTCGCCAGCTCAAAGCCCAATCACTGGACGCGACATACCTTGCCGACGAGCACGTAACATACTGGGACGCTGCACGGCAAAATGCAACCACATTCGTGGCTTGTGCAACCACGCCAGAATCCACTCTCATCCTCATCGCCACAGTACGAGCCCACTCTCCCACCCCGGCGGAAGAAACCGCCATAGCGCTGGTCATCGCTGATTCACGTGCGAGCACAGTCCTGAGTGACTCCCAAAAGAGCGATACAGAATTATTCGACAGGTTTTATCTGCTACTCCACTGCACGCATCATTCGCGGCTGCACTCCCGGCCATAAGATCAACCTGGTCTGGGTACCCGCCCATACGGGAAACTCTGGAAACGAAGAGGCCAACCGACTAGCCCGAGGCCTAACCAAGCGGACTGCCGGCCCCACGTATCCAGAAGCTCTTGCTGAGGCTCCCCAGACGTTTGCTGAAATCATCAACCTCTACAGAGAGACGAGACGCCGATTCCCGCCTCCCCACCCCGACTTAAATCGAGCGCAAGCCACCATCCTCCTCAGGTTCCAGACACACTCGATCCTTGGCCATTCTAAATTATCACTCAATACAACCCGGCCTGCTAAAATTGTAACCAGAGAGAAATCACCACCCAGGCGCATATCCTCTGAGGTTCCGCGGGAAACCCGTCCCTGCCAGCTCCCTCCAAGGAGGGATGGAACAATTAAACTCCTCAGAAATCCAGACAAGACCATCCAACTGGCACTCGTTTCGTGGGCTGATGAAGTCTCCCCCACCTGGCGGCCACACCAAGCCCACCTACCCTAAATCGCGACAGTGTATGGCAATAAAGTTGTTTCTCTCTGTCTGTTTTGTATCTTGAGGGTCGTACATTGAAAGGACTAGTGCCTATTTTAAGAGGCAATGAAACGCTTGTCACATGAATATAGCAGCGGATAGGAACAACTGTACTGGCTGCGCAAGTGAAAGCAGCTAAAAAACCCAGAATTCACGAGAGACTGCTTGAATTAAAGCAATGACTGCTTCTAATCGCTTCCGTAAGTTGCAGCTACAACGTCGCGGAGTTGTGCCGTTACGACTAGCCTACTTCGGCAGAATTGTCATGTCGTTGCAAAGCGACCCAAATGCGCAGATATTCCTATAGGCGGAGCAGGAAATGGTTCCTTTCACAGTCGTTCTCTCAAGACCTCCGTTAGAAATGCTACCAAGATCACATATTGCGAATATATGATAATGGCGAGCCAGAACTGCTTTCTTATATTACTTCTTTTAGCTGCGCGCATAATTCTGTATATCTTTTTCACATTGATATTATAGCTATAGCATTACCTTCACGATGCAGCAGTGGTCCTACGTAGTATCCAGGTAGCTATACTTTAGCCTATAAGGAGTCTTCTAAACGGCACCACTGCCTCCACTTTCATAGCAGGGACGTGAAGCATTGAGAAATAAGCAATCCCTATAGTGAAGTACTCCGCTGAACACATATCTGTTCTGAGCAATCCGACATTAACCAGAACGAAATAAAGGCCCAAAATGCAATCATACCACAAAAGTGTCCCGTTTGACTAACTGCCGATGCGTTCACACATTCGCACGTTCGCACCAGCTATAGCGAAGAGCACCCTTGGACGCAGCCAAACTGCGTAACTCAGTTCATAAAACTAGTTTCATACTCAAGCCCTCAGCTTTCGCGCGCATGAATGATCGTCGAAGGACCATGAACGCAAGTAACGAGATGACCACGCATTTGACGGAACCTTGCAGAACACGCAAGTGTCGACCACGAGAAACTCTGACGAAGATTCTTCGCAGGGTCCGCGGTGCCGGGGCATGAGAATTTAATGAAGCTTTTCTAATAAAGAATGCGTGAGAGTACGTCAGTGACCCATCAGTGGCTTTGTACAGAAGTGAATTAGCATTTTTGAATTCTGTATAGAACGGTATCATTATGGTGCACGTTTTCAAGGCATGTCGTGAGAATATCTGTCGCGCATGCGGCAGCCAGTTTTATCTCTCAAGATGTCAACCCCTGAATGAATCAGTGGCTAGCTGTGTTCCTTCGCCCATACTCTTCTGCGTGTCGTGGTTTTTTGTGCAAACCTTCGTAGCCTTACAAAGGAATAACCAACTAGCTTGACAACAGCTTTTTCGGCTCATGTAGAAACAGCGCGGAAAATACGAAAACAAAACAAAGTTACACGTGCGGACAAAGGAACCACTTTTATTGCGAAAGTACTTCTTCAAGGAGTTAAACCCAACCAAGAATTTTGTGGCGTCCCTGACCTTGAGGGTGCAGAATAATATGAATATTGCCGCGACCGGACCGGACACTAGCCATGTAGGCTATCGGTCCAAATATTTTGTACAATTTTTTTTTGAATTATGAAATAAAGCTTCCTTTCATGATGATGACTGGGTTTGGAACCTGCGGTGGCGCGCAC
Source organism: Amblyomma americanum (assembly GCF_052857255.1). Taxonomy (NCBI): domain Eukaryota; kingdom Metazoa; phylum Arthropoda; class Arachnida; order Ixodida; family Ixodidae; genus Amblyomma; species Amblyomma americanum. The sequence continues at coordinate 36,204,274 of NC_135500.1, read as the reverse complement.
AGATCAGCTTCGCTAAACTGCAGCACACTCTCCAGCTGTGCATTGCACGTTGCCGTTTTCATCAAGTCCCATTTGCGGTGCGAACAGATCAGGTCAGCTTAGCCTCGATCACAGCTTAATCTCAGTCTAATATCGTCGCCAGACGTGCCGAGGACACGGCAAAGCAAAACCACGAGCCAACCAGGCTAAACGCATGTGTTCGCACGTATACTGCTCGGTTGAACTGCATTTAAAACCATTCCACTTTTTGCGCACCGTTTCTACAAGTATCAAGATGAACTGACTAGCTCAAACAAGAAATTTAATAGCGCTCTCCTCGCGCCCGCCAGAGAGAATGGAAGAACGATTTTAGGATAAAGACTCCAAATAGAGACTCCAAATAAACACTCCAGGAGAAGACGGAGCGAGCGCGTCGCGCCACAGACCGGGCGTCTGTTTTCTCAGCGACTCTGGCGGCGCGCCGAGCAGAGGTAGTTTCAATGAGACCTGGAAGGGTCTGGGACACGGACGCAACTTCACGCAGGCTGCAGCGGCGGCTCTCTCTGTCTTCGTGCGACCTAGGCCAGCCGTGAGGCTGAAAACGTCCTAGAAACCCACTTTCCCACCCGCCTCTGAACAGGCGATGAAAGGAAAGGGGCGTATAGCGAACGGAAAGCGCCCGTCTAGCCTTGACGCGCTCTCTTCGTCGTCTTATCGGCGCTGCTGTAATATGTCTGATAGCAAGAGCGCCTTCGCCCAAGCCAGTCATAATTTTTACATGCGGGACACAGAGAAGTACGCGCCTAAGGAAGGGAGTGTTGTGCACTAGTTTGGTTTGCGGCCAGGCTTCGGCCGGCGAAGGACATGAACCCCGGCATAACGACGATTGCTATGCGTGAGCTGCGAGCTCAACTTTGCTAGCTGAGTGCAAAGTGACCGTTACTTTTTAATGCACGCCTTTTCTTTGCTGTTGTAGAAGTTGTTATATAATGTTGATGTCTGTTCTCCGAAGCGAGTTTGTGTGCCATCAAGTCTTTATCATTTAGAAGAAGCGCTTTTCTGCATTCTCCACTGTGAGGTAGCGCGTACATCCAACAAGAAAGAAGAAAGGAAAAAAAGCTTGCCGCAGAACACTTCTGCCCAAGCACAGTTGTCGTGCTCTTGCATATTTAAGAGAGTTCGGGGAGAACGGTAGGTGTTAAAATTAACATGCAGAAAGCCAAAGCGATCTTCAACAGTATCGCAAGGGAACACCAGTTCACAACTGTTAGCGAAGTGCTCGAAGTGGTAAGGCAATACGTCTGCTAAGGGCAGGTAGTGGCCGCTGATCCGGATTATGAGGGGGAAATAACTCAGGGTAGTGTCCTTGGCCCTGTTTTATTCTTACTATATATTAATGACATCGTTGCCTCAGTTGACATCGCATCTGTTAGTATCAGGCTATTTGCAGATGACTGCGTTCTGTTCAAAACTATTCGTTGTACCGGACCAAATTGCTTTGAACAATAACCTTTATGCTGTACACCAGTGGTGTAGCCTTTGGTCTATGGAATTAAACCGAGAAAAATCCGTCCTTCTTCAGGTAACTAACAATTAAACCCCGTTTCAGTTTTTGTACAAAATCAACGAATATCCAATAGTTCAGGTCGACGAGTATAAATACCTAGGTATGACGATAACTAATCACTTGAATTGGACGAGCCACATTAATAAAACCTGTGCATCAGCCTTTAAGAAACTAGGTTTTCTTCATTTTAATTAAGATCAGCCCCTTCCCATGTTAAGTTGCTTGCATTCAATACCCTAATCAGACCTCAGCTGGAGTATGCTTCTGTAGTATGGGACCCTTACTTGAAGAAAAACGTAACCAAACTAGAAATGGTACAGAGAAAAGCCGTCCGTGTCATATTCAATTCATATGGCCGATTAGATTCACCATCGTCTCTGATGAGTGCTAACAACATTTTGACGTTAGAAAGCCGACGAATGATTTCCAGGCTGCGGTTTCTGTATCTGCTCAACAATCACCAACTTGGCATCAATCCACAATTGTTCATTCATCCACGTGTGAGTCGTCAAACTCGGCACTCCCACCGTCACAGCCTGGAACCAATCTTTGCACGTACTAACAGATTTAAAGATAAAATTCTTTTTTTCCACACACTGTCCCTCAGTGGAATGCTCTTCCAAGAGATGTTTTTTCCGCTGAGAATGTAACAGTTTTTGAAACAAGTGTACGAAAAACCCTGTGCTGATTTTTTCCTTTATATATATTTTTTTGCTTTAATGGTTGCCGATTCATTTTCCCCTTTTCTACTTTATATCATGTGTTTGCACTGCACCCTGTTCGTTTTATATTTTGTGATTGCTTCCCAATGGTGGCGCTGAATTGCATTTTTTGTGACCTTATTGCCCTTCCTGCTTAGTCTGCAATGACTGCAGTATGTTTTACATAAATAAATAAATAAAAAAGGATAAGACTGTGGTGGAGCGCATATGGCACGTTCTTTCAGATCATGAATGGCAGTTCAGTCAGTCAATCAATCAATCAATCAATCAATCAATCAATCAATCAATCAATCAATCAATCAATCAATCAATGAATTAATGAATGAATCAATCAATCAATCAATGAATTAATGAATCAATCAATCAATCAATCAATCAATCAATGTTTTATTATCCTCATCAACATAAAGAAATTGCAAAACAGTGCTTGGACCCATAGCAGGGGGCTAGTTTTGGATCCAAATATAAAACTGCATAGGATTAGGCAGTCTTCACAATTGGAATGATACGGGCCTGCGAATTTAACAATATAATATGGATTAAAACAAATAACAAAAAAATATAAAACACAAAACCATGTAGCGGCACACAATTCCCGAAGGGCGGGATGTTATACATGAACTGTAATACATGAAACAAGATAGTGGCGCTGAAGGAAACTGCAAAATAAGAGTAGGATGTTTTACATTGAACAATACTGAATGCGTTGGCATAACAGAAATTTTCGCCTTTTGCTTAAGATAATAAGCTTTCAACTTTTTGGTAAAACTCAGTTCCAGCCTTCACCTTTTTGGTAAAACTCAGTTCCAGCCTTAGATCAACTCGTATTTTGTTCCAAACTATGGCTCCAGCGTACTGAATGAGTCGCATCACCATAGAAATTTTTTTGTTGGGAGAATATTGAAATTTCCAGACATGAAGTTTCTTGTGGGTCGTAGTGGGCTATAGAGTAAGGACACGGGCAATGGATGGTTGTATCGAGTTAAACTTTGAAAACCGCGTGCTGTTTGTACTTCTCGCAAAATGATCAAATGGCAGCAACTTCTACTGACCAAAGAGTGGTTCACTTGGCCCATTACATTTCGCGAAGTTCATTATTCTGATTGGTCGCTTTTGTAAGCGTCTAATGGAGTCAAGATATGAGGTGTAAGTCCAGCCCCAGGATTCAATACAGTACGACAGGTGACTATTAAAAAACGCAAAGTACAGTATTCGCAGCGTGTGGGTTTCAAAGCAATCAGACATTGTAGAAGAATATAGAAACCGGAAGCTACATTTGAACACACAGCATTAGCATGATCTTTCCAGTGTAGATTGTTGTCGAATACATCACCCATGTTTTTAAAAGAGCTTGTTTGCGTGAATGCATTATTAGAAATAGCCGGTTTAATTACAGACCTGTTTTGCATTTCTTTAGAAAATGAAACAGTATGTATTTAGTTTTGCCAGTATTAATAGATAATTTTTTGCCAAAAACCAGCCTGATATTCTAGCTAATTACATGTTCAATTTATCTTGAAGTTCGACCTTATTATCAGCAGTGAATATGATTGCAGTGTCGTCAGCATACATGAGCAATTCAGAATTGGTAAGCACTTGAGGCAAGTCATTAACGTAAAGAGTAAAGAGCAGTGGCCCAAACACTGACCGCAAGCACTGACAAAGCACTGCGAAACCCCTGTGCGTATCACTTGTAAAGAAGATGTTGTATTATTCATTGAGACAGTTTGCTGATGATCAGTAAGGAAACTAAGAAATGAATCAAAGGTGTTGCTCCGGAAACCATATACCTTAATTTTGTCATGGTCCATCGTATCAAAAGCTTTCCGTAGATATAAAAAAAACACTACAGCAGTGATCTTATTATTGTGCAAGGCCGTTTAATTTTTTTGGCTTAGAGAAAGAACTGCAGATGATGTAGAGAAGTTACTACGGAAACCGTATTGCTATGTGCAAATTCTATTGTATTTTAAAGAAAATTGTTGATGCGTTTTGATATCAATTTTTCGAGGGTGTTATTAGTAACATTCAAAAAAGAAATGGATCTATAGCTAGAGGGATCGGAACGATCGCCTTCTTTAGAGACCGGCGTTACTTTCGCTATTTTTAGGCGCGACGGGTAAGTTTCAGTTTGTAGGCAGTGGTTAAATAAGCGGCATAAGTTTGTGCCAAGAATGCCGATATTATCTTTAATGAGGCGCACAGTGATCCCGTCAGGACCAGCAGCTTTATTCATGGGTAAAATGGTGACAAACGAGTTAACTTCATTACTATGTTGCATAACAAACGTGTTTGTTATTGGAGAAAGAGTAGTAGCCGTCACGTAGTTGGAGCAAATCTTAGCAGCTAGGGCTGAACCAATGCTAGTGAAGTAAGAGTTGAAGTGCTCGGCTGTACTTTGAGTAATAATGTCTGGTGCCTAGTGTTGTTTGCGGGAGATCCCAATAATCTCGTTTACAATATTCCACTTTTTATTTATTTACAGAAGCTTGTCTAATGAGACGCGAGTAGTATTCTTTTTTACGAGCCATCATTAATGAAACGAATTTATTGCGTGCGTCCTTGAACTGACGTAAATAGTAGACACTGCCTTTACGGTGAACGATTTATGATACCAGTAGTCCTTTGTTATTAAATCTAAGATTTGCTCCGTTATCAAGGGACGAGTGCACCTCAAGAGAAAAATATAGAAAAGCTGTATATTACCGGTACTCCCCTACGCGGAAGAAACGTGGAGGCTAAAGGAAAGGGTTCAGCTTAAGTTAAGGAGAACGCAGCGAGCTAAGGAAAGAAAAATGATAGGTGTAACGTTAAGAGATGAGAAGCGGGCAGAGTGGGTGAGGGAAGAAATGCCGGTTAAGGACATCCTAGTCGAAATCAGGAGGAATAAATGGGCTTAGGCAGGGCGTTTAATGCGAAGGCAAGATAACCGCTGGTCCCTAAGGGCAACGGAGTGGATTCCAAGAGAAGGCAAGCGTAGCAGGGGGCGGCAGAAAGTTAGGTGGGCGGATGAGGTTAAGAAGTTGGAAGGGATATGGTGTCTGCAGCTGGCAAAGGACAGGGTTAATTGGAGAGACATGGGAGAGGCCTTTGCCCTGCAGTGGGCGCGGTGAGGCTGATGATGATGATGATGATGATGATGATGATGATATACGTGTAATTAAAGAATAAATGCGTCAAGATAGCGCTGACAAGGGAGGAGAAGTAGAGAACTAAATATTTTCCACGCATTTCATTTAAAAGTGATCTTCGCAAAGGAAAGCAATAGATTATAAAAATGTAACTGTACAGAAAACTTTAGTGGCGAGCAAATGGATGGATGCGGAGGAAATGTGACATCATTCTTCTTTCAATCGTCAGTCTATTCTAGTTATGATTATATTTCAATTATGATTCTATTCAAGTTCTGCTTCCACTGTTTTCAGTCCCCACCCTACTCCAAATTATGATTCTATTTAAGTTCTGCTTCCACTGTTTTCAGTCCCCACTCTACTCCAATTTTGAATCTATTCCAATTCCGAGTACGCAACTACGCAAACTGTACCACGCCTCATTGTTACATCGCGGCGAGCTCTCATGCCGATACCAGCGCAGTGGCGCGATGGTTAAGCGATACCCCATTGTACTGGCAGGTCGGTCTTTCAAACAGAGCTACCGGTGGGTCATGTCAGACCCAGGTTGCTCTTCCCAAGCAATGCGCGACAGGATAGCTCTCGCAATCCCCATTTTTGCGCACATAGTTCTTCGGGAAGGCCTGCTGTTGAGCAAATAATGTTCTCTTAGCCATCATTTTCTTGCTGAGTCATCCTTTGTTCGTGGTTTCCCTCCTCTTTCCTTTAAGTTCAGAAAGGAGTGGGAGATGGGGCGGTTTACACGGGGCAGATGGAGAGAGGCAAATCCTCCTCAACACCACCTACCAGGTGGAGGCTTCACATAGGCGCCCACTGCTTCTCCGCCGGACAGTTTTGCCTTCTAGGCCCTCCTAATGTTATCGCATAAAAAATAACAAACTAGAAGGGACGGCTTCATGTCCCCAAACACGTAACACTGACGGCAAGCACTATAATGTTTTTTTTTATTTATACTAAAAGCTTCCGGCACACGGAATTGGTTGTAGCCCTTCGCAACTACCTCTACGTTGTTCGAGATTGTTGCGAGTTCTTCCAGTGCCTTATCTCTAAAATTCTTCTCCAATTTTGTATTGAGCAAGTGTGAGAGTGGCGGGGATTGCGTTTGTCGACGACCGCCGAGTTCGTTTCCTCTGTACATCACCGCCTGCGAGTTCAGTTCTTTGTGGGCGCAAGTAAACGCAATAGAAGGTTCGTTTCAGTGACATCTAGTCTGTTGTCTCCGGTGTAGCCACCCCCAGGTGACATTATACACTGTGCTTACGTCAGACATGCTGCCATGCGTACAAATGGAAGGGTGCCGAGCCTCTCTGATGTCAACCGATCCAGGCTGCTGCCTTTGTGGACGCACCCTACTGTTCGTATGAATGAAACTGTCAGCCGCAGGTGAAGCCGCAGCGGACGCCGCAGCGAGCACGACATTATTGAAGCCTTTGAAATCAGGGACCGGGAGTTGAGCACGTTGTCCCCTTTCGAGATTGAAAAAGGTTTATTAACTTACAATGAGGAATATTTATATGCAGATATTTGGACCGATAGCCTATGCGGCATTCAACGGTTCAATGCAAATTGATACAATATCACATAGGTCAGCCGCTACAAATTCAATAAGTACCAGATCAAATGTTCAAAATTTTAGTAAAGTGTCGCTTGCAGGTGAGTTAAGAATTCCTGGTCTGCTGTATTCCAATTGGCAAGGAGTACGAAATTTTTACCCCAGAAAATTATGTTCGTCGTTCTCTGAACATATTGCGGCAGATAGGAAGATTGAAATTACCATTGCTGGTTTACCTCGTGTTGGGAACTGCTATACAAAACGCATTAAGAGGCAGGTGGTATTATTAGGGATATTGCTATAAGAAAGACGTGTCTTTAAATCGATTAAGGTGCTCAAAGAGATTACTTGACCAACTTCAAAAATGTTATTTCTACAACTTCCAGAGGGAGTGAACCCTGTGGTTAGCAAAGCGCGTTTTGGAGTGTCAGTAATGGTAATAATTGCCTTTTGTATGTGCTCCGCATGAATCAGTGCAGTAACTCAGATGGTTGTGACACAGTAAAAAAGTAAATTAACTGAAGAATGGTGCGTGGAGAGTGCTGGCGTGCTTTTGCCAGAGTCAAACAACCGTATGCTTCCTTTTTGCATACACAGCGCCTGTTCCTTCCAAAGTAAGTGGCTATCAAACACAACTTCTATGAATAAAATAAGCGCACTCGGAATAATGTTATTAATAGAAATAGCCCTATGATATACAAACCTTCGTTTCGTACAGAACTCACATCCTTAGTTTGTTTAGTGTTTAAAGCGGAGTGGTTGTTATGAGGCAATGTCAAAATGTGTTGTAGTTCGTTATTTCGTTTTCTATTACCTCTTTGTTAGTTTGTTGCAAAAAGTTTACATACATGTTTCTCAACAGGCGCACTGATTTGGCCGAAGAGCAAGCATGCTGGCCTTGGGATACGCAAAGCACACCTTCTTTCAGAAGTGCACAAGGAGTTTTTGTCTAAGCCGTGCAGTGACGTCCTTATCGCATCCGTGGAAGTTGGAACCAAGTGTAGGAGTTGCAACGGGAGCTCCGCTCACATTCCAGGGTTTTTAAAAGACAGAAGCATTGAGCGCATCAGAGGACAACGACACTACGAAAGAAAACACAGTGGACGCACAAGCGATGACTCCGTAAGCAGGTTTTTTTTAACCTCGGAACGGAACTTAAGTAGATGATGCTCAATGTCACGGATAAACAACAAGCGGTATTTTGTAGTGATAGCTACATTACGGCAGCATTTCGAGCCTTCAGCGTGTCGGCGCCGCCGCCCTGTGGCTGCGCCGCCACGCTGTCACGTGGCTGGTCACGTGGTGGAGAGCAGCTGCCGCGGCGCGGCACCGTGGCTGATCACGTGGTTCGTCACGTAGTTAGTCAAGTGACCAAGTTTCACTCGGCAAGCTGTAGCTATCGCGTCAATCCAGGTTTAACCAGAGCTAAACCACCGCCAATTTTTATTTTATTCGAGATGTTTTCCATTAGGCATAATGAGAAAGGGAGAGATTCATGCTATTGTTAATGATATTGTTACCCACTTCTCTGAAAACTCTCACAGTTTTGCTGGTGCACTTAAGAAAGCACTTAACAGAATTAGGGGATTTAGCACTAAATTTTATTTTCCTCCTATAGTGTCTCTCATTATGTATTTTCTATATACCGTAATAGGCTGTACTTATTATCGACGTCCGAGGGTTCTCATTGCTTGTTTCAATGCTATCTTTGTGTCGTGCCGAGTGCTGTATATTAGTGTTATTTAGACTCTTTTTATATTAATGCTGATTGAACGTAAACGCTATTGTGCGTAAGTTAGCCATTTCAGATTAGCCTCTACGTATTATATGTACTTGGACCCGCACTAGTTATTGACTTTGGGTCCAAAAAAAGTTTTTGAACTTTTATACGAGAAATGTGAAATAAATTGAAATTAAAATTGAAGCACAGTGCCGAAAATTGAAGGCAAACAATAACAGTGCCAATGAAAACCAAAGCGAATCTCATCAAGAGCCCATATGCCAGCCCGCTTACCGATATAGCACCATTATCAACAAAAGCAGCTGTCAAGTGACTCGAGAAATTATCGAAGCTGAAATGATGAATGGTTTAGGTTATTCCTGCATCTCCAAGCCATTAACCACGCTTATTCGCAAAAAGTTATTGTGCTTGCGTCACCGCATGTATATCCCGCTGGCTGCGAATGCGTTATGTTGACCACGGTGAAGTTATATTTCATTCCGAGGCTGAAAATAAACTGCTCTAACTCAGCGCTCATGCGTCCTATGTCTTTGCTTTTTCCTTGTGTCGTCATCCACTGGTTCGCTCTACACTTCTGTCATGACAAATGAACAGGCCCAAACTACAACGCTAGTTTTGGAATAAATGGCAGCAATCCGTAACGACATGCACAGCTTAGCTTGAGTTTTTGAGCGATTGAGCTCTTTCAATTTGATAAATGGTGTGCATAGCTTCAAGAGAAGGCAATCGTTGACGGGAATTGGAGGGAAACAGGTGGGCGGTCAAGATTAGGAAGTTTGCGGGGATTAGGCGGAAGCAGATGGCACAGGACAGGGTTATTTGGAGGGTAATGGCAGGACTTGTTTCTGTAGTCGACGAAGTTAGGCGGAAGATAGTGGTGATGTACGTCCCCTTCTTGCAATCATTTTACTATACTTAGAAATGCTGGCTGCAATCTTTTTTTTTGTTTTGATGAGTTTTGTTTTCATTGTTGGCCGAGCGCAGGCCTAGCCTAATGCTTTCTTTCGAGAAACTCACTTTGAAGTCATGTCGCGTTTGATTGCTACTTTTTATGCCCTTCCCCTCGTGATGGCTTCTGTCTTCCTTGCCATGCATTTTTCCGCCGTTAGTTTCAAAGCAGGTATTCCAGGGTGTGCTTCGAGTTGAGCAGTACCCACATCATATGCCATTATAACAAGGCGGACTAGTTATTGCACATTCCTCATTAAAAAAAAAGAAAAATACTGCTCAGTATGTTGGGACCCTTTTAAAGCACAGATTGGCTTTCTTGTGGTGCGTGACGTTTCTCCTCATGACTAAAAGAAAAAGACCGATGTAGCCAGCCGACGAAAAGTGAGCAGCGTGCTTGGAATACTGGGATTCATGAGGCTCTCCGTTGCCACAGCCTGGTAATCTAGCTTCCTTGCAGCTTCCTGTTTTAGGCGTGTTTGTTTTCTGCTCTGTGAGACTGCTCAGTTTACAGCGAGATTCCATCATCCCTTTTTGTTCCGCGGTGGCATACTTCCGCCCGCAGCTTCAGAATGCGCCTCCCCTTTCATCGATGAGGAACCCGAGAGGCAACGCAAAAGCTTCGCAACGCGTTCCAGCGCCAGATGTCGCCCTGGGCTCTTCTTCTATTTGGAAAGGCTCAATGGGCGTCGTGTTGTCATGCCGCGCGCCTGCTGCTGTCATTCTCGGCAGGAAGAGACTCTTTGCTTTGTGGTTTTGATCGTTCGGCTAGCTGTATATTGTTCACGTTTCTCCTCCACTGCAACGCAATAGCTCTGCCAGGAAGTTTCGGTCCCGACACCCTATCCTGTCCCCTGTGGGGGCCTTACAGCACGTGCTCCTTTCTTTTTTCCGGACCGTAATGCTCCAAGAGTTTGCGTCCTCATCCGCCGTGAAGAAGAGACGAAGACAGCTGTCCTTTTTCATCCGCTCAAAGCTTATGTGGATCAGTAGGGAGTTCTCGCAGGCCACTTGATCCATTCGAAGAAATCTAAGAGTACTCGAGTAGGACGAGTACAAGAGGCAAAGAAATGAATACAACACCGTCTGCACAGACTGCCAACTGTTCATTCATAGTAGCGCAAGCACATATTATACCATGTGTTTCAGGGAAGGTTTAATTAAATACGATAGTAAGTCGGGCGAGTTGGTGATACATATTTGAAAAATTACAGCACGGAAAACGGGGACTTTAAGGGTAGAAAACACAGGACAAGTGCTGTTTAATTAAATCTCAAAATAAGGTAAAATATGGCTTTTTCACCATAGCGGACACCACTGTTAGCGGTCACCAGAAAACCGGTGACCCGTTTTAAGTAGCCACGTGGTTAACTTATTTTTATTAACAAAGTTCAGTTCGTTTATTTTCGGAGTAGTTACAGACAGAACTCTTAAATTCCCCTGAGCTGAAACCTGCACTCAGCAACTCGACGACGTCCAGGGGCCGTAGTAGAAAACAGCAGCCAATGCAGGTCCTGAAGCGGTAAAAAGACTACACACCTATTAAAGTTAGAACATGTACAAAATCATAAAGTACCAAACACACGCATCATGAAAAAAGAATCCATTAAGCACACAAACACAGGACAATTGCATTCATTTGTTAAATCATAATGAAAAATCACAAACAAATAAGAACTTCCAGCATTTCAGGGCGACGCGTATCGTTTCAGTTGAGGTTGCAAAATTTGTTTTTAAATTCTTTCTTTGATTAAAAAGCCTCTTTTGGGTATTTGTTTAGAAGTAATGGTAGGTTATGTTTTAATGACTGAAACTTGCACTGCGTGCGGAAATAGGGAACTGAACAATACGGAAGGTTTGTAATGCGGACATTTGTTGTTCGTTGCTGTAATGATGCCACAAGTTTAAGAAAATTTGTAGATTCTGCGGAGGAGAAATAGACCCGGTTTAACAACTGATGTTCACTACTGTGCATGAGACAATTGATGCCGTGTTTCGCGAATAGGTTCTTTGTGGTTCACTGTATGTCAACGTTCGCCAAATAACGCAAAACGTTCTTCTGATCGTTTAACAGTACCTTATGCTGGGCTAGTTGGTGTAACCTTGAGTGACAAAAGTAAAAACAGCGCTAATTTTTACACAAACCACAGAGAAAGACCAGATAGGACGGGCGCTGACTCTAACTACGTTTATTGAAAGCTACATTTTGCATATACATAGTCCGAAGAAGGTGAACGCATGCGCATTTCTTACATGCTAAAACAGAAAAAAAGCAAAAAGGAGAAAAAACAACAACAACAAAAACACACTCACTGTCAGACAAAAACTACTCAATATCGCGTAGTTTTTAGCAATCTATGCTCACTTTTTCGTAGGGAGATAGAAGTGGTGGTGACGCACATGCCACCTCTCTGATAAAAAAGGCTTCTGCCAGTTCCCGAGCTAATATATCTTTGCTTGTAGCTAGAATTTTATTCTCTCCAAGTCGTGGTTCGCAGTTTTTTTCGTTTTTATGAATGCAGGAGCGGCAATGGGCGGGTAGGTTTTCGGACGAATCTGGTGCGTTCCCTAACGACCTTTTATGTTCCCCTGCACGCTCGTTTACGCAGCGTCCAGTCCGGCCGGCGTACACCTTGCCACATGCAAGGGGGATCTCGTAGACCACTCTCGTGGCACACCCTACGTAGCGCTTGGAGTGCTTATTTTCACACCTAGATGTAGCTTTGGCACCGCTGCTAACCTTGGGGCACATCTTGGCCAATTTTCAGGCGGCGGAGAAGACCATGTGGACTCTGTACTTGTTGCCAACTTGTTTTAAATTGTGGGACACCTTGTGAATGTAAGGGTATCACCTCTGGTTTGGATTCGCCGAAGTCTTCTTTCCGGCTTTGCCCCTTTGGCTTACCCTTAAGTTTCTGCAGCAGTGCCTAGCTCACGGCAGCCAAGACGTGGTCAGGGAACCCTGCTTCATGCAGTCTATTCGCCTCACCCTGGAAGCTCGCCCGCATCGTGTGAGGGCACGACTTGAGGAGTGCTTATTCTATAGAAAGGGTGGCAATAGCCCTCTTAACAGATTTTGATTGAACCGAATCGAAAGATAAAAAATCTTTCTTGGCCCTAGGAAGGTAGCGCCAGCAAACACTTCCGTCCTCCAGCTTAATGTTAAGGTCCAAAAACTGGAGGCAGTCCTGTTCAGGAACCTCAAATGTGAAAGAGAGCCCCTTTTCATGTTGTGCGAACATTTCTAAAATTTTCATGGCAGTCTCCTCATAGCGGCCTATGCCATATGCTTCTTTAAAATCCGTAAAAAATCATCAACATGTCTAAAAATCTTTAGGACAGTTCCATCGTCAGTTGGTGATGCCCAAATGTTGTGAATGGATGCAAGAGAAAGGTTACATAGACCTGGCGCGACACATAAACCAATGCAAATGCCCTGGCGTTGTAGGAACGGCCGGTTGTCAAACTGGATCAGAATCAGAATCATGTTTATTTAATCAAGAAGGAAAATACTGTCTGCGTAAATGTATACAGAACGAGGTCCCGTAGTCAGCGAGGTTGGTTGAGGTGTTGAAATGCTACAGGTGGGGTTAGCCTTGCTTTATCTGCCGGCAATTGCTCCGCCGCAGCGTAACTTCGATATTAACAATGCCGCATCTACCCCGCTAAGCGCACAGCCTCTTATAATAGCACACATTCTCTCCCGCAGTCACCATCTATGCACACAATCAATCCACACAGTTCACATCACAGTCAACTCCAGAAGTCACCATCTATTCACATATTCAGTCACAGTATATCATAGGTCATTGTAGTGCCACACTCCATACACACATTCACGCACAGTATAAAGTAGTCCACTCCGGAAGACACCATCTACGCACACATTCAATCACCGTAGGCCATAGTCCGTTCCTGCTGTCACCATTTAAAAAAGAGATCCGTGTTTTGCAGAAATGTTAAAAGAAGACGTGCAGCCTCCCTTCTGCATGTCTGGTTTCCATTCGGGTAGACAATGTCCTGAACTGTACTGTGACGGGTTCCTGTCTTCTTGAAGGAAGTGAACATCACATGCCCTTCCGCGTTGTACTCTGGGCAGTACATAATATAATGTTCGATATCCCCACACACACCACATAAAGAGCAGAGCGGAGACGATGCTATGCCCGTGTTATGCATTCATTCAGGAGTGCGAGCAGAGGCCGTGCGAATTCGATATAGAAGGGTCGCCTGAGATCTTTTCAGTCCCTTGGTCACACATGGCTTGTGGGACGCACTCCACAGGGTACTGAAGTGATCGAGCACCGTTTTCCTGCAGAGACTTTTCCCATCTTGAGGTACTTTTTTTGATGGAATCCTTGAGAGAGCTTTATGGGCGAGACTGTCTGCAACCTCATTACCGTTGACTCCTATGTGAGAGGGCACCGACTGGAAATGTAGAGTAAAGCCTTTGCTGTGCAGATTCTCCACCAAGCGCAGAGAGCTTAGAGACAAGGCGTCAGTAGGGAATCCGCGCTCTAACCTCTGAAGGGCAGATTTTGAATCAGTTAGGATGACAACAGGTTGAGCCGGTCAAGACCCTAACTTCCGTAAAGCCGCCTCAATAGAAACACTTTCAGCCGTTGTGGAGGATACGACAGCAGTACAGCGTACGGACCACTTACAGTCCAAAGAAGGAATTAAAAAGCCGCTGCGCTAGCTTGTTTGACCTTGTCCACAGAACCATCCGTGAAAATTTGAAGATGGCAGGCATACTCTGTTTCCAAGTATTCGAGTACAAGCGAACGCGTTGCTGCCAAAGGAGAGCTGCGCTTTGCGCTCACATGGGGAATTGTGACCTTACAGTCGAGGCTCGGAAAAGACCAGGGGGGTTTCAATCGTTTCCTTTTCCTTCGGACATTAATGCCTAAAGAACTTAGAGCATTGAGTGCCACGTAAGCCTTCGACTCATATCTCTTGCAGAGCCACTGGAAAAGGAATCGCCCAGCTACCGTCTCTCCTAAGCGGTCAAGATGCATTAATAGTCTCTGAGAAGCGATAAGGCTAAGAGGTGTCGATAGGGACTCATGAAGTACTGCCTTATTCGCAGCCGCCTGGGGAACTCCAATGGCTCTTCTTAGGCCCTTTCTGTGGACAACTTCGAGACGCTCAAGTTGTGATGCCGAGGGGGAAATTAAAGGTAATTGATACATTATGAGACTAACCACCAGCGCTTCATGAAGTTTGACCAATGAAGAAGGATGGTTTCCCCATTGCTCACGTGCAATTCTACGGATCACATTGAGACGAGAAGATACAGATGAAACAATCGCGTCTACAGCTTTTCGCCACTGTAAACGGGAGTCAATAATGACGCCCAGGAAACGCGCGTGGTTGAATTGACGGATGCAAGAGTGACCGAGGTCTATCTTCAACCGCGCTATGACGTCTTCCTACACCTGGAAACAGAATAAAGCCGGATTTGTCCACTGGCAGAGACAACCCCACACCTTGAAGGTAAGCTTGTGCCGAAAGTATAGCCTGTCGAGCTATCAGGGCTAATCGCTTGTGTTGGTAGCCAGTAATCCAAATACAGATGTCGTCAGCATAAAGTGACATAAGCACTTGCCTGCAACTTTTTTTCAATGAATCGGGTAGGCCAGCCATTACGGCGTTAAAGAGCGTGGGGGAAAGAACACTTCCCTTAGACACACCTCGTGATAGAACCCTTTCGGTGCTTAACGTACTCCCTAACTGTACATGAACCGCGCGATCACTTATAAACTTGTAAATGAATCTTAACATATGGCCCTGTATGCCCATGCCTTGCAAACTGTTTAGAATTGAGCTCTGAAGCACGCTGTCGTAAGCTGTCGCAAAATCAAGAAAAATGGCTAAGGTGGAAAGGCCGAAAGCTCTCCGGTGTTCAATGTGACTGATCAAGTCTAAGACGCTATCTTGGGCACTAAAACCTCGGCGGAATCCTGTCATACATGATGGCAGTGCCTGGCTGTCCTCAAGCCACCACGATAAGCGTTCATTTACCAGCTTCTCCATCAACTTAGCTACACAGGAGGTCAATGACACAGGGCGATACGAGGCAAGGTCTGTCATGTCTTTGCCAGGCTTCAGTACTGGAACTACATGTGCCACCTTCCATGACGGACGAACATCGCCAGTCTCCCAAACTCGATTGATGAAGTTGAGGAGCTCCTTTCTGAGTTGCAAGGGCAGATTATTCATCATTTGATTGGTGATGCCGTCGGGACCTGGTGAACACCGGCGCCGCAGGCCACTGAGCGCAGTCTGAAGCTCACGAAGCGTGAACGGGACGTCCATGATAGACCTGGAGGAAGCAGGTGGTGTATATATATATCTATTCCAGAATCAGCGCGTACGAGTGCGTCTGCAAATTCCTCTGCCAACCACGCAATAGGTTTTTCCTTGCGTATTGCAAGAGCTTCAAAAGGCTTCGAAAGGCGAGATTCTCCAGCAAGGCTGCCAATAACTCGCCATATTCTCGTTATCGGTGAGAACACAGTCAAACTAGCACAGAATGAGGCCTATTGGGACCTGTACAGCTTGTTCGTGTGCCGTCTAATAGCAGAATTCAGCCTATTGAAGGTCGTCTTCAGTTGTCTGTCGTCCTTCTTCCGCACGAGTTGGCGCTCCGCCCTTCTCGCTGCGCAAAGGTTCCTGAGTTTTAAATCCGGGGCCGGAAAATGATCAGGTAACTTGACCGGCGTAGTTGCTGCTAGCTTACTAGAAAGCATTTTGTCAACAACATCACCAGGAACACGTTCTAGGTGCTTTCTGTACTTGTCCCAGTTGACCACGTTGCTAACTTTAGGACCATGCATACGAAAGTCGGCAGCAAACCCAAAAATCGGATAGTGATCACTTCCCATGCGGTCAGGCGCTGTTGACCAACTCATGCGGACGTCAGGTGAATGCAGTGTCAGGTCTATAGCTGTCGCTGAGGTTGGAGGCTGGAAAAAAGTGGGGCTTCCGTCATTGGCAACACACAGGTCAAAACTGTCAATAACCTCTACAAGTTTGCGTCCACGGGAATCCGTGTTCCCGCAGCCCCAAACGGCATGATGGGCATTGAAATCACCGCAGATGATTCTTGGTGCCGGGCAGCGG
The DNA here is from genome assembly GCF_052857255.1 of Amblyomma americanum. Lineage (NCBI taxonomy): Eukaryota > Metazoa > Arthropoda > Arachnida > Ixodida > Ixodidae > Amblyomma > Amblyomma americanum. Next base: position 36,187,509 of record NC_135500.1, on the reverse strand, counting down.
TCGCAGAGCTGCTGTAGAAACAAATCTAATGCTACCTTCTTCCGCGGAGACACGTACACGGATGCAATAGAAAGGGTTCGAGAGCCGAGCTGTATTCTCACAGCCGCTACCTCAATGTCATCCGTGCAAAGATCGGCAACGCTTAGAGAAACATGTGGAATTTCTCTTCTTATGTAAAGCGCATCACTTCCTGCAGGAAATGACTTTATGCTGCAGTTTTTATGGGCGACATATCCAGTCAAACATCTCCCGCTTGGCAGGCCAGCTTCTGACAGGGCCAATACTGGAACACAAGTCTCTTTCAAGAATAGTTTTAGTTCAGCTAACCGACTTAAAATCCCAGCGCAGTTCCACTGCAATATAAACGGCACTTTTCGGTGCATATGAGATCCACGAGGTTTAGCCCCATCCATTTTAGTTCGCAAGGAAGTTTGCTACGAAGGTGGAAATTAGAGACTCAAAAGAAAGCCCCAGCTGTAGGAAGTTCTTCAGGTTACCAGGCGCCATCGCTGGAACATGTGAATGCAGGGCCCCAAACAAAACATGAAGAAGGTCAGACATACCTTGATTTTTGAGCTCCTTATTTTGCGCAACGCACTCACTTACAACATCGACAAAAGATGACGACGGGGACACACTCTTGGCCGCAGTAGCTGGGTTTTTTGTCACTTGTGCATATGAGGGTCCCCCTTGCCGTGGAATCTGGCTGTGATCCGGCCACTCAGGAACATGGACACTTTTTGCTGGAGGTCGAACAGTCGACAGTAGTCAGCGACTGTACTGGGGCCTCCTATATTGTTAATCAAAAGCTAATATAAATGCAAACATAGCAGTAGTAATAACAAGTAGTAATAACAAGAAACAATCGCGCCGTTACATATTTCCGCGGCGACACACATATCATATAAAGGGGTGAGTAGGCATATACAACAACCAGCAGAATAATGAAAATAGAAGTTATACATTGCTTATAGTTATACAGTTATTCAGTACGACTTATACATTACAAAATTACTAAAAAAGTGAAAAACTGAACAATAAATTGATGATGGGGAAAATAGTGAACATACTAAAGGCATGCGGCGTACATCTGATGTAATACCTTGTAATTCTAAAATGTGGTAGCTTGTCTACCAGTTGTTGTGAAGTATTAACGATTTCAGTTCATTTTTAAATTTATGTACAGGTTAGTGTTTTTTAATTCCACCGGTAAGGTATTCCATAAGGAGAATGATGAAAAATAAACTGTTTGCTTCCCATAATTGGTGCGTACTTGAGGCAGAATTAGGTTCCTGTTACTCGCAAATCTTGCGGTGCTGGTGTTGGTGAGTTCTTATCTTGGGATGGATGGAAATGAAATATGTTCATTAATTACTTAGTGTGTGAAGATACCGAGGTTAAGTTGGACAAGTTGAAGTACGGAGAGAATTCGCAGTGAATTGAGTAAAGATTGAGCATTAGAATCGAAGGGGCTGCATGTTAGTATTCGTACTGCTTGATCTTGAACTACTTGTAACGATGTCAAATGAGTATTGTAGGTGTTACCCCTGCATGTTATACAGTAAGATATATTGGAATGAATGAACGAGTTATACAGGGTTAAATGTACAGACTGATTAAAGTAAGGGTGATTTCTGATGAAATTTATTAAGCCACATGCTATCTTCGATTTAATGTCAGAAATATGAGAATGAAATTTTAGATGGCGATCTAATTCTACTCTCAAAAACAATGATGATTCGCTCACTGGAATGACATGCGGGCCTAGGCAAATGTGGGGAACATAACTAGTTTGTCGTCGAGGAGATGTGAACAATCCAAAGTTAGTTTTATCAGCGTTTATTTTTAGCATATGCTTAGAACACCAAGAGTATATATTAGCTAAATCTTGGTTAAATTTAGACGTAAGCGCAGTTATGCTACTATCGGAGTTATATATCGTGGTATCATCGTCGTATAGTATACACTGAGAAGAAATAAGGGATTTCGGTAAACTGTTATTATATATTATAAATAAAATCGGGACGAGGATTGATCCTTGTGGCACGCCCATGTTAGAAACCTTAACTTCAGAATAAACACCAGATACACAAACAATCTGAAGTCTATTACATAAATAATTTTTAATTAGTAATAAAAGAGGACCAGTTATACCGATTTCTTCTAACTTAAGAAATAAAACTGCGTGATTTATCGTGTCAAAAGCCTTTGACAAATCAACAAAAACAGAACCCGCAAACTTGCCCTCGTCTATGGAACCCTTTAGCTGGTCAGTTAGTGTAATGAGAGCTAGATCTGTTGAGGGTCCTGGGCGAAAACAGAACTGTCTCGAGGAAATGACATTGAATTTATTAAGATATTTAGTCAATCACACCTCAATGAGTTTTTCGGCAAACTTACTGAAAAAGGAAAGAATGCAGATGGGTCGGTAATTAGTTAGACGGGAACGATCTCCTTTCTTAAAGACAGAGATTATTTTTCCTCAGTTCAATTCTTCAGGAAAGATGCCAATTTTGAGCATTAGATTAACAATATGGGAGAGTGGATCGCAAATAATATGATCAATTAGTTTAATGTCAGTTGGATCTAGACCATCAAGCCCAGGGCTTGTTAGGTTTAAGCGACGTATGACATTAACGATTTCCTCTGGAGTGGTGGGGAAAAGAAAGAATGAATGGGGTAGACGATTATATGCTATATAATGATATTTGGCTGGTGAAGTAGGGTAGTCGCTAAAAAAATGATTAATAAAGGCATATCCAATTTCTTTCGGATTTGTGTAGATAATGTTTTCCTGCTGAATCTTTGATATCCGTTCTGAATAAGTAGTTAAGGAAGGAATTAACGACGTCCCATTCTTTTTTCTTATTGTTACCACAACTTAGGATGCGGTGCTCAAAGTATTGTTTCTGTGCCCTTTTAAGTTTTGCAGATAAGTCATTAGTAAGTTTTTTGTACCTCTTCATCAAATTGATGTTGAAAGGTTCACGCTTTGTTTTCTTGTAAAGGTTTTCTTTTTTTCTTATTTCGCTAAGAAGGGTATCCGAGATCCATGGGTTTTGGGGAGCAGAGTATTTTCTTTTGCATTTGTGTGTCGAGGAGAATGAACGTAGTTGATAATTAGGTTTAGAAACTGTGAGAATGCATGTTGGGGACTTTGGATCGACATTAACGAGGACCAGTCAGTGTTAGTAACTGAGGTAACGAACTTATCCTTATCGAGTACTACTTTGGTATAAGATGTGTCCTTTTGAATTGGTTTAGTGCTAAACCGAATGAATTTAGGATAGTGGTCGGTGATGTCTATGTTTAGAACACCAGCGTCAGGAGGAGATATTAGGTTAGATAGAGCACGATCTATTAAAGTATTGCTATTGTCAGCAGTGCAACGAGTTGGAATAGAGATTAGGCATTCGAAGCCGAAAGCGTGAAAAGAGGTGCCTTAATTCAGGCTGCAAGCAGAATTGGTGTCCAGGAGGTTTATATTTATGTCACCAACAGTGACGGCGTTGCTGTTTTGAAATGAGAGTACGCTGAGGTTCTGCTGAAGAGCTGAACAGAAGTCTGTTAAAGATGACGATGGGGAGCGATATATGCATCCAAAAACCATTTTTTTTGTTATCAGCACATAGGAAGGAATCTTCATATTCTCTCCCTACTGATTCGCAATTAGTTATTTTTATGTCTAGATCATGTCTTTGCTTGAATGTGAGAAGTTTAGATACATATATCGCTGCTCCACCATGATCCGATACCCTTCTGTGACAATATTCGGAGGCATATGAAGGGAAAGAATATAAGTCTTTGTCACTGTCATTCAACCAAGTTTCTGTAACAGCAATGATCGAAAATGAGGTTGATAAGGTGAAAAGGAAATCATGGATGGCATCATTATTTTTGCGAAGGCTACGCGCATTAATGTGAATGGCTGATCATGAAGAGGTGGCTAAAAAGCGGTTTAGCTCGGAAGATGAGAAGTATGCTGACATGATTCTTGGTTCAGGCAATTTGGTAGGCTAGTTCATAAGGGAGAGATCGGCTTCCTTTGACATTCTATAGACCGTGCTGTCAGTCGTTTTGCGAGCATTGATCTGGAAATTGTCAGTCCACACGAATTTCCAGTCGTTCGCTTTCTTCAGCGAGCGGGCCTTAGAAAGCAATGTTTTTTTCGCAGCAGTCAAGTGATCGTTGAAGTAAACGGGGCTATCAGTAGGGCTTGTTACTCCAATGTCGGATAATGTAAGCTGCGCCTTGCGCGCTTTGCTAACGAAGTCTGCCTTCTTTGAACGCGAGTGGAATCTGGCAATGATGTTCTTTGTGTCCCTTTTCTTTGTAGAAACGCGATGGACGACGTCGAGATCAGCAGGTGATATGGGGCACCCAATCTTTTCACCGGCTGTTTACAAGACTGCCACGCAATCTTCGCCTTGCGTCACCGGGATACCTTTGATCTCGACATTATTTATCCTAGTATATTGTTATGAAGGTGGACTTAATATAAAACTCTAAAAGAAACAAAATTTTCAACGCTTACCCCTGCCTTGGTTTGAAATGAAATAGTGCCGCTTGCTTCTATACACTGTCGAACAGCAATAAACAGGTCGCTATAGGGCACAGAGTAAAAGATATCTACAAAATCTATAGAGAAGCGTAACCAATCTCCTCTTCCCTCTCTAACACGCCGGCTACATCGAAGGAATTTTTCGTAGAAAAAGGGTCCGAAACGTGCAAATCCTTTAGGTGCTTAAGCAAAAAGCGGCTGATGTGCTGCTGCCAAGTACCTTTCTCACTAACTATGGCCCTAAACGGCGCCTCTGGTTTATGGGTCTTAACCGCAAAGAAGATTGACAGGTTATTATCAGAAGAGGTCAAAAGAGCTCTTGCCAGACTCTGCAGCCCCAGGGATTAGCACAGGGCAACAGTCTTGCCTTTTATTCTGGTGGCGGACGGTTTGATTTGCGCAAAGTTCTTCGAAATTGATTGAAAAACTTTCTCGTTGCAAACGCCTGAAGGCATGAAAACAAAGTTCCGTTATTTGTCCGACTGCGGCAGGGACAGGCTGTTATCCTTGCAATATGCGATCACCTTGTCAGTCAAGGCTTTCCCTCTCGGAGCGGGTTTCTTCTATAGTGTGGGCCTTGCCAAACTGTCTATGCCGTCGAGAACGCACCTTTTCTGGAAAAGCAGCGCTGAACAGACGAGGACAGAGACGAGGCGACAAGGACGGGCGCCTCGTCTCTGTCCTCGTCTGTTCAGCGCTGCTTTTCCAGAAAACTATGTACCAGCACGCCCAACTCGCCGCATTAACGCACCTTTCTTTATTTTCTTTTCCTGCTTTTCTTGCGACGGGCCGATTAAAAGCCAGCAGCTCGTGCGCCGGTACGGAAGACTCAAAGCTGCATTTTGGTACTTTTGCCAGGATGTCCGCGATGTCTTTTGGCACATTCACGTCGCCTATAACCAGAGGTCCGCTCTTGTTCTGTTCCTTTCTAGGAACCTGTACACCGGTGTGTAGGGTCTTATTCAGTAGGCACCTCCATAATGCCTCCATAGTCTGGGCCGCTTGGCTTGTTAGGAGTTGCAGCTTCTTCTCGGCTGTCCATTCCGCATCTTCACTTAAGCAAAGCAAGTTTAAACAATCACGCAACAATCGTACTTTCCTCCAGATTTGCGCCCTTAAAACTTTGCTAACTCGCCTTGCGTTTCCTAAAGAAGGTTGAACACTTCCAAAAAGGGCGCTCACTTTTGCTGGTACAAGTCCTTTATTGAGACTAAACGCGATGAATCTTGCTCTGCCGGTGCAAACGTCGATGGCGCTCACGATCTTCAAAGGGTCGGGCCTAACAGGTGGTGCACAAAAGAAAGGGCCCACTGTAGAAGAAAGTTCGTTTTACAGTACCTCTTGCTGGGCTTGTAGGTGCAACATTGTGTAACAAAAGTAAAAAAAGCGCTACTTTTTACACAAACCACACAGAAAGACCAGACAGGCCGGGCGCTTCATCCAACTATGCGTAAAAAAATATTACTATAGTATTATCACGTAAAAAATACGCGATAATCAATAGCTTTGCTCTGATTGTGAGTGTGTTTTTTGTTGTTTTTTCTCCTTTTTGCTTCTTTTTTTCTTTTTTACCATGTAAGAAATGCGCATGCGTTCACCTTCTGCGGGCTATATACATATATGCAACATGTGGCTTTCAATAAACATATTTGGAGTCAGCGACCGTCCTGTCTGGTCTTTCTGTGTGGTTTGTGTAAAAATGAGCGCTGTTTTTACTTTTGTTACACAATGTTGCACCTACTAGCTACTAGCCCAGCAAGAGGTACTGTAAAACAAACTTTCTTCTACAGTGGGCCCTTTCTTTTGTGCACCACCTGTTAGGCCCGACCCTTTGAAGATCGTGAGCGCCATCGCCTTTTGCACCGGCAGAGCAAGATTCATCGCGTTTAGCCTCAAGAAAGCACTCGTACCAGCTGAAGTGAGTGCCCTTTTTGGATGTGTTCAACCTTCTTTAGGACACGCAAGGCGAGGTAGCAAAAATTTTAAGGGCTGAAATCTGGAGGAAAGTACGCTTGTTGCATGATTGGTTAAACTTGGTCATGTTGCAGTCATCGCGGTCATGTTTTCAAGGACAGTTATGCAAGAAATATTACTCCTATCATCTCTCTTACCTTTAAACTACTTAGAATGGCGCGCCGTGGGGCCTCATGAGCTATTGTTTATTGCCAAACTATGCTCGTGTGCCTTTTAACGCAATAAGGTTAAGCGTCCCGTCCCGCAGAAAATGCGTCGTCGCCATTGGCATTGTGGGGGAAAGATCCCCAGAGAAGCAACTTAAGTGGGCCACCTATAGGTCGCGTGTACTTGTCGCGTCATCACAACCTGCCCACCGACTACCGCGGCAGGAGAGCAACCTGGCTGTCACAAGCCCCGCCGGTGGCGGCACCTGCCATCACAGGGCAGTTGCGCATCGCACCACTGCTCCGGGAATGGTACAAGGACTCTGAAGGATCTACGAATGTATAATCGTGAATGACCAATCCCGCATATACGGCATTAACCCGTTCATGCTATCGCGTCGTATATCCTTAACGCGCCTGTGCCTCCTCCAACGTATTCATGAAGCCATCTACCAGTTTGCCCGTGTAGAACGTACCTGACCCAGGTAAGGGGGATTTCGTACAAAAATCCTAATGGACACCCAGTGAACTTATCCGGCTTCTTAGTACACTGCGGCCTACTCTTGTTTTCTTTAGTCAGGAACTTAAAAGGGCACTTAAGCTGCCAATTAAGGGCATGACCTGAGAGCGTTAACAAGTCCCGTTATCAGCCTGAGGTGCTCTTTGAGTATCACTTCGCAGACATGTTCACTGCCTACTTTAGATTAATATATCGTGACTAGTCCTCATACCACTCCTCGCGCAGTGGTGCAGCGGCTATATTAAATAACCCATGCGTCACTGGCCTCGGAGGGGGCTATTTCAAACATAGCGACCGGTGGGCCTTCACACCCAGGCGGCTCTCCCCGAGGAAGCTCTCGCGACCAACCATTAATTTAACTGCCATCTGCCTCGGTGGGCAGTTAGCTCACAATCCAGTGGACAGGTTGTGATGGCGTCACAAGTACGCGTGATCTAGGTGTAAGATGAACACCGGCTTTTTTGCCCACAACGCTAACAGCGCCAACAACGGATATTGTTCTGAGCGGGAGCGACAACGTTTTGAGTTCAAGCAATTTTGACCGTGTAACTGCTGGCCACATTTGGGTGCGTGAAACATGATGAGTAGCCTATCTCTGCTTATTGCAAGCGTTCTTTTTATGCAAAAAAAGCTTCGCACGCACTGGCGAATAAATGGAGATGGCATTCAGCGGAACGGAAGCGCTGCAGTTTCTTGGTGAAGGAACAGCGCTAATTACGGGGCAGGAGACGAACATGGAATCACAAGCACGGGCGCTGACTATCAGCTGAGTCTTTATTTCGGAGCACAAACATATATCAGGTGGCAGTAAGGGGGGCGGTACATTGAGGCATGCGTGGTCACAGGGAAACAGTGGATAGTCACGTCAAATAATAAAATGAATAAAATCCTGAAGCTGAGAATGACGGATGGGTGAGGGCGATAAAACCGAAAAAACCTGCACGGTGTAGTGGGCCGTCACACAAACTAAGAAGCAACAGATGAGGGATTAAACAGGATGCGAAAGTATGGCGCGAATTGGGATTTTGGGTGTTTAAAACTGATTTAAACGATAGTAAAAAACGATAAAAATGTTGCGGTGTAGAGGGCCAAACACATAAGAAGGAAATGACATTTACCAAATCTGAGGCTTAAAAGTGGCCAAAAGGGTTAAATAGTCTGCTAAAACCAAAAACCAAAAGCGCCCGTGTTTGTGCTTCCGGGTTTGTATCCTGTCCCGTACTTAGCGCTGTTCCTTCACCATGCAATACCAACTATCCCGTCCACTTGCTCTTCTGCACTGTCTGTCTGAAGTTTATTTATGTCTTATGATCAGAAGATTTTTTCAGAGCAAACATGCGTGGAAACAGGAGCACTTTACTAACCGCTGCGCTCCTGACATTATTGAACCTTTCCAACCGTCAGGAATGATTAAAGGCTTCTACAGTATAACTTGGGATAAATGCAGGAATTTTTCATAATGCTCTAGCCAAAAAAGTGCATACATATGACTTTGGTCATCACTGGACAAGTATTGACGCAGTTTCAAAGGCGCCGATTCACCGGACCATCTACAAAATATTCCCATAGCCCATATGGTAAACGGAGGAGCTTTCGGTTGCTGCAGCGTAGAACGGCAGCGGAACTGTTTACTACAAGTGCGTTCAGCATGCCCCGTTTGCTGTAAGATACGCCCAATATGCAACGCTGTCACTTGTAGGCCCCATGAAAGAGCAGAAAATTATTGTCATCGGGATTTTATGAGTTTAAAACTCCGCCTTATAGCTGTACTGGGATTTGAATAGATGCGAAGGAGGTCCGAAGTGCGAATCATGGAGACTGAGTGTGGTGAGATAGTTGGCATTCTATGACATCATCTACAGATTGCACACCGTGGCGATGATGATGATTCTAGTGGGGGCTACAAGAGATCGCACTGCCTGCCAAAATACGTTAGCATGAAATGAAGCGAAGCCAGGTACTTCTCATCTCGGAAGGCTGCTACGAGCACAGCGGGGGCTGGATTCAGACGCATGATAAAAACAATTCAGTATCATCACCAGTGGTGTGCACCAGAAGGATAGGGGTGAGCATTTACTTTCGCTTTTCGGTAAATTTCCAAATAACTTTCAGCACGAAATGCTTCAATCCTTTCCATGACCGTTTTTCGACACATGCCGATGGCGTTTCAAACGTATCACATGCGCCATTTCTTTCGTCTATCCGAAAGCGAAACCTTATCTTTCTGCAGGGCTATTTTTGAGCATTGTGCGTTATTTTTCGTGCCGCTTGTTTTCTTTCTGTGCCCCCCCCCCCCCAATTCGTCACCAGAATACAAACGCTGGTTTTTCCAGAACGCTATAGCCGTGGTTAATTTTATTTTCTAGCTATTTGACATTATTCAATTGTTTAAAGTATTCTCGCTGATGCGCCATAAACACATTTTCAATATGTTCGATCATCCAGCCTCGCGCTTGTCCAACTGTTCGTCGCGTGAAATGGGACATTGGCGCCCTGCGCTCGTGTTGAGACGCTGTGTCAACGAGGAAATGCGGATGCGACGCCACAATCGTATTGCCGTCGGCAGCGTATTTCGTCTGCGCGCAGACTAGAAGCGTGATTTTGCCTGTGTGGCGCTGCCTGGTTATGAGGGAGGGAATGCTAGTTCTTCTGGCAGTCGCTGCTTCTGCGTGATTTGAAGCAAAACCAAAAGAAGTAGTTGTTTCATGGCGACCGTTTGGTCAGTGGTGCTGCAGCGACGGACGAAACCCACCGACAGGTGGCGCGCCCTGTCTCTTTACGAAATGCTAGTGGAAAAGCACAGCACCATCGAACGCCATTTTTGCACACTGCGAGGACACTGGGCAAAGTCTTTTTTTTTTTTGCTTTCGTGTCGCTGAATTAATGTGCCGTTTAGCGGCTCCTACATCCACAGTGATGATATGTGGCGAATGAGGAATAGCATAGCGTTGTTAAAGTCTTTTCCTAGTTCTGATCAAGGGCTGAAAATTTAAATTTTGCAAATGTGTCGAAATGCTTCTCCTTTGAATGGCTCGGGACATTTAGTTAGCCATATCAAATGACGGTAAAGAAATTGCTGAAAACACAGTTGTGATTAAAGCTCCCCGAGCGCTCATGTATATGTTGTTCATTTCTTGAGTATTAGCTTAAAATAGTTTATGGAAATAAATTTGTAAAATATAACTACTAAACGCGCAGTTGCAGATTTCAATGCAACGTCACTAGCAGTGCAAATTAACTGTTGACCGTAAACACCGACATATTGCATCTTCACCTCTCCTTTTATTGCGAAAAAAAATTATATTGGACACAAGCATTTGCCATTTCCAGTAAATTGGTTTTCAAGCAGTTGCTTTTTTTTAGACGGGGTTTATACCTGCTTATACAGGTCGGCTCCCAGTTGCAGCAATAAATTTTTCATTTCAATTGAACGTGTCTAGTGTTTAGTGTGGCAACTACTTTGTCAGAAAAAAATAAAACTTTACATCCTACAAAAAAAGGCAATTCGTATAGTTACAAACGCTGCATACGACCGCCACACTGGACGTCTGTTCAAGGAAATGAACATCATCACACTTCCTGACATTTATAAAACAATGCTCATTAAGCGATATACAAATGGAATCAAACGGAATAAAACATTTTAGGTGACAGCAAACCTAACTAGTAAACGACACGTACGCAATACTCGCAGTAATGAAACAGGGAAATACCTCGAGCACGCACTAACTAATGTGGCCAGATGCTACGCAATATACTCCCATCGCTTCTAAACAAGAGAAGTGTTTGATAGCCACAAGAATGCTTTTGCTAAATGCATCTTAGGCGCAATACTTGCACTTTTATGCAGATTTTAAGAATTTCACTATACGCTGTATGCTCCACTGAACCCTCTCTTTATCTTGTAATTATCATTGCTTGTGTCTTGATTTTGCACCCTATCCTTCCATGTTTGATACATCTTTTTGTATTCTCGTTTGTTGCCAATGCCATGTTTAGGGGCCGTGGACACCGTCAAGCCAAGTTAGAGGCTCTTTTTTCACTATCCTTAGCATCTGTAATGTTGATGTTGTAATAAGATGAAATGAAATAAAACATTTTGGCAGTTTTTGAAAGAAGCACATCACTGATTGTCGTGGGCATGGCCCTGTACGTTCAAGTGTCAGTCGGTGCCTTTGCACTGACGGAACCAACTGAAAGGCAAGGTGCACGTTACTCGTAAAGCAGGCTAATTTATTTTTAATCACTTCAGCTGAAACTCCTCACAAGTTTGTGCAGATCTATTTTCGCCCAAGAATGGAGAGTGAGCGTCTGACGGCCTCGCTCATCCTAGAATACGAAGTGTGTAGGAGACAGGGCCAGGCAATCACGACCGCCTCTCAGGATTGAGGGAGATCGCTTGTTTTGTGTAAACTGCATTGCTGCGATATTAGAAATCTGCAAGAGATGCCTGCCTGTTCATAATAGGACTTCGCGGAAATGGTTCGGTTTTGGTTTATGGGGGTTTAAACGTCCCAAAGCGACTCAGGCTATGAGAGACGCCGTAGTGAAGGGCTCCGGAAATTTCGGCTGCCTGGTGTTCTTTAACGTGCACTGAATCGCACAGTACACGGGCCTCTAGAATTTCGTCTCCATCGAAATTCTACCGCCGCGGTCGAGATCGAACCCGCGTCTTTTTGCGGAAATGACTGACCTACGTTTGTATGATAAGTTCAGGGGAAGGTTTGCGTGGGAGAATGTTTAGCCAGAAGTATAAATGAGGAGGCCCATATCTGTCTTTGGCATTTTGCTTGAAGCAGTAGGCATAGCACTGTGCGTGGGAGTTGGCGACGGGGTATACTGTACAACAGTCGCCTATCAGCGGCAGCAGAGAGAAGTTGCTTTGCCTGTTGTTCTTGAGCTCTTATTATTTTGCTAAAGGTAGGAGATAAGCCGCATTCAGATAAGCGGAGACAGCGTCTTCTTTGATGATTCTTTCGGTCCTGCTACCTTGTGCGGAATCGTTCGTACAGGGTGTGTGATTGACGATGAGAAACTTTGAGAGTCCGCATTGGAAGGCCAGTAGTGCGTAATTTGAAGTCAGCAAGGCGGCGATTGAGGAAAGTTGGTTGTACATACTGTCGCCGAGAAACGTAGGGTGACACGAAAGGGGGCTTTTAATCCGAAGGCCAAGAAGACCAGCAGCGCGCGTCCGAGCGGGAACGTCGTCTTCTTTGCTTCCACACGAGCCGAGCCATGCCCTTCGGCCGCATGGCGGCGCTCGCAGATTGTGGACAGTGTGGCAATACTGATGTATTCCTCGTGCTACCACTAGGAACAAGGGACAAGACAACCATCACAAGACAAGCGCGCAACTGGCAATTGGTTTATTAATAAAACATGAGAGGGTCTGTAATAAATTTCAATACATAATTTAACATAAGACAAAATCAGAAAAAACTTGCTAAGCTATCATTAGGCCCATCTTAAGTCAGTGGAAAGCAGTGTCGGAAGTAGCAGTTTGTTACACCGTGTTAGAAAATCATGTGCACATCAGGGCGGGCAGCGTCAAGAGACATGGTTGACAGGTTAAAGATGACTGCGTACTCGCGCACGGTGATAGCATATGTCACAGAGGAAAACCTACATAAGCAGTTGCATAACGGAGAAAGGCAACTGGGAAAGAGTACTGGCTTTGTAACTGATGTGATTGTCATTGCGTGTGTGCACAAAGTTTTCCATGCTTTGAAGAAAATACAAACACGCATAAAGTTCCCCTGGGGTTTACCGTCCTCCAAAACCTCTGGAAGAAGATGAATACGAAGACGAAGAAAAAGACCAACACGTGTGGAATAGCACACGAAGAAAAATTCAATCGTTATGATACAGGTATCATTTACAGTATTCCCTTCTGATGTCGCATGAGCTACATTGGCCAGTCTGGCGGGTGCCTGAATAGTATATTGAGAGATCACAGTAAACTTGCCTATATCACTAACTCTGCTAACCTCACCACCCTTTGCGCAAGGTATCAATGCGCGCCCAGCTTTCAGGAAACCAGAATATTTGTTAGAGCTTGAAACAAAAAGGAAAGAAAGAGGTAGCCGAGCGTTTGACGGCATACCGTCGTGTCAGGAATCATGGTGATGAGGTGTACTGGTCACTGGCCAAGGTCAATAAAGACGGAACGACGTTTCGGGAGCACTACGGCTCCCTTGTTCACTATGAAGCAATCGGCGCATGGATCCATTCTTTCGTAGCACACAGAAGCGTTCTTAATGATTTAGCATAGATAGAATGTAGAGTTCTGTCGTTCCTGTTAAGTGATTTAGACGCTGTGTGGATGATAAGGGACTCAAGATTCTGCCGTGCTGATGTATTCTTTTCTGTTGTCGATATCATTACTTCATCCCAGTTAATTCTGTGGCTGCTTTCTTGCACACGCAGGGCGATGGCGTTGGATGTTATTTTTTGGTTTCGGACGTCGTTCTGGCGCTCTCTCTCTCTTCTGTTCTGTGCAACCATTCACTCACAAGCGGTCTGTGGTTGTCTCTCTGATCAACCGTGCGACACAGGTCTGCAGTGAGGACGCCACATTAAAGAGTGAAATTAAAAGAATAGAGTCCGATCTGCGATGATACGGCTACCCTCTTTCCTTCATGAGGAACACTGATAGAAGAATGCCAACAAAACAGTCTGCCTCCGAAGAAAGCGAGAGCAGGAAAAAGCCGAAATAAATTGGCGATGGTTTAGCTCTGGTTAAACCTGGAGTGACGCGATAGCTACAGCTGGCCGAGTGGATTTTGGCGAGTCGAATTGCAAAGTCAGTCTTTCGCCGCTCCGTTTTGCTGGGCGTTCCTTCTTCATCTTCATCCCACTTGACACGGCACATACGCACAGCTGTTGCAGCTCGGTTTCGCCGGAGCGCCGCCAGCAGCAGCAGCTGCTCCGCACCACGTGGCTGGTCACGTCACCAACCGCATGACGAACCACGTGATCAGACATGGCGCCGCGCCGCCGGCAGCTGCTCCGCACCACGTGACCAACCAGGTGACAGCGCGGCGGCGCAGCCACGTGGTGGCGGCGAAGCCACAGGGTGGCGGCGCCGCCACGCTGAAGGCTCGAAATGCTACCGTAATGTAGCTATCGCTACAAAACGAGCCCCTGTCCCATATGTAGCGGGAATTATCTAGGCTTGCACGTATTTTCCGCAACAAGTACGGCGTCAACACCGCGCACGTCCCCGCTGGCAAGGTGCGAACTGAACTTGGGATCGTGAAGGACAAGGTCCCTAGTGGAAAATTTCCAGGCGTTGCGTACGAAATTGACTGCGCTGATTACTCATCAGTATATGTAGGCGAAACAAAGGACTTCAGGAGGCGCCTGAGAGAGCACCAAAACGGCGTTTGAAACCAAGAAGTAACAACTAACGCCATCGCCGAGCATGTGCAAGAAACCAGCCACGAAATTACCTGGGTTGAAGTAAAGATATTGACAACAAAAAAGAACACATCAGTACGGCAGAATCTCGAGTCCCTTATCATCCAGACATCGCCTGGCACATTAAACAGGAACGGTGGAACTCTGCATCCTATCTCTGCTAAATCATTAAAAACACTTCTGGGCGCTACAAACGAACAAATCCGTGCGCCGGTTGCGTCATAGTGAAGATGGGAGCCGTAGTGCTCCCGAAACGTTTTTTCATCTTTATTGACCTTGACCAGTGAGCAGTCCACCTCCTCAGGAAAGAGAGACTGACAGAGGCCGAAAAGATTTTACAATCTGGCGAAGATAAGTGTGTAATCACCCCCTCCATCATGCCAACGGCGAAGGAAGTGAAACTAATAAAGAAGCCACAATAGCGCACTCATGACACAGCCTGACTATATAAAAATGCTGAGGGCACTTAAGTCTGCTTACGTGGAGGAATGCGAAAGCATGTAACTTTCTAGAATGCGGGTTTTTTCTACGACGCCAGTGCACGTTCTATTTATTTTGCTATGTTATTTTCATTTATGTTTATTTACTTTTTTTTTATTTTCTATATTTCTTTTTTTGAGTTATTTATTTTTACTATTACACTATTTTGGTTTATTTTTAGTTTATTCATTTTAGTTTTGATGACGTCACTTGATTGGCAGGAGAAGCGGACACTTTCTGCGAACGGACACGTCCTGCGGACATTGATATGGCAAGTAAAGCCTTCGCTTTAAAATTGATTTTGGGCATGCGCATGAAATCTATTGCATACCACCTTATATTTTTTTAATAAACCAGTTGTCCACTGCGCGCTCATCTTGTGACTGTCGTGTTATCCCTTGTTCCTAGTCGTAACGCGTGGGAACGGCTCTTGCAGTGGGCCTGGAGTTTCGCCGAAGTGAATTTCAGTCTTATCGCTAACTGCTCCCTCGTTGAACTTATGAGGGTTTTGGTGCAGACTGTTTCACAAGACTGTGTGTCTGTAAAAGGGATCGTGCGCTCCGTTGCCAGATGATTTCGGGACATCTGTTGCCACGACGTGTTGTGCTGCCTTATGTGTTCCATAACGCAATTCTAGCTATGTCTGTTTCATTCGCACACCTTCCTTGAGCTTCCGAACAGGTACCCTTCTTCCTGTATCGTCACCCCGTCTAAGCATGCCTGCTCAAACAAGCGCGCTTGGACACGCTGCAGCATCGGAAACATGGCTCGTTGGGCCGGCTCCGTAAGGACGCGACGCTTCTGGCGCCACAAAATAAAAGCGCCAACCCCTAACAACAGCCGCACAAATAGGCCGCGCGGCCTTGTCCGCGAGTCAAGCGACAGACAACACATACGCGACATCAGTCGCCAAAAAGTGCGCCTTACAACGCACTCAAGTAGCGCGTGCTCAAAAATTTCCGTTCCGTCGCACTGCGGACACCGCGACGAAGGAGCGATGCCCCACGCTGCGATGCGGACTCTCGTGTGCAAGACACTCCAGCCTCGCAGCCAGCATAAGTGACGGACGTCTGGTGGAAGAGAGAGAGACGTCAAGTCTCGCCACCGCACCCGCCTGCTCCTCTCTAGCTGCTCTGGGGTAGCCTCCTGTATTGTAAGGAGCTCGCAAACACGGGAGGCCTGCGTCTGGGAAACGTCGACCTCGGGCAGGGTGGCGGTGAGAGTCTCGGTCGTTCGGCAAACATATCGAAAAAACCTCGGCTGCTGTTCGGCTGTAGGACCTACTAAACGACCAAAAAAGATGCTCCGCGACGTCCCGAGAAGGTAGTCGAGAAGCCCTCTCTCCGGGTAGTCGGTGGCGTTGACCTGGTCGCGGACGCCTCGTACAGCGAGGACGCCGCGCATTGGGCGCAGGTTCGGCAGACTGAACCCGCCCATGCTAGTGGGAAGGCGGAGGAGCGGGCGTGCGACGGTCTCCGTCTTTCCTGCCCTGAAGAAAGTTCCACACATTGTGGTCAGGCGACGCGTGAAAGTGCGCGGCGGACAAGCAACGCGGGCGATGTAAAAGAGCGACGCGCACACTGAAGATATGTAAATAAATGCGCGCTCCGACAGCGATAGGCGAAAACGCGCTGCCACTGCCAGGCGCTGCTCTGCGGTTGCTCTCAACTGCGTCCGTGACTCGCGGGCTACCTCCCCTGAGGAGAAGAACACTACGTCTAGCACTTTCACTGCCGAGACTCACTCCACATCGCCTAGCAGGTGTGACGCAAAAGCGCCGAAACGCAGAGCTTTGCTCTTGCCCCTGTTAAGCAGGGCGCCGGCCAGCTCGATGTAACTACCAAAAAGCCGTAGAAACGCTACGTAGCTGCCCTCGTCCCGCAAGAACACGGACACGTCGTCAGCGTACGCGGACACCTTCACCTGGCCTTGACCCGGCAAAGGGAATCCGCGCACTGATGGACACTCTGCTATGCGGCGAAGAAGCGGGTCTAAGCATATTACAGATAACATTGGCGACAGGAGACAGCCCTGTCTAATGCCACACTCTATACTAAATGGGTCGCTTAAAACACCGTTAAAAAGTAAACGAGCTGTAAGGTCGCAATACAGTCGTTCTAAACGCTCCACGAACTCCGGCAGAAAGTCGAAAGCCCCGAGAACGCCAAAAAGGTAGTGGTGCTGAACTCGATTGAAGGCATTCGCCTGATCGAGTGAGACGAAACAACCCGGTATTCAAGTTCTCGAAGTGAACGTGGACAAGCCACGCGTTAGTGCGAGAGACGAGAACAGCGAGCGTACGGGCACGCTGCAGGTCTGCGTAGGGCTTATGAGCACAGCTAAAACCTTGCTGAACCTTTTAGCTAGCAGTGACGCCACGATCTTGTAATCTGCATTAAACAGAGTGATCGTGCGCCATGCCTGCGGGTCAGATGGACACCCGCCAGGCTTAAGGATGAGCACTACACGGCTATTTCTAAAAGACTCCGGCTTCCCACCATCCCTGACAAAGCCGTTCACCATCCGGAGAAGGTGTTCCTCCAGGACGGTGTCTGGCATAGAAGCTGGTGGGAATACCGTCAGGGCCTGGGGCTGAGGCGGTTTTCAAGCCTTTAACTGTCGCGAAGAGCTCCTCGGAGCTAACTGGGGCGCTAAGCTGTGTGCCTAGATCACTCGGCACCTGAGGCAACTGGCCGCAATTAAAAACTACGAAAGGCGTCCGTGAAAGAGGCTCAGTCCCGCCTACCGGCGCCAGAAACAAACAGCTGCGAAAAGGGACGCGTAAAAGCGTCAGAGAAAACAGCCGCGCTGCTGCTCCTGGTACCGTCAGGCAGAACCTCCTGTTCCACACGAACCTGTCATGCCTCGTCCAGTCTACCTGCTCGCGCCTGTCGTAGCACGGAGGGATCCTAACCTGGCCTGCCCTGTACGAGCGCCTGGCTTGCTGCACGCGATGACTGACGGAGTAACGTGTGGTAGCGCGCTTTCAGTAAATTAAGATAATTGCGCATCGCGAAGGTAAGCGGCGCGTCTCGCTGCACTTCGAGTATACGGGCGAGGGTGTTATCTCACCCGTGATGCGCTTTCTGTGCTGGCTCCCTTCGGGAACCAAAAGCGATCTCCAGGCTGCTTTTTTATCTTCCCAGGACTTGGGACCTTCGTCGTCTCCACCCGGGCTTCCCAGCGCGCGTTCCAGAGCTACCACGCTCGACCAATCTGTCAGCAGATATGGATACATACGCCACGCGTCTAAACGTGGGGCGCCCCCACCCATGTACAGTACTGCCGATAGAGGTCGATGATCGCTAATGCGTGGGGTGCCCGGGGGAAACGCGAGCACATCCAAGAAACCACACAGCCCTCCAGTTCACGTGGGAAAAGAAATTTATCAAGAGGGCTAGCTGAGTTGCCCCGTTCCCAGGTGCCACCAAAACTATCACCGTGTAGCTTAACCCCCGCGTCGGTCAGAACAAACTGAATACAAATATCCCGTAGAGACCGGGTCGTGGCGTAGGGTCGCCCCTGGCCTGAACTGCAAACATCTCGTACGGGATCCAAAACAGAGTTAAAATCACCAACAGAAAAACAAGGGTTACAGTCGAAGAAAAAAAATCTAACAAATTAAAGAAATTAGAGGAATCGGCACGGCAGGCTGGTGCATACACCACTACCGCTCTGACGCGCATACCACCCAAGTAGAAATCGACGGCAAGCCCGCGGCCGTCAAAACCTTAAATGCGATGCGCGCCAGAGTGAAGGGAATAGTTCACAAAAACCACACCAACATCGCAAGAAACAGGTGTTCATGAAAAAAGGGCTTCAACATAAAATCGACACTTAAAATCAGTGACCTCGCGTGCGCAGCGTAAATTCGTGCCCTGTAGAAACAGGATGTCAACGCCCTGTGCTCGGGCGAAGTGCATCACCTCTATCTACTTGTCCTTTGACCGAAACTCCTAAACATTGAGGAAGAGGAGATGCACCAACTGCATGATGGAAAGACAGGGAATCGACCTAACAGTTTCACATTTAAATTGCCCCGATATGAGCGGGGCTTGGGGCAGACTTTTTAGCCTGGGGCGGGGCAGTGCCGTCTGAGCTATCCTCCGACTCCTGCCGCGCGTGCTTCCCCGCCGGACTGCTCTCGCAAGTCCAGCGGGTGGCTCACCGACTTGCGGTGATGCGATGCACGAGTCACCGCCTCCGTAGCGTCGGGCGCCGTTGAGGAGCTGGCACATCGCTCTTCGTCCTGCCGGCGGCGGGGCGCACGGCGTGGCAGGCCGTGGCTGTCCGATGGGGTGAGGGTCAGGTCTCCCGTCAGGCGCAGCACGGAGCCGCTCTCGGTGGGCCCACCCTCCTCCGTCAGGGACGAGGTGGACTCCAAGTCTCGACTCGCCTCGACCGCCGATCGAAAGGGTGGTGGTGGATCGGAGGAGAGAGCTCCCGTGGTGTCGGAGACGGCCGAGGACGTCGAGGAACCGAAGGCGAAGAGCTCCGAGGAGCTCTCCGGCAGCGCGTCGGTGGCCGCGTTGGTGGGGCTGGCTGCAGCAGGTGTTCCGGCATGGTCCGCCTGGGGGCTGTCGGCCGGGTGGTTCTCAGCCAGGTCCTCCCGGGGGTGGGGGTTCTCTGCCTGGTCCTCCTGGGGGCTGTCGGCCCGACGGTGCTCGGCCGGTGGCGGCAGGTGGTCGCCGCCAGCTTCCTCGGCTCAGTCCGGGGCGTCTCGGGCTTCCCGGTGGCAGCCGCATCCGCACAGGAACGCGGCCGCAGACAATCGGCCGCCGTGTGTGCTCTCTCGCATCGCCTGCATGCCGCATGGCACCCGGCGCGGCGTGCAGCACGTTGCAACGACGTGTCCTTCCTGCGCGCAGCGGTAGCAAACCTTACGCACCCCGCGGTAATTCCACATAGCGCGGAAGTCCAGTACGGCGACGGAATTCGACACCAGCCGCTGCCCGTTGTCGACGTGCGGGCGGCTGTTCAGGGATTTTCGGGTAACCTCGAGCACATTGCCGTAAGGGCTCAGCGCCGAGGCCAACGAAGCGTCGCCCACGTAGGGGGACAGCCGAAACACCGTGATGGTGACGGCAGCAGTGCCCACGCAGGTGGCCGGAACGGAGGCGCCATTCGCAACGAAGGCGCCCTCCGCTAACAGCTTTTGCGCGTTACGGCAGCCGAGGCTACGACGATACAAAACTGGAAGCCGCCCTGGAGTGTCTCCAGCACCTTAGGGCCAACGACCGTCTCGATGCAAGTTGAAGTAGTGCGCCTTCGGGGGAAGTGCACGGAACATCGGTCCTCCGGGGAGACTGCTGGATGCCATGCTGGAGCCGGGCCGGGGACCGGGGCCAGCGGGTGGGGCGATGGGAGGGGGTGGGTGGTAGAGGGAAACACCTCCACCAGGATATGAGGTCAGCGGGGAAGCAGGTATTTCCGGGCAACCGGCCTGAGGCCCGGTGGCGGACCGGCAGCCTGTCCCGTTACGGGACCTGCAAACGTCCGTTCCGCTATATATATACTCCGACAACAAGTTGCACCCATCCGGGGACATTTGTGTACCGAATTTGGTAGTCAAATAAAACCCTATGGGTTGTGGTATAGAAATAAAACCACAATTAAATAATTGATAAGTTTGTATAAATACAATTACTAATTGAAGCGTTACCATATCGCAACTCAAGCCGAATTCTAGGCCCACCTTGACCCCCCCAAACAAAGCGAATTCTGTTTAGGATGTATCTTGAGAAGGTGTATCACGACAACGGGCAGACGTGCATCGTAATTTCTCTGATAGATGGCGCTAGGCGTCGATCGCTCTGCTAGGCGGCGTGCGTGCACACGTTGCTGAGCATGGTGGCAATCCATCCTGTTTCAAAGGGGACGTTCTTATCTTCCATCCATCCATCCGTAATGAGCCGTCTCCCTCGGGTGCTCCTCTCAGATGCGCTCATTTAGCCGATACGTTCACTACCACAGTGTGTTTGAGGAAGGACATGGATGTACCTTCCTTTAATCTCATTCATATCAATTCTAGTAAAATAAACAGATAACGCTCGTTCCTTCAACGTCTTCCAGACAGTGGCGGCCTTTTTTGAAGTCACGTTGGTTCTAGTTGCCGCTGCTTCCGTTAAGTTTGCGTGGTGTGGCTGGGCCGCTATTTTGTGCGCGTTCGAAAATAAACGCCCTCTCGCCCAACTGTGCAGAACACCGCGCTGCGCTGCAGACGTTCCGTGCACCCCACTTAGGCTGGGGCAGGCAGGCAGGTGCTGGTTACCGCTCGTCCGGGAAACGCTTCGTGCTGCGCTTTGGAAAGGAGGAGGAGGAGAAAAGGCAGGGAGGTTAACCGGAAGAATAACCGTTTCAGTTTTACATACCGAGCGAGGTACTAACATAAGGAGGTTCACTCTGCATTTGCTGCGGCAAGGAGCCCAAAGGGTGGTAGCCAAAACTGCACAGATATTCGCACATATGACAGACAAAAAGCGTAAACAATACCATACGAGATCTATGCTTCAATTAAATTATTTCATCGCGTATCGGGAGGACTGTTATAGCAGAAAATATGAAGCTATGGAATGTCCAGACTAGCTGTATATTCCTCTTTACAGAGCAGCTTTTTGACTGGTTTAGTTAGGTAGAATTAACTGCAAATATAATGAGCCGTGTTGCAGCTTGCAAGCGCGATGGCTTATGCTTTAAACAGCGTAATCATTAGGTACGCAGCTGGTAGAGTGAGAGAAATCTGTCGGTCCTGCTGGAGTGAAAATGAGTAAAAATCGCGGAAGGCAAAGGCCGTAGTTGGGCTAGACAGATATGTACATAGGCACATTGTCTCACACGCATTTCTGAAGACGACCTTTACTGCCATCCTGCATGTTACAGTCTGTCGTCGTCGCCCGGGTGAAACATTTATAGTAGTACCGACTTCATGTCTTTTTCATCCAGTTTTGATGACCTTGGTGGCTGCAGTTAGCGAGGACTCTCCCAACAATAACTTTCACGCCCACGTTGATGCTGGCCGAAGGACAGTCGTGCGCATCTCCAGTCCGGTCAGTATTTGCGCAGGGTTTTATCATATTCATATGTGGTCCTATGCGAAAGGAACATTAAAAAAAGAACTCCAACAGCATGGAATTCTGATAAGTATAAAAACGGATTATGTAGCAGGCTCGCCACTACTGTCTGTCACTGCTCGTGCGCATAAACGAACCTACCCTAACCTAACTGCAAGACTTAACCTGCTCGCCAAGGAGGGCCGTTTACCGATTTCGCTTCAGTCGTTAGTACGCTCTTTTAACACGAGAGCGTTAGTACCCTGACGTCGGCAACCGTTTGAAGCATCGATGCCGGAGCGTCCAGAGCACGCAGATGAAATTTGGCGCCTGCCAAATAGGTCACGTAACCTTGAGACGTCATCACATCTTGCCCACGTAATCGTGAGGAAACTGCTCACCGCGGCAGATGGTAGTTAAATGAGTGATTGGTCGCGAGAGGTTGCCCGGGAAAGGAAACCTCGGGCGTCACAAGCCGACCGGTGGCAGTACTTGAAACAACCACCTGCGGGGGCACTGGCGCATCGCTCAACCGCTGCACCACTGCGCCGAGGGTGGTTGGAGGGCTCCCAGCAATCTAGGGATGTAAAACAGATAATGGCAAATTCTGCACACATGGTCATTAGCCCATGGACGCTATCGCGTCATATCCTTAAGGCGAATCTTAAGTCTCCCCTCCACATTTCCTTCCCTTCCTGTACTAGTTGTCCGTCTTATTGCGTGCAGTGTTTCACAATGCATTAGCGATAGGCGTAACACTCTACGTTACGGTTCACGCACAGAGCAGAACTAGCGGTTTTCTCTACGCTTAACACTAGACAGTGCCACTCTGCTGCAAAAAGCAAGCGTTAATGGTCCTAAAAAAGAAGACATCCAAGCCTTGCGTGCGTTGACACTCCCAACAACAACAACAACAACAACGACAAAATTCCAGCTGAGGATAACAGACATTCTTTTCAGTAGACAACCAAGCACGCATTCGGGTCTTGAGAAGAAAAAATGAATTGATGATTGTTATATTTTCGAAGGTGAAAACAAACGGAAGTCAGACTCCAGCCGTCCTGATGCGTAAAAAACCCGTTTATTCAAACATACAATAATATATATATATATATATATATATATATATATATATATATATATATATATATATATATATATATATATATATATATATATATATATGTGTGGATAAGGCTAAACCCTTTAAATTGGGCGGTTGCTCAAGCCACCTAGCCATGACTTGTGCAATTTTACTCTTGCCTTGATTTAAGCCATCAATCAGATAACCTTCGCTTGGTTATTTCTACCGGTTAAAATCTACTTTCCCTTCACTGTCCTTAAACCCCGATGCCTTCGATAAATCAGCCCCGCTGCTTTCCACTGTAGGGTGAAGCCCTTTACAGAAAAGTATCAAGTGTTCAGCTGTTTCCTCTTCCTCTACGCACGCAACGCACAACGTGTCTATCTCGTGGTACCTGACTCTATATGGCTTAGTCCGCAAAACTCCCGTCCTGGCCTCAAACAACAAAGATCTTCCCCTACAATTCTCATAGATATTTTCTTTGGCAATTTCCTGCATAAAGATCCTGTAAGTTCCCAGTGCCGATTTCGTCAGCATCCCTGTTTTCCACAGAGCTCTCTATATTTCTTTAACCTTTTTCTTAACCGATAAATGCTGATTTGCCCCCCTACTGCTGCCCAGATATTTGGTTGTTAATTTTCTAGTTCACTTTCTCCAATTCGTGTCAACATTCCTTATACAGAGGTATCTGAAAATTTTCCTAGCCCACTGCTTTCCCCCCATTATGCTCAATCGCTCCTCAAATGCTATCTTTCTGCTAGCTTCTCTGCTCTCGAACGACGCCCATTCCATATCACCCTGTACCCCCTGATTTGGTGTATTGCCATGTGCTCCCAAAGCTAGCCTCCCTACGCCGAAGAAGAGAAGCGCCCCATAAAGAATTCAAATGGAAACCGAAACTGAACGCAACATACTCCCCCCTCCTTATTTTTAGTGATTAGTTGTTAGTAAGTATCAGTAAGGAAACCCCAAGTCATGCACACTTTACATATTTACAGACTACGTACATAACGTCAGACAGCCAACCAATTGGTCTGATAGTCTTGGAGCCAGGTCGGTCGGTGGCCGGCGCTCTCGCTTTGGACGTCGTACTGTCGACGATGGCGACGGGCTCGTAGACTGCGGCTGCAGTATGTCAGCAGACCGAACATGCGTCCTGGGGGAAGGCGGCTGCAGCACGGCAGGCTGCAGCACATCAGGAGACCGAGGCTGCGGCGTGGGAAGCTGCAGCACGTCAGGAGACCGCGGCTGCGGCGTGGCACTAAATTGACCTGGTCCACAGGTGCGCCTCTCTAGAACCCTGAAAAGAATTGAGGCATTCCACGTACGGCCGTCTCCAAGTCGGAAAGAGGCTGTTCCCCTCCGCTTGACTACTTTAGTGGGTGAAGGAAAGGCGCAGTCTCCCTTGAAACGAACGGACGGTTTCTTAATACGGACAAAGTCGCCTACGGTTATCTTCTTCTTGGCTGCTCTCCTTTTGTCCATGTAGTGTTTTCTGCTCTGCTGTTGAAGCCGGACCTTTCGGCGCAGTCGTGCCAACTCCTTGGCTGGGTATTCCGAAAATACTGGCGCTGAGAAACCCACGGCATCTAGCCTGGTTCGGGGCATTCTACCATGCAGCAGAACTGCTGGGGCGACCGCTGTGTTGGCCTGCGGAGTACACCGGTAAATGGCAAGGTATTCTGTGACTGCTTGCCGGAGCGGTCGTCTTTCGAGGAATGCGACTTGAATGAATTTTTTCAATGTGCGATTGAACCGCTCTATTTGCCCATTCGCTTGGGGATAGTATACCAAAGAATGTGAAAGACGGATGCCTCTGTTTTGCAGGAAGGTGATGAATTCACGCGAAGTGAACTGAGATCCATTGTCACAAACGATCTCTTCTGGATATCCTTCACGGTCAAAAACACTTGTTAAAAAGTCTTTCATGGTGCTCGTGGACACTTCGCTGCAAAAATGTACCTCCGGCCATTTAGAATGGTAGTCAACAAGCGTTACAGCAAATCTGCTGTTGTAAGTTGCATGCGCCAAAGGACCAACAATGTCTAGGGCAAGGTTCTGCCACGGTCGCTCAAGCCATTCAACAGGTTTCAACTGTGCTAGTGATGGGTTGGCGGACTTTTCTGCCTCCAGGCAGATGTGGCAGTTTTTTATTGCCATTTCCACTTGCTTATTTATTCGTGGCCACGAGAACTGCTCACGCAGTCGCGCCTTCGTGCGCGTGATACCTGGATGTGTCTCGTGCGCGGTGCCGATGATCTGAGCCGTGAGGGACGACGGAACAACGAGGCGCTCTGTACGCAGTAGCAGGTTATCAACAACAGAAAGTTCTTCCCGAATAGGGTAGAATGGTTTCGCCTCTTCTGGTATGGACTTCTTTGGCGGCCAGGAACTCAGTACGAATGACTTGATGGTTTCCAGGCAACCGTCGTCGAGGGCGGCCTGCCTGAACTTCTTTTTCACGCAGGCTGGCTCAATAAACGAGACAATTTCTTCCTCCTTAGCTCTCTCTGCCTTCGAGGTAGGTGCTGGCAGCCGAGAAAGTGCACGGCACAGTGTTTGTGAACGCCTTGCGGCATTAAACAGTGAAATTGTAGCAAAGCAGTCGTGCACTCCAGCGTGCGATTCGGAGTGGGCGTCTTCAATGCCCTTGCGACGACAGCAAGGACACCAGTGCCTGGTGGTCTGTCCGAATTTTGAAATGGCGACCTGAATGGTACGTGTGCCATCGTTCGTATGCCCAAATACATGCAAGTGCTTCTCGTTCACCAACTAAATATTTCGTCTCCGCAGGCGACAATGCGCGACATGCGAAAGCGACAGTGCGGAGCTCGTGGCCATTTTGTTGCTGGAGGACTGCTCCCAGCCCACAGTCGGACGCGTCGGTCGACACAATGACTGGAAGTGATTGATCGAACATCTGGAGGACTGTTCTTGACGATAGCGTTTCTTTAACCCTCCTGTAACTGCTGTCTGCTTCGGCTGACCAGATGAACGGGTCATTTTTGCGAAGTCAGATTCTCATAGGCTCGACCACTTGTGCCAAGTGTGGAACAAGCTTTGAATAGTATTCTACGTGACCCAAGAACGAACAGAGGGCGGTAGCATTAGTTGGCACTGATGTGCTAACTATGGAGTCTACTTTCTCTAGAAGTGGCGAGATACTACGCGAAGTGAACTTATGCCCTAGAAACGCAAGTTCTTGAACGTCGAAGAGGCATCTGTTGTTCAGTTTCAAGCCTGCGTTCTTGATCTCTTGCAGCACGGTCTTCAAGCTTGAAAGGTGTTTTTCTGCTGCCTTGGCAAAAATGATCACATCATCAATGCAGAACAACACGCCAGGGTAGCGGTCGAGGATTGTTTATTGTTTATTGTAATACCCACAGCGCCACAAGTGGCATTACAGTGGGGGGGAATAACACATCATACAAACGAAAAGAAAGGTAACAAAGTGCAGCACATACAATGCAACCATGATGCAACAGTAATACAGCCTAAAAACAGCACTCACAGAGATGAAGAGAATAAATCACCTGACGTAATTAATACGACCTCTTCAGAGAGCCGGTTCCAATCTCTTATAGACCTAGGGAAAAAAGCATATTTGTACATCTCTGATTTACAGTTAATTTCCTTAACTTTTAATCGATGGTCACGACGTAGCGAAATATAGTTTGGTGAATGGATGTACAGGTCACGGTTTATGCCAATATTGGAATAATAAATACTATGAAAAAATTTTAACCTCAAACAATATCTACGTTTTTCAAGCGTCTTCCACCCCAGCGAGTTTTTTGCACGTGAAACGCTAAAGCTCCTGGTATAGTTGTTAAAGACATACCGGATACCCAAGTTTTGTACCCTTTCAAGTTTATCTATATCCGTTTTATGCCAAGGGTCCCATACTGCGCAGGCATATTCGAGAACCGAGCGAACGTTTGTCGCCATCATCTTCTGAATTGCCGCTGGGGCAGAAGCCAACCCAAAGCAAAGCAAAACAAGTGATGAAAACAGTCAGGCCCCTGCTGTCGGGGTGCAAGGACAACCTGATGGTAAGCGGAAGCCAAGTCAAGTTTTGAGAAATGTGCAGCGCGTACCAAAGCGTGAAGCAGCTCCTCCGTGTGGGGAAATGGGAAACTGTCTGGAACAATAGCTTTGTTCTGCTCTCGAAGGTCTACACATATCCTCATGCTACCATCTTTCTTGTCAACAACACCAATGGGGGTCACGCATTCAGAAGCATCGATGCGCGCGATAGTTTCAAGGCTCAGCAACCTCTGAAGCTCATTTGATACTGGTGACCGGAGAGAATTTGGCAGACGGCGAAGCTTGGAAGCTACAGGCTGCACGCCTTGCCCCGTCTTGATGCGATGCGTGAACCCCTTAGCAAGACCCAACTCGAGGCAGAAAAAGCGAGCTGAACTCATATGCTAAGGCTGGCGGAAGATCTTTGTTACAGGGCTGCGCGCTTTACGGTGGGGAAATAGAACGGTATAGCGGGTCATTGACAGTCGGCAGCGGAACAACGGACGTGTATAAGCATTTAAGAGGAGAACCCTCAATGCAAAAATTCAAGGCTTTAATGACTCAAGACCGATCAGACAAGTTCCTCGGTGGACAACACAAAAACGCAGTGACGCTGTGCGGCCTTTAAGCCGAACGTCTGCCTGGAAACAACCTAGCGCGGAAATCGGCCGTTGAGAGTAGTCAGAGTGACATGCGGAGCAGGCAGGAGCGGAACGCTCTGAAAATATCGACTGAATTCTTGCTCTAGACGACCCTGAACAGACGACCCTGAATCGGCAAGGAATGTCAAAGTGACACTCGCGACTTGCACTTGAATATGAATTTCGCTACGCGCGGAACGTTGCACAGTCAATACTTGTTCAGCACTGCTAGATGACGAAACATCTTCATGAAATTCAACTTCAAGAACTCGGCCTTCCATTTGAGTTCGTTTGCTTTTGCATACCTTTTGAAAGTGGCCCTTGCGACCGCAAAACGAACAAGTCTTGCCATGCGCTGGGCACTGCGGTGCTGATGCGAAGTGGTCCCGCGAGCGCGCATCGGAAACAACGTGGTGAACCAGAGCGGCTACTACGCTCTCGGTTCCGTTCAGGGGGTGGTTCCGCTGCGGCGCACGTGAGCCGCCCGCGCTCCTCGTTAAATTCTGCTGAAAAGGGGCGGCCGTCTGTGCATTTCTTTTTTGCGAAGAATGCGAGGATGGTTTACGACGCTGCCGCAATGAAATTGCCTCGACCGAAGCAGAAAGGTCCTTGAGCACTTCAGCCGCCTGCTCAAACTGAAGTGCAATTCGAACTGAATCCTGGATTGACAGTGTGGAACTCTCGTGCAGTAACCGCGATTGGAAGCTACGCCGGCAGCGAATTGATCCCGCAGAGCATCATCTTGCGATGCAAACGAACAATGCGGCGCTATCTCCCGTAGAGCGCCAAAAAATTCTTGAACGTAAGGTGGTGAGCAGTCCTGTCTAGAGCGCGCCGACGGTGCTCTGCGGAGCAAGTCAGCGCCGTATAACGCTAGGCTCTGGGTTGGAGTTATGCGTCCCGTGCGCATGCGCGGCAAAAACAGAGGGATACCTGCTTATCGCTTCCTTGTCCAGCCGCCACCTTGAGAGTTCGTTTCGTGCCGCCAGGGACGCGCTGCCTCATTTGTGACGCTGTGACAGTGGCCAGGGCGTCGCCATGCCACCGTGTTCCACGAGTGTGACGAGACAGCCAGGAAAGCAAGCGCGAGTGATAGAGGATGATCGCGCGTTTCTGCATCAAAGTTCCCAGATCTGTACGGTTGCCAAATGCAGTGTCCATTGTAGCTGATAATACAGCGCCAAGACACGCAATCAAACAATACGCCTGCAGCGCACGGTGCGTGGTGGTAACGTGCTAACCTTATACGCACAGAACGAAAACGGACAACCAACTAAGCCCCATTCTCGCACTCTTAGCTTCGTGCGTGTTTGAAACGCGCTATAATCCACTCTCACTTGTTTTTGAAGCGCGCGATCATCCGATATCACTTTCACTTGTTTTCCCAGGCGCCTTGCGATTCGCGCGGAACGCGTTGGTTTTCCGGCCGCTATTACATAATATTTAGCGCGGCCCTGGCGCCGTGAAGCGGAAGCAATGAGAGAAAATGAGGCCGAGAACCAACGAGCAGCCCCACTTTATTTTGGCCGCGCATGCGCACGAGAGACATATTTCAAACCCAGAGCCTAACGTTAGATGGCGCTGACTTACTCCGCAGAGCACCGCCGGCGCGCTCTTGACAGGGCTGCTCACCACTGTACCCGCCTGTGTTTTGGCTGCGGCGGTGAACGCAATGACGCTCGACGATAACGTAGCGCGACGTCGAAAACTGGTGCCGTTATGCGGTGAGCGCAGAGACGTATTCGTCAGGAGGGGCCACGACAGACTTGTCATCGGCGAGTGCTGCGGCACTTGGCGCTGCCGGTGCAACGGCGCTGATAACGTCTGATAAACACGCTGCCCCCTCCCCCCCCCCCCCCCCCCCTAAATGCAAAAGAACAGCCTTGCGTTGCTCCGGCTTGAATGCGGCGGCTCCGGATGCCAGCAAGGGCACGTTACAACAGCTACTCCCACTGCTCCCATGGCAATCACGGACGGCTGTGCGTCGGGAGGAAAAAACGGTGGCGGAGCAAGCCCGGTGATGCTCATGGTGGGTGGATCTGGATGGTGCCGCGGGGCTGGCGGTACGTTCACAGCATCCTCGCCGAAAATATTGTAACGTGAAGATGTGCACACCAAAAGGGAAAAATATATTTACAGGGAAACAGCTTACAGCCACGCAGCCGAACAACCGGGCACGCGAAGCCCAGCAGCAGAAACGCACTTCGTCCTCTTCGCGTTCCAAGCGCGAGCGCACCAAGCACGAGCGTTCCAAGCACAAGCACTACCGTAGCATAACTCCCGGCGGCAAAAGCACCGTCCCGGTGCTAAGTGGATGATGTAGCAGGCGTGTGGTACGGTTTGAGACGGACTACATGAACGACGTCAGTCAAAGGGCTAGTGGACGACGTCGGAGCATGAAGAGGTGTAATCTCGTAGGTCACGTCGGTCACCTGACGGAGAACTCGATAAGGGCCACTGTACTGACGTAGAAGTTTCTCAGAGAGACCGACATGGCGAGAAGGAGACCAAAGGAGGACGAGTGAGCCCGGCGGATAGTGTACTGGGCGATGCCGGCGGTCGTAAACTGACTTCTGGTAGGTCTGAGATGCGGTGAGCCGGTCTCGGGCGATTTCACGGGCCATAGTTGCTCGGGAGATGGCGTCACGTGCATACTCTGTGGTCGAGGCAGTAGAACTCGGTAGTAATGTATCCAATGGCAGCGCAGGATGCCGACCAAACAGAAGGTAGAAAGGAGAATAGCCGGTGGTATCATGCCGCGACGAATTATAAGCAAATGTTACATAAGGCAAGGCAACGTCCCAATCGCGGTGGTCGGGCGAGACATACATGGATAGCATATCGGTCAGAGTCCTGTTGAGGCGCTCGGTAAGCCCGTTCGTCTGGGGATGGTAAGCTGTAGTGAGCTTATGCTGCGTGCCACAGGACCGGAGGATATCGTCAACTACTCGGGACAAAAAGTAGCGGCCGCGGTCCGTCAGCAATTGGTGTGGAGCGCCGTGGTGAAGGATTACGTTCTGCAATAGGAAGTCGGCGACATCGGTTGCGCAACTTGTTGGTAACGCACGCGTGATAGCGTACCGGGTCGCATAGTCGGTCGCGACAGCAATCCAACGGTTGCCGGAGCAGGACGTAGGGAAAGGTCCGAGAAGGTCGAGTCCAACACGGTAGAATGGTTCGAGAGGTACGTCAATAGGCTGTAGAAGGCCAGCAGGCAACGTTGATGGTCTCTTCCTGCGTTGATAGAGGTCGCAGGAGGCAACGTAACGCCGAACAGAGCGGTACAGACCAGGCCAAAAGAAGCGGCGTCGGACCCGATCGTATGTGCGGGAGACGCCGAGGTGGCCTGCGGTCGGTAGGTCGTGTAGTTCCGCTAGGACAGATGAACGGAGACGCTGGGGAACGACTAGCAGGAGCGGAGGTCCGTCAGGACGAAGGTTGCGGCGGTATAGGACGCCATCCTGAATGACGAACAGTCGCAAGGAAGGATCTCGGCTGGCACAGTTGAGGCGATCAATGAGAATACGCAAGGAAGAGTCTTGTCGCTGCTCGTCCGCGATGTTAACCAGATCGGAGATAGCGAAGAGGCACGGGCCGAGGTCGTTGTCTCCAGGATCAGGCGGCTCTACAGGGTGCCGAGACAGGCAGTCGGCGTCTTGATGGAGACGCCCTGACTTGTAATGAACAGTGTAAGAATACTCTTGGAGGCGCAACGTCCAACGTCCGAGCCGGCCTGTGGGGTCTTTCAGTGAAGACAGCCAACAAAGGGCGTGGTGATCGGTCACTACGGAGAATGGACGGCCAAACAGGTACGGTCGGAACTTAGCTACGGCTCAAACAAGAGCTAGACACTCGCGCTCTGTAATTGAGTAATTTCGCTCAGCTGTAGAAAGGAGGCGGCTGGCATATGCAATAACGCGTTCTTGCCCTTGGTGACGTTGGGCTAGCACGGCGCCAATCCCATAACCGCAGGCGTCTGTGCGAACTTCAGTCGGAGCCGACGGATCAAAATGGGCCAGAATAGGTGGGGAGGTGAGTAAGTCGACTAGCGAAGAAAAGGCCTCCTCTTGGGCAGGGCCCCAGGTAAAAGGGGTGTCTTTCTTTAGAAGGTCGGTCAGGGGGCGAGCGGTGCCGGCAAAATTTTTGATGAAACGGCGGAAGTACGAGCAGAGGCCGACGAAGCTGCGCACATCCGTAGACGACTGGGGAATAGGGAAGTCCTTGACGGCTTTAACTTTAACAGGATCCGGGCGGACACCAGAAGCGTCGACTAGATGTCCGAGAATGGTGAGTTGGCGGCGACCGAATTGACATTTCGACGAATTGAGCTGTAGCCCGGCTCGACGGAAGACAGAAAGAATGCTCGCCAGTCTTTCGAGGTGCGTGGTAAACGTGGGCGAAAAAACCACAACATCGTCGAGGTAACATAGACATGTAGACCATTTAAAGCCGCGAAGCAAGGAGTCCATCATTCTTTCGAAGGTAGCTGGCGCATTACAGAGACCGAATGGCATAACTTTAAACTGATATAAGCCGTCCGGTGTGACGAATGCCGTCTTTTCGCGGTCATTGTCATCAACAGAGATTTGCCAATACCCGGACCGAAGGTCAATTGAAGAGAAAAATTTGGCTCCGTGAAGGCAATCCAAAGCATCGTCTATTCTTGGGAGTGGATAGACGTCTTTTTTTGTTATGTTGTTTAGGTGCCGGTAATCAACGCAAAAGCGCCAGCTGCCGTCCTTCTTTTTAACCAGCACAACTGGTGAGGCCCAAGGGCTCGACGAGGGCTCTATGATGTCTTTACTGAGCATCTTGTCCACCTCTTGCTGTATGATGGTGCGTTCTGTACTGGACACTCTGTAGGGTCGTCTGTGAATAGGAGCTGCGTCACCGGTGTTGATGCGATGCGTGACCACAGATGTTCGAGCCAAAGGGTGGTCATCGAAGTCAAAGATGTCGCGAAAAGACGACAGAAGATACCGAAGGTCGTGAGCTTGCCCTGGTAAGAGGTCAGCAGCAATCATTTTTGCATATTCATCAGGTGGTGGGACGTCAGAGTCGCGGCAGTTCGACGAGGGTGGGACGCTTCTCACCGCCGATACGACGCATTCGGCAGCAGGGCACAGCGTGGCGAGCGACATACCTTGTGGGAGCGGCTGAACGTAAGAGGCAAAGTTGAGAACCGGAAGGGACGCTTGATTTGCCGACATGGTGACAACTGTATGCGCAAGGGCAACACTGCGTGTAAAGGGCACATCAGGAACCGGAGTAATGATGTAGTCACCATCGGGAACTGGCGGGACCGAGGAGAAACGGACATAAGTGGCGGCATCGGGGTCCAGGCGGACAAAGTCGGCGGTGCACAGTCGGTGAACAATTGGATCCGGTGGCTCTGAAGGAACAGGTAGAGCGAGTTGAACGATGCTTGTGGCGCAATCTATAAGGGCGGAATGGTCGGTGAGAAAGTCAAGGCCGAGAATGATGTCATGAGGGCAGTGTTCGAGGACAGTGAAGAGCACAGAAGTATGGCGGCCGGCTATTGAAACACGAGCAGTACACATTCCGACGACAATAGACATACCGCCATCTGCAACACGGACCACAGTTGAGGGGGCAGGAGTGAGCACTTTCCTTAGGCGACGGCGAAGACGAGCATTCATGACTGAGACGTGCGCTCCAGTGTCGATCAGAGCGGTAACAGGGACCCCGTCCACGTCGACGTTAAGGATGTTCCGATGAGCATGAAGAGTTAAAGGAGGGTTTTCTGGTCGGGTCGTCAGAGCAGCATCACCCCCAGACGCTGCAGCCATCAGTTTTCCGACCGGGAGCGGGCATATGGGGCCGGCGACGAAGGGCGGCGAGGTCGGGGCGATGGAGATCGACGGCGCTGAGGTGACGACGAACGGTTGGTAAGCGGGGTCTGAGCGTTGTGGTCAGAAGAGGTCGTTTCCGAGGGCGAGGGAGAGCGGCGGGAATATGCTGAACCCGGCGGGTAGCGGCTGTAGGTCGAGGACGGACGGCTTCGGCAGTGTCGAGATATGTGGCCAACTCGGGAGCAGTTAAAGCAGATGGGCCTGTCATCAGGTGTTCTCCATTCATCTGGATTGCGGCTGCGTCGAGGGTAGTATGCACGTTCAGAACCGAGCTCCGGGGACATGCGGCGAGCATATGGGGCACTAACTGAGCAAACAGGTTGAATCCCAAGATTGGCAAAATTCTTTGCGAACGACAGCCTGTATAAGGGATACTGCTGGAGTACTGTCTGTTGCGGGTGGATGAAACGCAACGGGGGACATTGCCTCTACTTCTTGGCGCACAAGTCGTGTCAGGCTCTCAGATGTCGGCAGACGGCTCGGTGGAGTCGAGTCTACACAGGACGACGTCGCAGTCGTATTCGGCAACCGCGTGAACTGCGGAGAAATTCGGCGGCTCTTCGCTTGTTCGAACCGGCGGCATTCCTTGATGATTGCGTCAACCGTTCCGCAGTCCTTGTATACAAGAAGGTTAAAGGCGTCATCTGCGATGCCTTTGAGCACGTGACCTACTTTGTCGCACTCTGACATAGTGGCGTCGACTTTCATGCAGAGAGCTAATATGTCCTGAATGTATGATACATAGGACTCTGTGGACGTTTGTGCACGGCATGCGAGCTCCTTCTTCGCAGCGAGCTGACGCCCGAATGGCTTACCAAACAGGTCACAAAGCTTGCGCTTGCAGAGATCCCAGCTGGTGAGTTCATCCTCGTGGGTCTCGAACCATACCCTGGCAGTGCCCGTCAGGTAGAAGATGACGTTGGCAAACTTTAGGGTCGGGTCCCACCTGTTGTGTGTGCTCACGCGCTCGTACATTGCGAGCCAGTCCTCCACGTCGACGCCGTCCGTTCGTTGAAGGTCCCAGGATCTCTCGGATGGGCAATGATGAACGCCGGGTTGGCGGACGCCGACGGAGCGGCCCCTTCGCTGGTCATGGTTGAAGAGCCGGCGAGCTGACTACCGCTGCGAAGTTCCGTGCTTGCTGTGGCTGTACCCAGCACCTCACACCAATAATGTAACGTGAAGATGTGCACACCAAAAGGGAAAAATATATTTACAGGGAAACAGCTTACAGCCACGCAGCCGAACAACCGGGCACGCGAAGCCCAGCAGCAGAAACGCACTTCGTCCTCTTCGCGTTCCAAGCGCGAGCGCACCAAGCACGAGCGTTCCAAGCACAAGCACAACCGTAGCAATATATTTTCTAAGGTGAAAACGGAAGTCAGACTCCAGCCGTCCCGATGCATTAAAAAAACCGTTTATTCAAACATACAATCATATATATAATGGATGGATGGATGGATGGATGGATGGATGGATGGACGGACGGATTGATGGATGGGTGGGTGGGTGGATGGACGGATGGATGGATGGACGGATGGATGGATGGATGGATGGATGGATGGATGGACGGACGGACGGACGGACGGACGGATAGATGGATGGATGAAGGGTGGATGGATGGATGGACAGACGGACGGCCGGATGGATGGATGGACGGATGGATGGATGGATGAAGGGTGGATGGATGGACTGACGGACGGATTGATGGATGGATGGATGGGTGGGTGGGTGGGTGGGTGGGTGGGTGGATGGACGGATGGACGGACGGACGGACGGATTGATGGATGGGTGGGTAGGTAGGTGGGTGGGTGGGTGGGTGGGTGGGTGGATGGGTGGATGGATGGATGGATGGATGGATGGGTGGGTGGATGGACGGATGGATGGATGGATGGATGGATGGATGGATGGACGGACGGATGTATACGGCTAAACCCTTTAAATCGGGCGGTGGCTCAAGCCACCCAGCCATGACTTATCAAATTTTACTCTTGTCTTGATTCTATCCACCAGTCAGATAACCTTCTCTTGGTTACTTCTACCCGTTTAAAATCTACTTTCCCTTGACTGTCATTAAACCCCAATGCCTTGGATAAATCAGCTCCGCTGCTTTCCACTGTAGGGTAAAGCCCTTTACAGAAAAGTATCACGTGTTCAGCCGTTTCCTCCTCCTCTCCGCTCGCAACGCACAACGTGTCTATCTCGTGGCACCTGACTCTATATGTCCGCAAAACTCCCTTCCTGGCCTCAAACACCAGTTTTTCTAGCACAATTTCCCCTCCATCCTTCAAAAGATCGGCTGTTACCTGATCTTCACCAGCTGCTTTTCCCTTTCCCAGCTGCTTT
Source organism: Amblyomma americanum (assembly GCF_052857255.1). Taxonomy (NCBI): domain Eukaryota; kingdom Metazoa; phylum Arthropoda; class Arachnida; order Ixodida; family Ixodidae; genus Amblyomma; species Amblyomma americanum. The sequence goes on along the minus strand of NC_135500.1, from coordinate 36,151,390 downwards.
TAGGAGCTTGCATTGCTACTAAGGCTTTCTTTACTTCCTCTTGCGTTAATGGCGGGATGACGCATTGCTGAGCGCTACTGTCTCCCTCATAAACGTTCTGATTACAATGGCTACTGTATAGCCTTGTGTTGAATTTTTGGCTACATTAACTATCTTGTCCATATTGCTAATGACATTACCCTCCTTGTCTCTTAATGCATACATCTGATTTTTACCAATGCCTACTTTCCTCTTCACCGCTTTCAGGCTACATCCGTTCTATAGAGCATAGAGCATGCTCGATCCTCTCCATATTGAAGTTTCTTATGTCGGCTACCTTGCCCTTATTTATTAACTTAGACAGCTCTGCTAGTTCTATCCAGTCTGTAGGGTTAGATGCCTCATGCTTTTGTGTTTCTTACACAGATCTTTGGTCTCCTGAAATTGCTTGCCGGAATCCTGTCGAACCGTCCTACCGCCTACTCCTACGGCGCACTCGGAAATGATAGCTGTCAGATTATCGTTCATTGTATGAACATTAAGATCGTCTTCCTCAGTTAAGGCCGAATATCTGTTCCGCAGCGATATCCTGAATTCCTCTATTTTCCTTCTCATCGCTAACTCGTCAATGAACTACTTCTACACTAGCTTCTTTCGTTCCCTCCTCAAGTCTAAGCTAATTCGAGACCTTACCATTCTGTGGTCGCTACAGCGCACCTTTCCGAGGACGTCCGCACCCTGAGCGATTCCAGATTGAGCGCATAGTATGCAGTCGATTTTATTTTTAGTCTCGCCATTGGGGCTCTTCCAGGTCCACTTCTTGTTCTCGCGTTTGCAGAAGAAGGTATTCATGATTCCTAAATTATTTTCATCTGCGAATTCTACTATTAACTCTCCCCTGCTATTCCTAGAGCCTATCCCATAGTCGCCTACCACCTGGTCGCCAGCCTGCTTCTTGCCCATCTTCGCATTGAAGTCGCCCATCAGTACAGTGTACTGTGATTTTACTTTGTTAATAATAATTGGTTTTTGGGGGAAAGGAAATGGCGCAGTATCTGTCTCATATATCTTTGGACACCTGAACCGTGCCGTAAGGGAAGGGATAAAGGAGGGAGTGAAAGAAGAAAGGAAGAGAGAGGTGCCGAAGTGGAGGGCTCCGGAATAATTTCGACCACCTGGGGATCTTTAACGTGCACTGACATCGCACAGCACACGGGCGCCTTAGCGTTTTTCCTCCATAAAAACGCAGCCGCCGCAGTCGGGTTCGAACCCGGGAACTCCGGATCAGTAGTCGAGCGCCCTAACCACTGAGCCACCGCGGCGGGGATTTTACTTTGTTCATTGTCGATTCCACGTCTTCACGGAAACATTAAACGGTCTGGTCATCATGGCTGGGTGTAGGCGCGTAGGAACGCACCACCTTCAGCTTGTGCCTCCTATTGAGCCTAATTACGATAGCTGCCACTACCTCGTTAGCTATAGAGCTCCTCTACGTTGCCAGCCATACGTTGATTAATGAAGAATCCCACACCATGTTCTCCTCTATCCGCTAATTCGAGATAGCACAGTATGTGCCCGTCGTTTAGAGCTGTATACTCCTCAGCTGTCCTCCTAAGTTCACTGAGCCTTACGACATCCCATTTAATGCCCGCTAGTTCCTCGAACAGCACTGCTAGGCTAGCCTCACTAGATAAGGTTCAAGTGTTGTACGTTGCCACGTTCAGACTCCAATGGCGGCCTGTCCGGAGCCAGAGAGTCTTAGCACCCTCCGCTGCGTCACAGGTCTGACCGCCGCCTTGGCCAGTTGCTCCGCAGCTGCTGGGGACTGAGGGCCGAGGGTTAATTGGTTTGATCATAGATGGTTGTGGCAAACACTACACCAATGTGGTCAAATCTCGTTCTGCTGAGGGAATGCGTTGTCGGTTGTAGTCAGCGAGATCAGGCCACACCCGAGGCCTGGTTGTGCAATTACATCGACACGCAGAGATTTTTTTTTTCTAATCCGGTGGAGAATTGCACGGCACCGCGATTTGAGCCCCCGGTCCTCTTTCACGTGAGGAGAATACTCTACCTCTACGCCATCGCCGCATTACGATGCGGCGATGACTCCTCAAGTAAAATGTAGGCGTGAACCACTTAAAAAAAATTGTTCATCCGTTCGGCTGTCACGATCAAGGGGACTGACGCTATTGAAAAAAACAAAAAACAGGGCGAGCTGCTTTCCAGGAAACTGTACTAGTGCAGAAAACAGAAATTGTCCGCCGATAGAAAGGCAGCAACGTAAAATCAGATGCCCTGTTTCATGATTTTGTTGTGTGCAGTAGTAAGCGAGTTGGGCCGTAATTGCGTCACAGTGGCCAGCCAGCTTTCTCAAAGACTTGCAAGACCTTTTGGATCTCGCAGATATGTGGGACGGTGTCAGTTTCAGAGGACTGCTGAAAAAGAAATTGTTTAATGAAACCACAAAAAAGACTGGGCTCCTGTGAGATTTATTAGACTTCATACCTTAGGGGAAGTCTAATAACAAATTAACGACTTCCTTTGTTTTACGCAATGGAAAACAGAAACTTACGGCTGTTTCATTCCAGTGAACTGAATTATATGTAGTGTTCATTACTTTGGGAGCATTGAATACAGAATTAACAGGGATGGATCGGGATTCATCAAAGAAAACTTGACAAATATACAACACAGCATATAAACGGCTAAATATAGAAATAAACAAGTCAAGAAGCCAGGTACACGTTAATAAGAGGAGAGGGGGGAATGGCTAGGAACAGGTACTGAAAAAATTCACATGTAGCAAATCCCACAAAACAAAACAAAAATCACACCTTCAGAAGTTACAAAACACGGCATCTAACATTTCATGGCACGTTAGGGACGACACGCACGCTCTGAAGCAAACGAAACAAAAAACGCACATCATTCTACATCGGAATTTTCTACGTATGACCAAAGAGCTGTTCGAAATCATGATGTTCCAGCGATAGCCGCAATGCTAGAAGGAAGCGAATTCCACTCTTCAATGGCTAGTACCAAAGGTGAGTATTTGTGTCGTTCTGTCCGAGCGAAAATGGGTTTAGTCTTCTTCATATGATCTACACGAGCCGATGTGTGCGGTGCCGGGAGAAGATGTGAACTTGCAAATGGTGTGTTGCTGTGGAAGAGAATGGAAAAAAGATAAACGGCTTAATTTTCTGCGCATGACCAGAGGCGGGAGATGGAGCGATATTTTCAGTGCTGTTTCACTTTGATACCGAGAGTAACGGGAAAGGATGAATCGAGCAGCCTTGTTTTGCACAGATTGCAACATTTTAATATGACAGGTATAATGAGGGCTCCAGATCACTGATGCGTATTCTATTGCAGGCCTGATTAGCATGTCGAATGAGTGTAATTTTGTGTCTTGGTTGGCTTAGTGTAGTCGGCGTTTAAGAAGACAAAGTTTTTTAAGGCTTTCGTAGTGATCAGTTCAATGTGAGAGCTCCAGGATAAATTAAAGCTAAAATTAACACCTAGGTATTTTACCGACGCTGCAGTTTCAGTGATAGTATTATTAACTGTGTAGGCATTAGGACTCGTGTTAGCAGCGGAAGTAAACTTGAGATGTTTAGATTTATCTGCGTTAATTACCATTTTCCACCTGCCGCACCACTGAGTTAGCTCATCAAGATCAGTCTGGAGAGCAATGATGTCGCTAGGGCTCGATATTACTCGGTAAACTACACAGTCGTCTGCAAATAATCGTATTGTTGATGTTATGTTCGACGTAATGTCATTAATATATATTAAGAAAAGCAGAGGACCCAGAACCGAACCCTGGGGTACTCCTGAAGCAACACCTATACGCCTTGAGAGGAAGCTCCCTAACTTAACTGACTGAAAGCGGTTTGTTAGAAATGCGTTGATCCATTGCGTAGTACGTTGATCCTGCTGCAGGATGCGTATCTTATTCATGAGGCGGTTATGAGGCACGCGATCAAAGGCTTTAGAGAAATTAATATAGATGTAGAGGGAAGAGTAGATTGCTTGATGAAGGTCCGTTATTAACTCAAATAACTGTGTCTGACACGATATGTGCTTGCGGAAGTCATATTGGTTGTTATGAAGCAAGTTGTTCTGGTTAAGATGAGTCATAATATTAGTGTATATTATATGTTCGAGTACCTTGCAAGATATCAAGGTTAGAGAAATGGGCCTGTAATTGTTAGGAACGGATCTGTCTCCAGATTTAAATACCGGGATGACGTAAGCGGACCTGCAATCTTTTGGCACAGATGTCGTATTGAGTGACTGTTGGAAAATGAGAGATAGCAGGAAAGCTGTGTGCTGGCAGGAAATTTTTAACAGTTTCGCGTTGATACCATCGGGTCTTGGGCCAGTGTGGTGAGGTAGGCGTTCAATTGCACGAGCCACGCCATGCGCAGATATGTGAATGGGTGCAAAGGGAATCTGGATATCGGCCTCAGGAAGCAACAGTGGGTTGTAAATGGCAATGCGTCCGTAAAAACTTGCGAGAAGTGGCTATTAAATTGTTCTGCACACTGTTCTATAGGTAGGGTGCTGCCGCTTACACCCAAAAGAACAGGAACCGTACTAGCGCTTTTAGGATTAACAGTGTTTCAAAATTTCTTAGGGATAGTTTTTATCAAACTAGGAAGTGTGAAATTAAAATATTTGTTTTTTTGCTTCAGAAATTTGTTTATCAGCTATTTTGGAAATTCTTTTGTAGTTTTCCCAGTCTGTAGCTTTTTCTGATCGAACCGCTTTCCTAAATGCTCTTTTTTTCCTTTTTAGTGCCCTGTTGACATCTGTGGTAAACGAAGGATCATTAGTTCGTGTGCTTATCATTCGTTTTGGAACGCAGGAATCAATTTCTTTGGGTTTGTCACGAAACAACTTCCAATTTTCATTACTCTTACGGTTATGAAAATTGGCTTGAAAGCTATTTGTGAAAGTTTCCAGCAACAGGTTCATTTTTTGAACATCCGCACGAGCGCAGTTGTAGATAAGCTTTGTGGTTTTTGTTTTGTCGGTCCGTGGAAGTATAAGAGAACAGTGCACAACTTTGTGGTCACTAATTTCTTTCAAGGCGTGGATGTCTGAGAGCTCAGGATGGGTTGTTAGGTTGAGGTCCAGAATATGATTGCCGCGAGTAGGCTCGTGAACAGTTTGGGTGAGCTGGTGATATTGAAGTAAATGAAGATAGTTAATGTTTTCCTGTCGGTTACTATCGGAGGCATCAGTTAGCGTCGTCCAGTTAATCGCGGGAATATTAAAGTCACCTGCTAAAAATAGGAGACAATTCGGGGGCTTCACAAGGATCTGCTCGATAGCGTCGTTTAACAGTTCAATGAATTCAGGTTGGCTACTTGGTGGACTATAATAGGCGCCCATAATGCAAAGCATGTGACCAAGTTGAGCAGAAACCCAGACAATTTCTAAGGAGGAGTCGATAAGGGTAAGAGATGCATGGAAGTCTTTGTTAATCGCTATGGGCACTCCTCCTCCTCGTCGAGAATCAGCCCTATCTTTCCTAAAAAGAAGCGAACGATGATGGAAGCGCGATGTCGTGACATGCAACGTCTTCGGTTAGCCACGTTTCCGTACCCACGATTATATCAACTGAGCAGGTATGTGCAATAGCTTTAAGTGCGTCTACTTTGTTGTGTATGCTGCGGAAGGTTGCCAAGACCAAGGAGATTGGTTTGGTTTCGTTACGGTTGGCTTTCTTTGCGGCAGACTGCCGATTCTCGGGGGGCGTGTGCCTGGAAGGAAGTTTTTTCACGCTATCTGTTGCCGAGTCATACCGGTAAACACCATTTTTCCCGTGAAGCTTATCAAATCTTACAGAATAACGCTCGTTTTCTCTGATATTCGGTTTAGCGAAGTCGCGCAGCTTTTTTCTTGCATGTAGAACCTTCGGGGAGAAGTCTTCGTATAGCCAAACCTTTGGTTCCGTGCGATCTTGTAATTTATGTGCATTTTGAAATGCTTCGAGTTTTTATTTAAAGTTCAGAAATTTAACTGTAATTGGTCGAGCTTGATCGGAACGTGGCTGGCCAAGGCGACGGGCACGTTCGATGTCACCGCACTGTATTTTAAGATGCTCGCTTAAGAAGTCCTTAACTATCTTTTCTGTTTCTGCATAACCTTCGTGTTTTTCTTCGGCAAGCCCTTTAATAATCAAGTTGTTCCTTCTCATTCTGTTGTTCATGTCTTCGACTACACCTATAAGTTCATCGTTTGTTATGTGTATACTTGTCATGACGTCTTCTACAGAAGAAGACATGGTGTCGAAGTTTCCCTTCATATCAAGCACAGCGGACATACTTTTCTTTATCACAGCAACGCTGTCCTCGATGTTGTTTATGTCCTGTTCGATTTCTTCTAGTGTTTCTGATGTTTCAGCATGATATTCTTTTAACAGATCGAGCACTTCGTCAACCTTTGGTCCGGGATTTGCTTCGACAACTCCAGCACAAAGCAAAAGTAGGCTCAGGCATGTAGAAAGCAGGAATGAAGTGGGACTCGGGCAAAGTTCACGAACTAGTCCCGCCTCTCGTCTAAATCGATAGTCGTGCTCACACACATGTTCGTGACAGGAAGAAAATGAGCCGATGCGAGCGCGATACGTGCACAAATCCACACCCATTGAAACACAGCAGTTCGGATCAGCGGCCACGGGAATATGCTAAAAAGTGATCAATAAGTAAAAAGGCCTACCTAGAAAGCAAAGTGCACAAGTCACCGATATGCTCTTGTGGCCGCGACTCCCGGAAATGCGAAGCCGGAGGGTGGCTTTATAGGCGTCCCTGGTGAAGAGCATGCTCCCGGCGGTGCTGTCTCCGTCAATGACGTCACAGGACGGGTCCCGTTCTGCGGTGTCACGCAACAGAGACACCAGTAGACAGGTAAGGCGCTCGATGATACGATTTGATGATGGGACGATGGCGAGGAGCTTGCGCGGCGCACAGTCTTGGTAAGCACGCGGCAGGATACGAGTATCTAGAAAGCAAAGTGCACAAGTCACCGATACGCTCTTGTGGCCGCGAACCCCCTGTGCGATGTCAGTGCACGTTGAAGAACCCCAGGTGGTCGAAATTCCCGGAGCCCATCACTACGGCGTCTCTCATAGCCTTAGTCGCTTTGGGACGTTAAACCCCCATAAACTAAACTCCTGAGGAGGAGGCACAGAGCCGCCGCGTAGCAACTGCTGCAGCTGACGGACGCCGCGCGCTCGCCGCGCCATCTGGCAAGACGTCACACCGCGCGCCTTGCCACGGAACCGCGTTTACCCGCCCTTTCCCTTAAGGCTGCTGTACGATCGTTTTTTTCCGCATGCGCATGCGTCCTTCCGACCATGCGCACGGGCGCGTGAGGGCGCGTTGCGGATGAGGTGCTGTACGATCAAGTTTGGTGCATGCGACCGAGCGGACGACTCCGGTTTCTGACTGGCGCGCTGGCCAGTGGCGCCCGTGCGGAGCACAGGCATGTGCCGTAGCAAAACACGAAGATATCTTGCCGTACTAATACACACATTAATAATGTGGCTGACCCGAGACATGTTTTGCTGTGATATTTTTCGTAGCAGGTAAAACCGCGATCGGCTGTGATAGCCATAGATCTCAGAAGGACGTTCTGGCGGGCTAGTTGGTTCATGATGAACAGAAAGGGTATAAACTGCGCGAACAAGACGGGAGGAGAGGCACACAAATCGACAGACAAAGCGCAGACTTCCAACTGATTTTATTTGCGAAAAACACATCGTTAATAAGGCCAGAGAACATAAGAAAAAAATAAAAACACTATCACCATAGGGTTCAACGATAGAAACATCAGCAGTAATTTACAGGTTAATCAGATCCGATGTGAACACGAACGTGCCCTTCTAAAAACTCTAGCTCTGGTGTCGATAGCGACAGCGAGGGCGAGCTAACGCAGTCGTCACCCCTTTTGGCTATCAGGAAAGCTTCGATAACCTCCCTTTTAGTTTTGCTGCATGCATAGGAGAGGAAAGCAGTTTTGTCTAGGAAGGGAACGCAGTTGTGGCTGTCACAGTTTTTGCAGTGTAATGGCAGATTGCTGCCTGTGCTTTTGCTTCGAACCTTCAGCAAGACGTTCTGAACTACTAGCCATGGTACGCCGTGTGGGGGCGTTTTCCTCTCTACAGGACATGGAACGGGCTGTCAACGACTCTGTGGGCTGCTTACTGCGAAACGTAAGTCGTTTCACTTCACGGAAGGTCCCAGTGAAGAGACTTGTGAACTTCCTGAGCGCCAGCAACCTTTCAATAATGGAAGCGGACAAGGAGGGCGGCTTCGTTGTCCTGCCAAAGGGAATGTTTGCTGAAAAAGCCCGGGAAGCTGTCTTGAAGAACTTTCATCCGATTGAATTCCAAGGGAAAATACAGCGAAAGCAAGCTACCAGGCTCCTTAAGAAAATCAACCTTAGTTCTGTCGCGCTTTCGGTCTCAAAAGCCAAGAGGGACTCTTTGGAGATGTTTTTCACCGGCAAAACACACAAGATGGATTGCCCACTTCGCGCTATTATTTCGGAGAGAGGCAGCTCACAACACATTGTGGGATCCTTTCTAAAACCACACCTGGACAAACTTGCAGGCGGTGATCCTTACCTCATCCGCAGCTCGAAGGACCTGGTAAAAGTCCTGGAAGACGGAATTCCGTTATCATCTTCGGCCTTTTCCATCGAAGTAGAAGATTTGTTTTACTCCGTGCCTCATGATGGTTTATTCAAAGCAATCAAAGGCAGTATTGACGAACATGGTGAAGTTGACTTCCAGAATACTGCTGGCATTAGCACAGAGCAGTTCCTAGAACTTTTGCAGTTTTATCTTAACTCTACCGCTAGCTTTCATGACGGGCATTTTTATGTTAAAAAGTCTGGCATTTGTATCGGTTATTCTGTAGCTCCTGTTTTGTGCGACATATTTTTGGCTTCCTTGGACAGGCGCCTGAAACTAGAGCTTTGAAAGCATCCGGTGTTCCATGTGTTTCGTTATGTTGACGACTATCTTGTGATATTGTCACGAGGTGGTGACGGGAACTCCGCCGGGGTCACGTAGCACCGACTGGGGTCCGGTCTTGAGGAAGGCACAGAGCAGCTCGTAAGGGAATACTTTAATAGGCTGGCTTACGCCCACTAAGAACAGCTCTGAAAACTCAGCGGCGGCGATAGCAGCGAACGTGCTCGGCGGTCGTCGACTAACAGAATGCCCGCCGCTTTTAGCCGTGCTCGATTTTAAAGGCGGCAAGGAAAGTTCCAGAGATAACTCTGGTCGCGTCTCGCGTCCCAGAAAATTGATAGTGCGGCGTGCCTGCCGCGATAAGAAGATCCCCCAAGCGAAGCAGCGCCGGGGGGTGACTGAGCCAAAAGTTCGCCCCGCGAGCGAGAGCAGCAGGTTCCAGACAAAAAGCAAGCTTCGCGGCATTACTCCCCCCTTAAAGAAGCATCGACCCGATGCTTAAAAACAGGGATAACGGACATAAAGATACAGAGCATACAAAATAAATACTCATAATGTAAGCACAAAGAGTCATTAGCGCGAATAGTAAGGCTTCAGACGGGCGACGTGGACAACTTCTGAGCGTGTGCGGCGTCTCTGGGATGCTGTAACTCCGTCAGGGACGAGTTCATAGTCCAGATTACCCAGTCTGCGAAGAATCCTGTACGGGCCGAAATAGCGGCGCAGAAGTTTTTCACTCAGTCCGCGGCGGCGAATCGGCGTCCAAACCCAAACTCTATCGCCTGGCTTGTATTGCACTGCGCGTCTTCGAAGATTGTAGCGTCGGGCGTCGGTGCGCTGCTGGTCTTGTATTCGCTCACGGGCAAGTCGTCGAGCTTGTTCTGCGCGCTGCAGGTAGGCGGCGACGTCGAGGTTACTTTCGTCGGTAACGTCGGGCAGCATGGCGTCGAGTGTGGTCGTGGCCTCCCTCCCGTGGACGAGACTAAATGGTGTCATTTGGGTGGTCTCTTGCACAGCGGTGTTGTAGGCGAACACCACATAGGGAAGAATGACGTCCCATGTCTTGTGTTCTGCGTCTACGTACATAGAAAGCATATCGGCGATGGTCTTGTTGAGGCGTTCTGTAAGCCCGTTTGTCTGCGGATGGTACGCAGTTGTTCTCCGGTGACTTGTATGGCTGTGCTGCAGAATGGCCTGGGTTAGCTCCGCCGTGAACGCTGTCCCCCTGTCTGTTATCAGTATTTCGGGGGCACCGTGTCGTAAAAGAATGGATTCGACGAAGAATTTGGCGACTTCTGCTGCTGTGCCGTTCGGGAGGGCCTTTGCTTCGGCGTACCTGGTGAGATAATCGGTCGCCACAATAATCCACTTGTTGCCCGTCGTTGATGTTGGGAAGGGGCCAAGTAGGTCCATACCGACGTCCTGGAAAGGTCTTGATGGCGGTCGAATCGGCTACAGGAACCCTGCTGGTCTTTTCGGTGGCGTTTTCCGGCGTTGGCATTCACGACAACTCTTAACGTAGTGCGCGACGTCGGAGGATAGACGAGGCCAGTAATATCTCTCTTGGATTCGGCGGAGGGTGCGAGTAAACCCGAGGTGGCCAGCCATTGGTTCGTCATGCGAAGCCTGCAGAATTTCCTCCCGAAGGCTCTTCGGGACGACGAGAAGGTAGGCGGCCTTGTTCGGTGAGAAATTCTTCACGACGATTCCCTGTTGCAGACAGTAGGACGATAGTCCACGCCTGAAGAGGGCAGGAGGTGAAGGAGACTTCCCCTCAAGATACTCGTACAGGTGCTGTAGGTCAGGATCAGATTGCTGCTGTCGTGCGAAGTCGCTGGAACTTAGCAGTCCAAGGAAAGCGTCGTCGTCATCGTCTTTTGGCGGCGTGTCGACAGGGGCTCGTGACAGGCAGTCAGCGTCGGAGTGCTTTCGCCCAGACTTGTAGACCACCGTGACGTCGAATTCTTGGAGGCGCAAGCTCCATCGAGCGAGACGGCCAGAGGGGTCCTTCAAGTTAGCCAGCCAGCACAATGCATGGTGGTCGCTCACAACCTTGAACGGGCGTCCATACAAGTAGGGACGGAACTTCGATGTAGCCCAGACGATCGCAAGGCACTCCTTTTCAGTGGTCGAATAGTTCGCTTCTGCTTTCGACAATGAACGACTTGCATATGCTATTACTTTTTCGACTCCTTCGTTTTTCTGGACGAGCACGGCGCCTAGACCAAAGCTGCTTGCGTCGGTATGGATTTCTGTCTCGGCGTTTTCGTCAAAGTGCCCTAGCACCGGTGGAGACTGCAGGAGACGCTGAAGTTCGTTGAAGGCTTCCGCTTGTGCCGAATTCCATGTGAATGGTACGTCTGCCTTGGAGAGCTTGGTCAGAGGTTCCGCGACGCGCGAAAAATTCCTCACAAAGCGTCTGTAATAAGCACACAATCCCAGAAATCTGCGGACCGCCTCCTTGTCATGAGGCTGCGGGAAATTGGCAATGGCGGCTGTATTCTGCGGGTCAGGGCGCACGCCGTCCTTGCTGATGATGTGGCCGAGAAACAATAGTTCGTGGTAGGCAAACCGGCACTTTTCAGGCTTCAGGGTAAGTCCGGATAACTTGAATGCGTCGAGTACTGCCTTCAGCCTCCGGAGGTGTTCCTCGAAGCTCGCTGCGAAGACTACAACGTCGTCTAGATAGACGAGACAGGTTTGCCATTTGAGGCCTGCCAACACTGTGTCCATTACCCTTTGGAAATTTGCGGGTGCGGAGCACAGCCCAAATGGCATGACTTTGAACTCGTACAGTCCGTCCGGTGTGATGAAGGCAGTCTTTTCCCGGTCTCTTTCGTCGACTTCAATCTGCCAATATCCACTCTTGAGATCCATCGACGAGAAATACTTGGCGTGGCAGAGCCTGTCCAGAGTGTCGTCGATCCTCGGGAGGGGGTAGACGTCTTTTTTCGTAATCTTGTTCAGTCGCCGATAATCGACGCAGAATCGAAGAGCACCGTCTTTCTTTCTCACTAGAACGACCGGTGCCGCCCATGGGCTCTTCGAAGGTTGGATGACGTCGTCGCGAAGCATTTCCTCTACTTGGTCCCGGATGGCCTGTCGTTCTCGCGGCGACACACGGTAAGGGCTTTGGCGGAGAGGTCTGGTGTGTTCGTCGGTTATAATTCGATGTTTGGCTATCGTCGTTTGTCGCACCTTTGATGACGAGGCGAAACATTCGCTGTAACTTTGAAGAAGAAGGGTGATTTTCTCTTGTCGGTCCCGGGGTAATGCTGGGTTGATGGCGAACGTGGGTGCATGGTCTTGCTTTAGGCTGTCATTTGCAGGTTCGTCGGAGATGATGAAGGCGTCCAGTAAATCAGTTGCTTCGTCCCAGAACGCAATTGTAGTGCCTCTGTTGAGGTGTCGGTATTCTTCGCTGAAGTTCGTGACCAGTACTTCGGCTTTTCCATGCCGCAAACGAGCGATGCCTCTTGCGACGCCAAGTCGTCTGTCTAAGAGCAACTGCGTGTTTCCCTCGATGATGCCTTCTGCGTCTTCGAAATTTCTTGCACAGACGGGGACGATGACGCTGGACCGGGGTGGGATGGTTAGTTCTTCATCGAGAACACTGAGTGCCTTTGACTGCTCTGGGGTCGTTTTCGGAGGCAAAGCTTCGTCCGTCGAAAGCGTGATGGACTTGGACTTGAGGTCGATGACTGCGCGGTGCTGTGTCAAGAAGTCCATCCCCAGAATGACGTCACGGGAACATTTCTGAAGTACGACGAATACTGTCGGATATGTGTGTCCGTTGACAGTCAGTCTCGCAGTGCACCTTCCTGATGGCGTGATGAGGTGTCCGCCTGCTGTGCGTATCTGCGGGCCATCCCAAGTCGTCGTCACTTTCTTGATCCGGTCGGCGAAGGAACCACTCAGCACGGAATAGTCAGCTCCCGTGTCGATTAGAGCAGTAACGTTTCGGCCGTCGACAGTCACCTCTAGATCGGAAGTCCTTGCTCTTGCGTTGCACGTAACTTTCGGCGTCGGGTCACGGCTTGGTCGGTGATTGCGACTGCGGCTGCAGGGGCTTGTCGATGTCGGTGGCCTGGGGGTCTCTAAGTTGCGTCGTGTCGTCGTCGGTGCGGCGTCGCCGTGAGTTCTTGTCGTTGGAGGGTCTTCGTTTTTTTGCCGGGAAGCAACCTCACCTCCTAAGGTTGCTGTTTTCAGTTTCCCCTACGGGGGCTGGGGGACCTTCCTCGCACAGCCGCTGTGTAGCTGTGGCGGGGCGACGTGAAGCGCGAGGCTCGCGGCGAGGGTGAGCGGGAAAATCGGCTCGACACGTACTCGTCGCGGCGCAGGTAGTCGTCGATTTCTTGTGGATTTTGGCCGAAGCGTGGTCGTGGTGCGTCAACGGCGAATCCGCGAAGACCGATGCGTCGGAACGGGCAGTGACGCAGGACGTGACCGGCTTCACCGCAGTGGAAGCACAGCGGACGGTTGTCACGGGTTCTCCAGGTGTCGCATTTCCTTGGGCCCGAACGTTGTTCGTAGGTCGGGTGGGCGGGGCCCGGAGGGCGGCGGTCCAGCACTGCTGGCTCACGTCGAATAGGGCTTGGGGTGGCACGTCGAGGCGCGGGCTTGCGTACTGCAGCGACGTAACTCATGGCTGGAGCTTGAGGTTCAGTCGTCGCAGAAGGGGAGCCAAGCGCATGCCGCACTTCTTCACGGACGACTTCCGTCAGGCTCGCTACTTGAGGTTGTGAAGATGATGGCAGCAGCCGGCGTAGTTCTTCGCGGGCGATTTCACGGATGATCTCCCGCAAGTCGCTGGCTGTAGTCGTCGTGTCCGGAAAGCTGGAGCAGACCTGCGGTGGTCGGTTGTACTGCCTTGTGCGGGCGTCCAGGGTCTTCTCAATCGTTGACGCTTCTTCGGCGAATTCGGCGACAGTCTTGGGCGGATTTCGTACGAGGCCAGCGAAAAGAGACTCCTTTACGCCCCGCATTAGATATCCGGTTCTCTTCTCCTCCGTCATATTGGGGTCAGCTCGGCGGAAAAGACGCTGCATTTCTTCGACGTACATGCTGACAGTTTCATTTGGGTGCTGCATCCGTGAGTCCAGCAGCATCTGCGCCTTTTCCTTCCGGAGAATGTTGGTAAACGCCTTCACGACTTCAGACTTGAATAATTTCCAGGTCTTCAAGTTAGTCTCATGGTTTTCGTACCACGTTCTTGCAGGACCGTCAAGGGAAGAGAAAACATAGCGGAGCTTCATGTCATCTTCCCACCTGTTAAATGTAGCCACGCGCTCAAAGTTGTCTATCCAATCTTCCGGGTCGTCGCCAGGGTAGCCGTGGAGGGTTGGAGGCACCCGTGGCTGGTGGAGCATGACAGGGGTGGACGTCGCTGGCTCGGTCATGGTGGGCGCTGGAGCTTGTTGTCGTTGTCGAGTAGGATCCGGTAGTAATCCGTGCTGAGCTTGCAGGCCTTGAAGACGGCGGCTGTGTCGTACCTCGGGATCTTCTTGGCTCTCGTTCTCTACGGTGGATCTTCCAGGTTGGGTTGGGTGCATGTACCCCGCACCTCCACCAGATGTCACGAGGTGGTGACGGGAACTCCGCCGGGGTCACGTAGCACCGACTGGGGTCCGGTCTTGAGGAAGGCACAGAGCAGCTCGTAAGGGAATACTTTAATAGGCTGGCTTACGCCCACTAAGAACAGCTCTGAAAACTCAGCGGCGGCGATAGCAGCGAACGTGCTCGGCGGTCGTCGACTAACAGAATGCCCGCCGCTCTTAGCCGTGCTCGATTTTAAAGGCGGCAAGGAAAGTTCCAGAGATAACTCTGGTCGCGTCTCGCGTCCCAGAAAATTGATAGTGCGGCGTGCCTGCCGCGATAAGAAGATCCCCCAAGCGAAGCAGCGCCGGGGGGTGACTGAGCCAAAAGTTCGCCCCGCGAGCGAGAGCAGCAGGTTCCAGACAAAAAGCAAGCTTCGCGGCAATATTAGATTACAGTACTAATCTTGACCTTGACAACACGGTTGCTAGCATTCTCGCCACCTTCTCCTCTGAGGGGCAAGGACTCCGTTTTACTCATGAAGTAACAAGGGACGACCGCATTCAGTATCTAGATTTAAAATTGCATTTTTCTGATGTTCACCTCTGCTGGGCATACAGTCCCAGGTACAACAAAAGCCTCCTACCTTATAAAAGTGCTCATCCGAAGTTAGTGAAGCGTAGCATTATCATGTCGTGTTGATTGTCTGCCCTTCATAAGTCATGTGTTCACTCTCTTTCATCTAGTTTCCATAATCAAGTCAAGCGACTTGAATCCGCGGGCTACCCTCAGGAAGTAATTCGCAGCTCATGTGAGTGCCTTCTTCAGAGGATGAAAAAAGCAATAAGGAAAGATCCAAGTGCAGAAAGGACCCCTCCCTTCGTCATGCCATATTTTCACTGCCTTTCCCACAGCATCAAGAAGGTGGCAGGCAAATATGGAATAAATGGAGTGTTTTCAGCGCCTTGTAAGTCGAAAAAAGTTTGTCCCGTGCTCTCGGAAGAGAAAAAAGAAACAAGATCGGAACGCAGATCATGCAAGAAGAATCATCAGACCAAGTTCACCAGGTGTGCCTCCGAGGTTATCTACCAGATACCTCTATCTTGCGGGCGGGTTTACATCGACCAAACCGGCCGGTTCTTCAATGAGCGAGCCCTTGAACATAGACGATTGATGCACACCGGCACAGGCAGCAATCTGCCATTTCACTGCAAAAACTGTGACAGCCGCAACTGCGTTCCCTACCTAGACGGGGACTGGGACCCACTCTTGGCCACGGTAGCTGGTGTCTGCATCTCTTTTAAGGCAAGGGGATGTCCTCCATGTTGTCGAGTCTTGCTGTGATCTGGTCGCTGAGGAACATGGACACTTTTTGCAGAAGCAGATCGAACAGCCAGCTCACCCTCGGAGGCCGTTGCCGACTTGCTCGGATCAGGTCGTGCAGCGACGTCGCTTGCTACCACGTCCCGAGCTTCCGACTCGAGCGCAGGGAACTCTTCACTTCCATGTATCAGCTTCTCAGTAGGTTGTGGTTTGGGGCCACTAATGAAGGACTTGCGACGGTGTAAGGCGCTTACACGGAATGTGCAGCCACTGAAACTCGCTAGATGGTCACCTCCACAATTAGCGCAAGAAAAATCTGCCTTGCACTCTTTTTAATCATGGCCACACCCACACCGCTTGCAACGTTGATCTTTGTTGCAAACTCTCGCTACATGTCCAAAGCGTTGGCATCTGAATAACCGGGGAGGAGTTTCAACGAATTCGTGGACTGCATGTTTGGTAAAACCAAGGTCAATTATTCCAGGGCGCTCGGCGTTGGGAGCAAACGTTAGCACAATAGAGTTTGTAGGCTTCGCTGCCCATTGTTGTTCTCCAGGATCCACCCGGCGCATTTACCGTCGCACGTGCAGAACTCCTTGCGGTTTCAAGTAGTCAAGAAGGGCACTTTCCGAATACCACACTGGTACTCCCCTTATAACACATGGGTTAGTCATGTAGAAGTGTGGCAACCGGGCTTCAACTCGTATGCCACCGATCTGAGAGCACTGCAGAAGAATGTCCACTTGCTCTTCCGTTGAGATATCTAGATGAAGAGCCCCAGTGCGCCAGTGCGCCAGTGCGCCAGTGCGTGCAGCAAAACAAGGAGCTCAAAAGCCGGAATCTCTCCGACCTTCTACGCGTTTTGTTTGATGTCCTGCGTTCATATAGTCAAGCGATGCAGCCTGGCACTTTTAAGAACTTTATACAGCTGGTGCTTTCCTTTGAGACCTTGATCACCGCCTTCGCAGAGAACTTCAACTCCTAGATGGCTAGTTTTCTTCAACCTGTTGCAACTAAAAACCCTAGAAAAGTGCCGTTTATCATGCAATGGAACTGCGCTGGGATTATAAGTCGATTAGCAGAACTAAAATTGTTCTTGAAAGAGACCTGTGTTCCAGTACTGGCCCTCTCAGAGGCTGGCTTGCCAAGCGGGAGGTCTTTGCCGGGATACGTCGCCCACAAGAATTGCAGCATAAAGTCTTTTCCCGCAGGAAGTGCCGCCCTTTACATACGAAGGGAGATTCCTCATGTGGGTTTGAACGTCACGGATCTTTGCACCGACAGTATTGAGGTAGCGGCTGGGAGGATTCGGCTCGCCTTCCGGACTCTGTCCATTGCATCAGTATACGTGTCCCCGCGGAAGAAGGTCGATATGGCTTCGTTCCTCCAGCAACTTTGTGACCGCTGCCCAGCACCCAGAATCATCTGCGGTGACTTCAACGCCACCACCCTGCCTGGGGTGACAGGAACATAGATCCTCGCGGACGCCAACTTGTAGAAGTCATCGACAGTTTGGACCTGTGCGTGGCCAATGACGGAAGTCCCACTTTCTTTCGGCCTCCAACCTCACCCACATCTATAGACCTAACCTTACATTCACCTGACGTCCGTGTGCAGTGGTCAACTAGAGCTGACCGAATGGGAAGTGATCACTACCCGATATTTGTGTTTACTGCCGACTTCCATCTTCGTGGTCCTAAAATTTGCCATGTTGTTAATTGGGACAAATACAGGGAGCACTTAGCCTGTGTTTCCGGTGCTGTGACAGACAAAATGATTTATGCTAAGATGGCTGCTACCACGGCGCTCAAGCTACCTGATCATTTTCCGACTCCGGATTGAAAACTCAGGAACCTCTGCGCAGCGCGCAGAAGGGCGGAGCGACAACTGTTGCAGAAGAAGGACGACAGAGCCTTGAAGACAACTTTCAACAGGCTCAACTCTGCAATTAGACGTCGTGCGAACAAGCTCTGTAGGTCCCAGTGGGCATCCTTTTGTGCTAGTTTGACTGTTTTCTCACCGATAACGAGAATTTGGCGTGTCGTTGGCAGTCTTGCTGGTGGCCCTCGTCCGAGTAAACCTTTCGAGGCGCTTGCATTGCGCACGCAGAAACATCTCGTGTGCTTGGCGGAGGAATTTGCGGATGCATTTGTAAATTCCAGACCAGGCATTCATCCCTGCGCTCTGCCTGCTACGTCTCCGTCTGTTATGGACGCCCCGTTCACACTTCGAGAACTACAGACAGCGCTCCGCAGCCTGCGGCGTCGCTGTGCACCAGGTCCTGACGGCATTACCAATCAAATGTTACAGAACCTGCCTCTGGAACACCGGAAGATGCTCCTAACCTATCTCAATCGAGTGTGGGAGTCTGGTGACGTTCCCCCTTCATGGAAGGTGGCTTGTGTAGTCCCACTGCTGAAGGCCAGCAAAGAGATGACAGACGCGGCCTCGTATCGTCCTGTATCGCTGACGTCGTGTGTGGCTAAGCTCATGAAGAAGATGGCAAGTAAGCGTTTGTCTTGGTGGCTTGAGGATAGAAGGGCACTACCAACATGCGTGACTGGATTCCGCACAGGTTTAAGCGCGCAAGATAGCGGCCTGTACTGGATAAGCCACATTGAACATCAGAGTGCTTTTGGACTTTCAACACTAGCTATTTTCCTAGACGTATCAAAGGCTTATGATAGCGTCCTCCAGAGCTCAATACTGAATAGTCTGCAGGTCATAGGCGTACAGGGCTATCTTCTGCGATTCATTCACTCATTTCTCAGTGATCGTAAATTTCGAGTGCGGTTAGGCAGTACAATGAGCTCCGAAAGGGTGGTATCGCGAGGGGTACCTCAGGGTAGTGTCCTGTCCCCAACGCTCTTTAATGTTGTCATGGCTGGTCTTCCCGCAAAAGTGCAAAAACATTATAGGCATGTCCATATAACGATATATGCAGACGACATTTGTCTTTGGTTAACCGGATATCAACACAAACGCTTCGCTCTATTAGCGCGACAGGCCGTGCTTTCAGTTAAAAGTTACCTTCAAGGTGTTGGATTGACTCTTTCGGTGGAAAAATCTGGCTTCGTCCTGTTTCCAGGTAGGGGACGACGGTATGCGCGGCTGAGCATAGACCTTGATTAGACTTGCCTTCGTCAGGTTAACCACATACGTTTTTTGGGCGTCACTATTGACTCACGTCTACAGTGGCGACGAGCTGTGGACTCGATTGTGGCTTCACTATCTTCGCGTCTCAATGTGCTTCGTAGAGTTGCTAGTGAGCAATGGGGAAACCATCCTGCTTCAATGATCAGGCTTCACGATGCCCTGGTGACAAGTCGCATAATGTACCAGCTCCCTTTAATTTCCCCCTCGGTATCGCAGCTGGAACGCCTTGAGGTTTTGCACAGACTGGGACTAAGGAGGGCTCTCGGCGTTCCGCAGGCTGCTCCAAACAATGCAGTACTGTATGAGTCTCAATCGAAACCTCTTCGGCTAGCCGCTTCACAAAGACTTTTGCTGCAAATTGGCCGCCTCAGAGAGACTGTTGCCGGGAGAGCGCTTCTACAGCGCCTTCGAAAGAGATCTGAGTCCCGGGCGTACTTGGCTTTAAATACTCTTCGTTCTCTGGGTCTCGTCCTTCGAGATCGATCTAAGACGTTGAAGCCACCTTGGTCCTTTCCGAGCCTCGATTGTTCCTTGACAATTCCCCACGTTCGCGCTAAGCGGAATTCTCCTTTAGCGGCAATGCGTTCGCTTGTACTGGAACATCTTGAGACCGAATATGCCAGTCATCTTCAAATTTTTACAGACGGCTCTGTGGACAAGGTCAGAGGATCTAGTGCAGCTGCTTTTCATATTCCGTCTTTGAAGTATGATTGGTCTGTTCGTTTTACTAAAGTCGTGTCCTCCACAATGGCCGAAAGCGTTGCCATTGAGGCAGCTCTAAAGAAGCTACGGTGTTGTACGCCTCAACCTACTGTCATAATGCCTTGAGTCTTAGATCCCTACGTTTGGTGCAGAATCTACATAGCGAAGGCTTCTCTATACGTTTTCAATGGGTGCCCTCGAACATAGGTGTCTTAGGCAACGAGATAGCAGACAACCTCGCCCATACAGCTCTCTCCGGGATTCCAGTACATGGAGTCCCTCATGAAGTCAAGCAAATGTTCAGAGATGTGGTGTTGTGCCACTTCAGTTCTTTGTCGAGCTCTCCTCATCAGCCATGTGTGACCAAGGGTCTCAAAAGGTACCGAGCCACTTTGCTGCACCGCGTTCGCACGGATTCTGCTCGTACGCCGGCGTGGATGTATAAGACTGGCCTAGCGTTGTCACCATTGTGTTCAACGTGTGGTGTGTGTGGTGACATAGAACATTACCTCTTGTACGGCACTTTGTACAACGCGGAACGGGCTGTGTTATTCGGATCCCTCAAGAAGGCAGGAGTTGCTCACAGTTCTCTTCAGGACATTGTTTTCCCGCGCGGGAGCCAGTCGAGTAGAAGGGATGCTTCTCGCCTTCTTCTACTTTACCTGCAGGACACGGATTTGGCCTCCACATGGTGACCTCAGGAGTGTCTATTTGGGTTTTTGCGGACAGTAGTGTTTCTGTGATTTCTATTTAAGTGTCGCTACGGTGGAGCAATTGCCGGCAGCAACTGCTAGGCTAATCCCACCGGTAGTTTACAACCACTCAACTCAACTCAACTTCCCTACCTAGAGACAAAACTGCTTTCCTATCCTATGCACGCAGCAAAACTGAAAGGGAGGTTATCGAAGCTTTCCTGATAGCCAATAGGGGTGACGACTGCGTTAGCTCGCCCTCGCTGTCGCTATCGACAACAGAGCTAGAGTTTTTAGAAGGGCACGTTCGTGTTCACATCGGATCTGATTAACCTGTAAATTTCTGCTGATGTTTCTATCGTTGAACCCTATGGTGATAGGGTTTTTCTTATTTTTTCTTATGTTCTCTGGCCTTATTAACGATGTGTTTTTCACAAATAAAATCAGTTGGAAGTCTGCGCTTTATCTGTCGATTTTTGTGCCTCTTTTCCCGTATTGTTCGCGCAGTTTATACCCTTTCTGTTCATAGATCTCAGCGCGGCCAATTCTGACGTCCGCGAACGAAGTCGCAACCAACTTTGCAACACCGCAGGCGAGGTTCTAAAACAGCGTCGCGGGAAACGATTAACGTTAGCGCTATTTCTACTTCAGAAAGAGGAACAAGGCATGACACCGCGATCGTGACAACACTCGTCCGACCGCTAGTCGGCTAGACTCCGCTGAAGACCACCCGTATATGCAACCGTTCAAACAACGATCTAAGATTTTTGCCTCCTAAATTTGAAGAATGCCTCCATTGAAAGTTACGCTATACCCTAGCATGAAATAACGATTTCAGAACAACGACGCGATTCGTATCGCGAATTCTCGTAGCCAAGGATACGGGGCTAGAACAAGCTCTAGGTTAGCAGAAAATATTCGATCGTTTGTAAATATAACAGAGAAATTCACATAGCTGAGTTAAGGCACAGGTTAAATCATCAGTTATTCAAACAAACTGCAGCGGTCTTTTTACATGCATTATATTTGCATTTTTTGTAGCTTTTTCAATAATACATGCACACTTTAGTTGTCATCTATAAAAATTGGTTGTCACTCCGAGCAAACAAGCCTCCTTGCTGCTGCCAAATTAACTGTTATTGCAAAAGACACCTATTCATTGATATAAGAAGTGTGTGTGTCTGAATTGTGCATGTATTAAAAATTCTATATCATAGCACACTGCTGTTGAATACGAACCCAAATTCACGAGAAAATTATGACATTCTCAGTAATTTTTAATATGTAAAATCAGTTACTGCAGCAGTTGTGCATTTCACAGAAGGGTGACCGTGCAACAGCACTGATTTCTCTGTAATGATATTCGGTCTGTTTCAAAAGCCAAAATAGAAATAGCACAGTGTGGTAACAAAGCGGCCAATCTATTTACTACTTTGCTGAAATGCACGGCTTTGCTTTTTGAATATTAACAGCGGGCGACCAGTTTTATTTTAGCAGTCATTCCTTAGCTGATATTGCAGTGATAATTGCACAAGCTGGAATGCAGCAGTGCAAACAAGATTGGAGAGTTGTGCTCAGAGCCAGTCAATGGTGACACATGCAGAATTAAGCTGGCATGTGGTCTGCACAACTCCGAAAAATTCTGAAAGTGCCCATGTGAATAAAAACACAGTGGTTGCTTAATACTTAGTAAAAGGCCATGCCTTTTACCTTCAGTGTAAACATAACATGATGTGGGAGTTGGTTAACCGGCTTACATCTGGACGGCGCCTGGTTGACGTTGGGAAAGAATACTTCATATATTCAGGGAAGCGGGATGCACTTACGATGCATAGTGGTTTTCTCAAGCAGAATTTGTAGAAATATATTTACAAGGTGAAAGTTGTTTTGTTGCAAAACACATCGAAATAAAAAAATAAGAATTTATGTGTGTGCAGGTCATACATGCATATATCCTGTCATATACCTTTACAGTAATATTTAAGACTTTTTTCTGACCAGAAAAAAAAGAGGAATTGTAACAGTGATCCTGGGTCCCAAAACAGCAGATAAAAGTGAGTATTGTCTGCACCACTTGACACGTATGAAATTTTGGAACGTGCTAGCTGTTGTTATTAGCAACACCTTCTGACAACTAAAGCTTATTTCATTGCCAGTTTGGTTTTAAAACTGCTAAAATTCCCTTTAGGCACACCTTATCTTAAATTGACCTAGTTGTTAACCTAACTGCTTTAAGATCTTTGCCTAGGCTATACTTATTTTCAGCTTCATACAAAAAGTGTACGTGAATTTCAACACTCCTAGAAGGGCTGCATGTCTTAGGAAAACAAATTACTTGTTTTCTGGCCTCTTTTTTCAATGTAATGCGCCAAAATGATAATCCTTCTCAGGGCCTTATATGAAAACTCGTGTTACTAATGTAAGAAAAACAGCAACTCTATGTATAAATTAATATTGAGGACAGATTTGTGCCTTTCCATGCGTTTCACTGCCGTCAAAATGAGAAAATCACATTCACACTCAAAATTCACAGCAGTTGTAACCTGACTCCATTGATGACGACAGTACTGTATGTGATATTTAGCTTTATTATAGAGAAGAAGGAGACACCCTTTTATAAATACTGCAAATGCTGGCCCCATGACATACCTGGCTGGCCATTATAGATGAGGACAAGGATCAAATGACACACGCAGTTAAAAGTCACATACGTAAACATACGCACCTAGAATTTTAACAACACCACATAATGGAAGTCTCTGTGTTGGTTCGCTTGAAACAGGGTATGATAGAAGCACAAAGGAAACACTGACACATATCAGCTCGCAATGGAGGCGGGTAAGGCTGACAGAACTATTAACGCTGTCCTATTGACATTGGCAAATTGGCTTTTCTGAAGCACGCAGACGGTTGTTCAGGAGGGTAGGAATTTTGATGTTTATAGTAGGATGGCAGACCATATAGCAATCAATTAAGACTAGCCAAATGAAACAATGATAGGAAGGTCAATAATGAATGCAAGAAAAAGGGAAGGGCCAAGTACGATACCTTTGAGGTTGCCTGAGATACGAAAAAAAGAAAGGCAGGATGAGTAAGAGTTAGCATGGGCCAACTGTCAGCTGGCCAGGATCACTTAAATCCCGCTCAGAACAGTATGACGCAAGGCATTATTCTAGAAAGCTTTTTATCGCATGTTTTCTCAAAGGGACAAAGGTGCAAGTGTCTGCCACGAAGAACAAAAAGTTGGCTATCACAAGAATGCTTTTCAAAAATCGTACCCATTTTTTAAACAAATATTTAATGGGCCACAAAAATTTAGCAGTGTGAGAGTACATAGTGTTTTTCACGATTAGGAACAGATGCTAGTCATAGAAAGGGTGCAATTATTTGGTACTTGTAGCATTATCAGAGCTAAAAAATTTACCGCGTTCTGCTGTATGCAGCCAAGCCTCTATAATATCTGCCCTGTAATATGATGGCTTGAATTATGAACAGTTTTTATAGGGATGAAACTTTATTAAAACATGCATGCCTTAACACGGAAACCTGCTGTTTGAACAACTGCAGGGTTTAAATGCACATACCCCGTTGGGACCCGCAAATTTTTGTCGCGTAATATGCACTGCAATGCGAACGTCTAGACGATAGTAACCATATACTAGAACTCAGCGCAAGGACTTAGAAGTGTTTGGCGACATTAACAGACTGAGTCATATAGCTGTTGCACCCTGGAATTGTCCTAATACCACTTGCAGCATAGCGTGCAGTTTTTGTTTTAAACCTTGAACTGCCAGGCACGCCGACTCTCTCCGCTTGCACTCTCCGCCTGACAAAGCACTTCTCTTTCTGGTGTCAAAATCATTGGCACTGAAAATCTCGGCGACTCATTTCCAGCCGCACTTTGTTAACTGATCAAATTAATTAAGCCGCTCACTGACTTTATAACCTTTATGTTATAATCTTACAGATGTTTACTTGCAACACTAATTTAATGTTTTTTTAAACAGAGCACACGCCACGAAGAAAAAAAAACTACTCGATCTAAAGCATGTCGTGCACGAGGAGAACTCAGCGCAGCTGCAAAGAAGGGAATCTGCAAATACAATCCAAGCAGTAAGGAAATGAGTTGAAATTAAATGTTATCTCAACCTCAACAGATCGGTGGCTGTACAGGCACTGTAGGACTTTCAGAAACGGCACAACGTCAGCATTGTAGGGCCAACCACAGTGCAATAGCGCATAGCACATTTGCAAAAATCAAAATAAACTTTGTTGACGTGGTTTTGGCAATATGCACAAATATGGCCCTGTCACGACCATACGACAAATGTGAACAGATGTGTGTCCACAGAAACCTATAGCTGAGCATGGTGGAAGGTGCAAAGAAACAAGCATCTATATTCAAGAAAACAAATGTAGAAATGCAGCAAATGCAAAGAAGGCAAAGGAAATCTAGGAAGCATTCTACATTTCTGACAAATACATTCTCATAGGCCCACCATCGCCTTCATCCAGCAGGCAAATAATCCTCATTGCAGGCAGGCAGAGGTAAATGAACGCAGCACATTCCTGTGCATTGATGGCATATGCTTCTAAAGGCTTCAAGAATGTCTTACACAAGATGGTACAGCTTAGTTAGGAAGCGCTAGTTAGCAACTGTTTGACACCAATAAAGCCAAGTTGTTGAGCACCTCAGCGACAGCAGTGTAGTGAAAGCAACAATAAATATGGGATCAGGTGCTAATTCAAAAAGTACAGTTTTTGTCCCGATTGTCATGGCTCACGGAGCACTGCATCGCTGCATTTTACCAATAGCCATGGCAACCACGATAATGCACTTAATATTGCAAGCATTTGTCTGAAATCCAACTTCATTCCACGCTGCTAAGCAAAAAATAAATTGTAATCACAGCAGTTTACTGAAAATGCTATTCATTTTTAATCACGATTCGCTATTATAGAAAACTCTGTATGTACAGTTCTTATCCAGAACCAAAGTGTTCATATTAATAAGGCACAATTGTATATGGGTTTCTTGCTTTGAGAAGCGTAAGCATGTACTGTGGTCTTAAACCAGCTGGTACAGCTTACTTAGAAAGCGCTAGTTAACAACAGTTCGAAACAAATTAAGCCAAGTTGTTGAGCACCTCGGCTACAGCAATGTAGTGAAAGCAACAATAAATATCATAAATAATTTTTTTGCATCAGATAAATTGACATGCTCACGAAAAAGAGCTGCACAAGTGGGCCCATTTTATTTATTTATTTATTTATTTATTTATTTATTTATTCACATTGCCTCACAGGCTCCAAGCATGGAGTATTGTGTGAGGGGGGGATTACATAAATAGGGGTAATAACAGGAGCATGAATGACACGATTATATAATGCTGATTGACTGTTAGTACTCATTAAACAGTAAGAACATCATTATACAATAGTTATTGACGCGTCAGTAATTAGAAAAAATGGCTGTTATTTCGGTCCTAAAAGAAGCTGGATCACGAATATTGACGATGTGTTCCGGAAGACCATTCCAGTGAACAATAGCCTGCGGCAAAGCGGATGAATTGAATGCAACGGTTTTACCTGAAAGGCGTTTGAAGCTGAGATGGTTGTTTAAACGGCGCGAGATGCGGTGAGGTTGGGCAAGAGGGAGAGTCGAAAGATTAGTACTATAGACTATCTTGTGAAATAAGCAGATTAGGGCAATTAATCTTCGTGATTGCAAGGTACAAAGAGAGAGCGATAATTTAATGTTTGTGACGCTTGAGTGACGGTCATAGTTTCTGGAGATGAAACGCGCAGCACGATTTTGGACTGATTCAAGGGAGTTAATTGGTGAGGTGACCAAATGGATGATGCATACTCGAGTTGCGGACGAACAAATGTTTGATAGGCGAGCTTACGGGTAGTAGCAGGAGTTCCATGAAGATTCCGTTTTAGGTCTCCTAAGGTCCGGGATGCTTTAGCTGTTATTTTCTGTATATGAGTGGACCAGGACAAGTTACATGAAAAATGGACACCGAGGTATTTGTAAGAAGACACCTGAGAGACTAAGCTGTTATCGAGCATGTAATTGAACGAAGAGTTAGATTTTTTGCGGCTGAATGTCATTAACTTGCATTTTTCAGTGTTAAGTGACATTTGCCATAATGAACACCAAGCGGTTACATGATCGAGGTCCCTTTGAAGTGCAAGAAGGTCTGCAGGTGATCGGATTTTGCGGTAAATTATGCAGTCATCTGCGAACAAGCGAATGGCTGATGTAATGTTAGATGGCAGATCATTAATGTAAATCAGGAACAGCAACGGGCCCAGGACGCTTCCTTGAAGAACACCAGATAGAACATCGCTAAACGGAGATGAGTGGCCGTTAACAACCGTGAACTGTTTACGAAAAGACAAGAAATTCCTTAGCCATGAGGTTGTTAGTGAGTCTAGGTTGAGGGAAGTAATTTTACCTATTAAGCGTGAGTGCGCAACGCGGTCGAATGCTTTTGAGAAATCTAAGAATATGCAGTCTGTTTGGAAGTTCTCGTCTATGTTGTGTAGTAGCTCGTTAGTAAATTCCAGTAGTTGAGTCTCACAAGAGAAGCCTTTCCTGAACCCGTGCTGGTTAGAAAAAAAGAAATTATTACTATCTAGATGCTGCGCCACTGCTGATACGATGATGTGTTCGAGGATCTTACATAAGACAGATGTCAGTGATATGGGGCGATAATTTTGCGCGTTCGTTTTATCACCTGATTTGAAGATGGGGATAATTTTACCAATTTTCCAATCCCTTGGAATTTCACCAGTTGATAGCGACTGACGAAATATATGGAAGAGAATATTGCTTGAATGGATCACTGTGCTTTTGAGAATTTTTGTATTAATATCGTCAATGCCAGCAGAAGTCGAAATCTTAAGATTGTTTATTAATGCTGCAATACTGGAGACACTTATTTCAATGGGACTCATGTACTGGTAATCGGCATCTACTAATGGTGGAGTAGTGGAATGGTCTTCCTGTGTGAACATTGAAGAAAAATAATTATTAAATATAAGTGGACATTCTTCTTCTATAACTGGAGCACCAGTGTTATCCAACAACTAAACAAGAACCGGAGTGTCAATAGGCGATATCGTTTTCCAAAATTTTTTAGGGTTGTGTGTCATAAGGGATTGAAGGTCATGGGAATAATATTTAAGCTTTGCTTTGCGGATGGCACTACAATATGTTTTTTCGGCGGTTTTGTGTTTCTGCCATGAAGCCGGTGTGCCAAGGCGTTTGGCAGCTTTAAATAGTCGCTTTTTCTTGTTTTTTAATGCATGTAACATCCTGTTGAACCATGGTTTAGACGCGTTCGTGCGGATGAGTGAGTTGCGAATGAGTTGCAAAAATGGTTTTTGTTCGTACATAAGTGTTCCTGATCTTGTGATAACATGTTACAACCCAAGCTTAACACTACTGCTTTGGCTCAGACCATGATCACATGCAGGGGAAGTTAGATTCATTCAATTTGCCCCGCAAATATTTATTGCAGATATGGGCCCGCTTAGCCAGCAGGAAATCAAAAAAGACGCTCCAGATGTGACAGCTGCCATGCACACCGATGTTTTAACACAGATTTCAAAGCGCCACTGGCCTACCATCGTAATCCGGCCACTCATAGTCGCAAATTGCACTTTATGGAGCACAATGCCGCAGAATGCTGGTGACGCTTTTGTCGTCGCGGCAGAAAACAGCCCAACGGCCGTGCAGCCGAGGTCGTTTCGCATACGCAAAACACAAGTCTCAGAATGGTCTCGTCGCACTCAAGGCGGTTGTCTACACAGTACATACGAACTACGATCGATATCGGTGATGGCTATGCCGAAGCACCATGACTTGTGCGCGCGATCACTGCAACCGTTGCAACGAATGCGACTCGCTGCAGAGCTCGAAGTTCATTTCGCCACGTCGCACTCACGGCAGTTACAAACTCGGTACACACGCGTGCACCCGAACTAGGACCTGCTGTACAGCTCTAAGCTCATTTCAGCCTTCGGAAAACGAGGCGTGCTTAGTAAGCTTTTCAAACGTAATTATACTTGCAGGCGATATCACTGACTGACGCAAAAGCACTCGTTCCGACTGCAATCACTTTCACTACACTCACACTTGCCACTGCGCTGAGGCTTGCTGTGCGCACAGGATATTCACCCTGGGGAGCTGCTTCTCGCTGCTGTTCGTGAAGATCCTCGCGCGAATAAAGAAGAATTTTTGTAACTATCACAAGCGGTTCCAAATAAACACTTCGCAACACCGGCACTGTTACGTCTTGCGTAGACAGCGTAGGTTTGAAGGCCTCTCAGTCAACTCGGTGTAGACGGCGACAAAACAACTCGGTGGAAACTGCCGCTTGCCGCTGTTGCACACAGTGAAGCCCAAAGTCGCTGTCAACACTCGTAATAGTTGCGCGCGGCCAATAAGTATGTTTCTCGGCACAGCTACCACCTATTAGGCTTGTTTTTTCACTCCGCTTAGAGGCAGGCCATCTTGCTAAGGAGGTGCGGCCTGGCACCGCTGCACTGCTACGTCACGGGACAGCAGCCAATAGCGTGATGCGACCATCCGCTCGTGCGGCAAAAAGTTGAAGTTGGCCAACATCGTGCGCACAGGCGGATGCGTTCATGCGTCCCATTGTTCCGCCCTTGCGCGCTGTAGCAACGACGCGCGCGCATGCGGAAAAAAAGTGATCGTACAGCGGCCTTTACTCGCCCTTACGCGCTTAACCTCTTATCAACGTACTCGGTGGCGCTATCTATGGGAGGCGCTGAAACCCCCGCACACTCACTGAATAAAAAAAACCCTGTGTCGAGGCTGGCAATCGAACCAGAGCCTCTGGCGTTTAAGGCGGAGACGCTACCACTCCGCCATGACGGCTCGTTTTCTTTTCATCTTTATTGCATGAAAATAGTGCCGAAAAGAAAAGTCTAAGAACGCTTACGCCACAAAACACCAGGCCACCGTACTCCTGCATGGCCCCTCCTTCCAAAACATCAAAAGTCTGGGAGACACACGCATGCATCCAGATAGGGGAACCAGCTAGGCGGCTCTTTCAGGGCAGCATATACACCCCGAACCAAAGCGCATTGTGCATGAAACAAAGATTTCGACGACCATGGTGATTCGGCGTGGCGGCCCATTATGCGGCTCTTCCAGAGACTAAATAGTCCCAGCAACATAAATAGATCATATGTCGCCGCACTGTTTTTCTCCGCAATCAGAAAACAAATACTGTAGAGTGTGATGTCAGTGTACTTCATAACTGTTTGTTGTAAAATGTCCCAGAAGATAGCATCAATGCACAGAATAAAATAATGGTAAATTGTCTCTGGTGTATTGCGCAGGTGACAATTCACCTTCCCAAGCCTCTACTTAGCATTAAGCCATGCCTTCACAGCCAGCGTTGACGTCTGCAGCTTAAAAAAGAATGTTTTCGCGGCAGAAGAAATGCACATTTGCCTAACAAGAACAAAAGCGCAACAACACGACACAAATAAGGAGGAAACCGACAGGACAGGGTTTCCTCCTTTTTTGTGTCGTGTTGTTGCGCTTTTATTCTTGTTAGCTATGAACCAACATGCCCCGGAGAGTGTTTTACTGAAGCACACTTGCCCAACACGTTTTAAAACACTGGCCTCAAGGAACTCCAGAGAAGGTTCTCGATACAACAGTACAGAGAACAAAGACTCTGGAAGTGTCTGAGTCGTCTACCTTCTGGAGAGGCTATACAGGTAGTATACAGGCTATACAGGAAATTGAAGGTGTCAGCAACTTCTTTAAGGAATCCCCATAAAGGCCCCTCACGAGTGTGTCCTGTCGGTGCGAATAGGAAAAGCAAATGAGCACTCAGACGCCTAATAAGCACGGCAACTAAAAAAGGGTGGTATGACGATTTGAAAAAGAAAAAAACGCGACACAAGCTGATGCACGAATATGTGAACAAGGCCGATTCCACCAGACTCTAGAGAACTAAAGAAATATGTTATCGCGACGCATGGGTTTCCATTGGGAACGCCTTACGAATGTAGGAAATATTGTGTGCATCACCTGCACTTTCTTCCTCGCACAGTGGAGAACCTGCAACACATAAGCAAGTTTTTCAAATAAAAAAATGTTGCTGACTTGAGCCCGAGCAAACACTGATAGTTCCCTACCCATCCAAGCCTGGGTTTGTCGCCTAATGAAGACTATCTGTGAATCCCAGAAAGCGTCACTGTTGCGAATTTGGTGAAAAGGAACCACTATGTAGTTAAGGGGCCCGCAGTTCCAGCTATCCCACCATAATGACTTGGCGTTGTACCCCAATGGCCCAACCAAAACCCCTTGGATTTATCTAGATTAAGAGCCTTACCTGATACCTCGCAAAACTGTTCAGTCAAATGCAATGCTTCAAGCACACTTTTTTTGTCAGAACAAAAGAGGGCGACATCTTCTGCATAGGCTAAAATCTTAATTTCATACTGCGTCAGGCAGAAACCATGGATAGATGTGCAGTTAATAATACTGAAGCAAAAGGGTTAAAAAATATACAGCAAACAACGAAGGCGATAACGGACAGCCTTGGCGAACAGATAATTTCAATGGAATAGGTTTGCTAAGCTCTTGATAACAATTAGCCTTGTATGGTACTCCTTATAGCACAGTCTTATGTCCCTAAGCAAAACATCTCCAATATTTGCATGCTCTAAGACCGCAAACAAGGAATGGTGACGACTTAATTAGAGCTACTTGTCCGATCTCATCTAATACTGTCTCCACTACTGAACATGCAATATGAATATGGGTTTGGATGCTGCGGCCTCTGATTCCGCAAGACCTGATGCTTGCGTATTAAGTGAGCGACAACAAGCTACAGACGATTGCAAAGAACCTTTGCAAAAAGTTTGTAATCTACATTGCAGAGGAAAATTGGACAATATCCCTCAACTGTTGTCAACCGATTGGAGTCTGTGCTTTTTGGAATTAATATAGTATGCCCAGAATAGAAATTGGGGGCAAAAAATAAAATCATAAGAAGCCTGGAAAACCTCCATCAAGACAGGCGCTAGGCAAGTGGAAAATGTTTTATAGAACTCGCTAGTAATGCCATCTGGCCCAGGAGATTTCTGAGCCGTCAGGTCAGAAATGACAGATTTAATTTCGTTCAAAGTGATAGGCCCCTCCACTACAGCACGCTGCTCATCGTCAAGCCGGGGCAAAGCTTTGAATAAGTGACTGTAATCTGATGCCACATTTGTGCCCGCACAACCACCAAACAGCTTCCGATAATAGTCAAAGAAAGCCTCAATAATACCAGGACCATCGCTGTATGTGAAACCACCATACTGAATTTCCAATATTTCTTTAGCTAGAGCAGTCTGCCTTTCTTCACTCAGGGCCTGACGAGATGGTTGCTCGTCCAGAAATCTACGGGGCCTAGATCTTATCAAGGCCTCTTTGTATCTTTCAGTTTCAAACTGCTGAAGCTCTGCTTTTACGCCAGTATATATCGTCTACATAGGCACCTGGGCTAATCCTCTCTAACTCATGTAGCTCAACTAATGTACGACCGAGCTCTCGAAGGTGATGTCTCTTCAAAAACGCGATTCTTGCTGAAGCTTCAATAGCAATGTTTTTGTTTCTTGTTTAAATAAGTTTCATTTTGCAAAACTGAGAGGTCACCGCGTGACCACGTGTCCTTCAAGCAATTAGATACAGCACGTTTGAAGATTTCATCTGAGAGCAGGCAGCTATTCAGCTTCTACACCTCCCATTGAGGATCGAGTATGCGCCGACTGTACCTCCCTATGTGAAAAGACAACGAACAGTGATCACTGAAGAATGTGGGCCGCACCCAGTAACCAAAAGCGCTGGTTAACATGTCTGCTGAAACGTAAATCCTGTCAGGCCGAGCACTAGAGGAGCACTGAAAAAAAGTGAAATGGATGTTATGTCCCTTAACTTGCCCAACATCCAGCAGGCAGTATTCGCCTGCCAAATCAGTGAGTAAAGCAGCACTAGGGTCATATCGCTTACTTAACACTGTTCGGTATTCATTCATACAAAACACAATTGAAATCACCCAACAACATAATTTTACGATCCTTGGACAAATGGTCGACTAATGACAAGAAATATTGCCTTCTATCAGTATGTTTTACAGGTGCTTAAACACAAACAATTTGCCACTGTACACCCTAAATTGCGAGGACACAGCAGATATCTCGCCCATCATCACCTGTGCTATACGACACAGCAGTAATCCCCAGTGTGTTGGGCAGGAATAGCATGCATTCACCTGATAAGCCTCTCCAGCGACTTACGATAACATTGAATTCTGACAAAAGGCTCGACAGCAGCTTCAGTCTCCTCATCAGAGGACAGCTAGGTTTCCTGTATGGCTGCCACACTCGCACCCCATTTGTTTAAAAGATGCCGTAACTGATGTTGGCTTCGACGATTACGCAAAAATCTAATGTTAAGGGTAGCGACTTGCAATGCTGTGACCCCCGCAATTTTAGGTGCTTGTCTTATTGAAGGTTCTCCTCTGTATTGGGGCGATCGGCCTGCAAATCGGCAGCCTGTAGGGCAGACATCGCCCTGCCTTTTGAGGTGACCCTTCCCAATGTCACCACACTAGGTGGCTTCTGCACATCGCCATCGATACACACCTCATCATCTGCAAGACGCTTCAAAGGTGCGCTGTTGTCCATCACCTCTTCTGAGGCAGCCAAGGCTTCGGCCCATGAAGCGGATGGACAACGTCACTCGCAACCACGTTGACAGCCGACAGGGCACCGAACACACTAGAAGCTGACACTTCAGGCGACACACTGCTGCACTCCGGCGACGAAGGGGCATCTCCGGCGCAGAAGGCATGTGGCACATTCACTGGCTGAAGCGCCACCACTGACTCTACAGCAGGGGTGTTCTGCTCTCGTGATCGTTGGGTGACAGGTGGCTCCTGAGCAGCAAGCACAGGACTCAAAGTAGCAAACCCGGGCAGACCCGGGTCCGGTGGCTTTGGGTCTAGAGACGGGGATTCCTGTTTGTCCGTACTTGCAGGCGGACCTTTGCCGTTATTTGGTGCAGAAGCCTTTGGTCCATCTTCTGTTTGGAGCTAATGACTCAATTCACCCGACGCTTCCACAACATCCGACACATCCATAATGTGCGCTGACACCACTTCATCATCATGTCCCAGTTGCCTTGGCGTAACCTGTCAGCATAACTCATAGCACAATTCTCTACTGTGTGCCCAAAGCGTCGGCACTGGGTACATCGAGGCGTACGACACTGACGCCGTACATGGCCCACACGGTTACAACGAAGACACAGTGGAGGCCTGCCTGGGTTCACAACTAAAGCTTGTACCCCGAAAACGTTGAGCGTGTGAGGTATTGTACTTGCTGACAGTCCGTCCTTGAGCGTGAGCGAGATTTTACGGTTCGCTGCTTCCATGTGCTCCATTCTGGGGCACCGCCACTTCTCACGCTCGATAGTTTGTAGAGTTCCAAAAGGCTCCAAAGCTTCCACAATCCTCCGGTGCTCCATACAGCGCGAGAGCCAAAGAAGCTTGAGCTTCACGTTTTTGGTGTCCGGGTCAAACACGATGCATTTTAGACCTTTGACGTGGAACTCTGCTTTGTCAATAAGCTTTCTGTTACGGCCGATACGTTTTCAACACACAGCCGTTCAACATTTTAACACACATTTGACAGCATTTCAACACACAGCCGTTCAGAACGGCTTCCTCTTCCTCTTCCCTCCGCCATGATGGCTCGGGTTTTAATCATCAATCAAGGCGCATCTAGTGAATGCACGGGTTTCATATATTAACTCTTCTGATCCAGAAGTCGCCGCGCTTTCGCTACGTATATCCTGGCCTAACAGAGCTAGGCCATCAGCAACTTTTTCATTATGATTGCAGTTCAAAACGCCTCCAGTCCAAATTTTGAAGCGAAAAGCTTCACTACGCTATGTAAAGCAGTCGTCGGGTAGGCTGGAGAATGACCTTCAACGAACTTCAATCGGGAAAGCAGACGCGGCTTGGAGTCTGTAACGTTCAGTGTGTTCCGCACTCTGGATAGGCAACGCACCCACCCTGCCATGCTGCAGGAGGCGGTTAATGCTTCATCGCGAGAGGTTGGTCACCCAGTGAACGCTGCGGCCTATTGCTGCGATGCCACGTGCCTGCCAGAACGCTGTCAACGCTAATGAGCGCAGCCCTTATATATCTCTCTCACCGCCGCCACGTACCTCAAAACGGGACTGAGGCGTCCACTGATCCAGGGAGCAGTTATGCCGCCTTCCTTTCCTCAATATCATCGAAACCTAGAACGCGAAAGCTGTGGCGTACCGGGCAAGCTGACACGGCTCGGCATCTGTAACGTTGAGTGCGTTCCGCACAGTGGATGGACTATGCGCCCACCCCGCCACCCTGGTAGGTGGCGGTTAAATTAAAGTGTCATCACGAGAGGTCGCCCACCCATTGAACGCTGCGGCCTATTGCTGCAGTGCCGCGTGTCTGTCACAATGTTGTCAGCGTTAATGCATGCAGCTCACATCTCTCTCCCACCACGGCCACGTACCTCAAAGAGCGATTGAGGCGTTCACTGACCAGGGAGCCAGTTATGCGCCATTTCTTTAATAAAAATCATCGGAGTCAAGGACGTTGTCAACGCCAACGCCAATGGACGCCGACAGCCTATAGAAACTGGCGAGCGCTCGGATTCAGCAGCGTCGGCGTCTGAGTGGTGTATATGTATTCAGGGTGTCCTGGCTAATACTAGTTAAGGGTTAAAAAATTGACTGTGGTTTAGCTCTGGTTAACCCTAGTTGAATTGACAAAGCTTCGTTTTCTCCGCACGTCGTCTACGCACCGTCTCATTTCGACGCTCTCGAGAACTCAAACTCATCCCCGAAGAAGGATGGAAAGTTGGGCGAGTTGGTAACAGCTCATGGTGGGTGGAACAGCGCGAACCGACGAGAGACGAGAAGAGAAGAGAGCTTGTCTGTGTCTTTCTCTTCTCGTCTCTCGTCTATTCGCGCAGTTCCACCCATCATGCACCGTTATCTTCCGCAGTTGAGGAGTCAGTCCGGGACGTGGCACGACTTCTAGCAGCATCTTCGTTACGACGCTTCTAGAGTCGTGCGGCGCGTTCTTATGGCGTCTCTTGAGCGAGTTCTCTTCCTCGCTTCGTTCGGTCGTTGTTGCGTCTCTTTCGCGTTCTTCATAGCGGCTATACCTCCTCTTCCTCTACCCCAGCGGAGCACATCGGGTGGAGCGACGGCAGCGGCAGAATTAATTAACAATTAAGATCATTTTTCTCACTGCGTAAATATTGACTTTAGACACCAAATGTGAACTGCAAAGTAGGAGAGCACCTTCAGAATCCCCCATTCTATTTACTTGTGATGAAGAAAGCCTCAGGTGTATCTTTTTCAGAGCTCCAAAAAAAGCCCGCGAAGTAGACAAAAATCACGTGACTAGCGCATTCGCGCGCCACGCTTGTGCTGCTCTCAATCTTGGCTTGAGTGAACGAAATCAGCTGCTGGCAAGGCGCGACGACCGCATTGCTCCGGCAGACCGGCAAAGCGAAGGTGGTTGCGACGCCCGCGCGAGCCAGTCTGCAAGCGTGACGTATCTGCAAGTCTGCAAGCGGGATATAGATGTAGAAAGAAAAACGTATTTTGCTCCTAGAAGTAAAATGCAAAGTTTAGAAACGCTTCATTTAGCCATATATTTATTTTGAGTCGACGTTTCGGACAGAGCCTGTCCTTTCTCAAGAGTCTTGAGAAAGGACAAGCTCTGTCCGAAACGTCGACTCAAAATAAATCTATGGCTAAATGAAGCGCTGCTCAACGTTGCATATATATATATATATATATATATATATATATATATATATATATATATATATATATATATATATATATATATATATATATATATATATATATATATATATATATATATATATATAGAGAGAGAGAGAGAGAGAGAGAGAGAGAGAGAGAGAGAGAAAGAGAGAGAGAGAGTTTGATGTGTCAGCCAAAGATTTAACCTTGTGTTAACTCCTAAACACAGTGTTGGCGGTAACGCGCTACAAGTAACGGCATTACCGGTAACGCGTTAGCTTTTCCGGTAACTTAGTAACGTAGCCGTTACCATTTCGGATCTGTAACGGGTAACGTCCTTATGTTAACATTTTTGCGGTAACGTGAGGTGCCACGTTACCAGTTACTTTTTGTTCCAATTGTCACCCACACTGCCCCCTTTTTTAGAAAAAAAATGCGCAGAGCACCTAATATGGAGTTATAAATAAACAAATGGTACAGGTGCTCTCGACGACCCTTGCTGCTACTCGCATGCATGTCAGAAAGCACCTGCCCTTGACGAC
Source organism: Amblyomma americanum (assembly GCF_052857255.1). NCBI lineage: Eukaryota > Metazoa > Arthropoda > Arachnida > Ixodida > Ixodidae > Amblyomma > Amblyomma americanum. The sequence continues at coordinate 36,114,595 of NC_135500.1, read as the reverse complement.
GCTCCCACATAAAGAAAGCAGAATAGCCATAAAGCACGGAACACGTGCACGAGCACACATTCACACCACCTTCAGCTACCTCCCCTTCTCAAACCACTCACACACACAACCATCTAAAGAGTAGAAGCATGTGGAGCATTTTGAAACGTCACATATTTCAAAATTACCTTAAATTGGTTGAGAGTTCAACGATGTTTTATTTGTGCAAGTAGAATTGATGCTGAAGTGTTATTTTGTGTTTAATGTCACATTCAGAAAATGGCTTCAACATGTGTCACAAAGTTACAAGCCATCACACGTAAGTCTACAGGCAACTTTAGGCCAATATATCATTGCTAAGCTCCTGCACATTTGTGCAAAGCATTCTCCTTAAATAAGGATTTCGCGTAAAGTCGTTGTTTGGGCTAGACGTTTTATGTCAAGCTTATGCTTTACAAAATTGGTATGGTTACTTCTTAACACGAAGACTAATAAAAATTAATAGCCATGAAGTAAGGGCAAAGTAACGTGCCGTAATTTTTTTCGGTAACAGTAACAGTAGAGCGTTACCTTTTTTTGTAGGTAACGTAGGGCTGTAAGGCGCTCGTTTTTTTAGAGTAACGAGTGACGTATTCAGTTAATTTTTTTTTTCGGTAACGCCTACAACACTGCCTAAACAACCTGCCGTGATCACACAGTGTGGATCCTGCATAGATGTAGTCTGTACCAAGGAAACTGCGATGACGACACTTGGTGAAACAATGATTGATGGCTACGTATTTCTCAGACCATCGAGCAATCTTCGTAGGCATCGCACCAACGTCTGACAAGCAGCAAGACCAAAATAAACATAGTCAAATAACTCTGTAACAATAAAGCTTTACTATGTGTAGCCGTGTGTGCAGAAGATTTTCTCTGAATTCCAGGGTTAGCCTTGTTAAGCCACTGTCAATTTTTTGTTGTTATGTAGCATGGTATGAAGATGCAGATAAATTTAGTTTATAGAGCAGAATACGAGAATTTAGCACCAGGATGGGTTCACAAGTACTCTGAAACCCAGGCATCAGGCGCCATCCTTCGCCGGGCTACCAGAGCGCTACTCATTGCCTTTGCGCCATGCACAGCAAGCGGGCTTTGTAACCTCTGAGCGCGTAAATAGCTCCCTGTCATCCTCCTTCAAGCACAAGAAGTCAACTGGGTACAACAGCGTTGTCTACAGATGCAGTAATGGCCAGAGGGAGAAAAGCAGCTGGCTTATGGAGCGCTGTGTGCACATATGTGTCGAAAGTTCTGCCGCTGCGGAGTGTTGAGCCTGCATTTTTTCCAATCAGGTGTCAAAATGCCGACCTTCGTCAAATATGGATTGCTGCGGGGCATAGAAGGTTTACGTGGCAATTACGAATGCACGAGTAAGAACTGTTTGAAACGGTCGACCTAAATGCGCGGTCATCGCATTATGTTTAGCATTCAGTGACAGTGTTATAGAAACATGCTGGTATGTTTGGAGCATTCGGGACGGGGTGACTGATTGTGTGTGCTGCTGGAGGACGGCTAGAATAAACGTATCCTCTGTGGACTTATAAGCCTGTTTCCTTTCTACGAGCCGCTTTGCAGCTCTCCTCACTGCGGACGCTTCGTACGGCGCAGCGGTGTCTCTATGTACGTGTGGTGACGGCTGGTCGGGGCCCTTGGTTCGAGCGAAGCTCGAACCTACGGTTGCTGGTGGCCTGTGCCCACCGTAGGGACCACAATACTGACCAATTGGCATCCTGTGCCAATGCTTCTGCGCGGCTACACAAGAAGGACAACTGCAGCCCACAGTTACGTCGTTGGTTTTCTGAGTTTACACGTTAGTGGCGGCGACCTATGTTGTCGCACTGAATTAACGCGGTGGCTTGCAGTATGACCGATACAAGCCTATGCATTTGGCGGAGTGGGGCTCAAGCCTGTCAAACTCGCGAAAAAAAATCCTAAGCGTACCTCATCCAGAAAAAGAGCAATCAGTGTGTGCGCCATCGAAAGAAGAGATACAATGTGTTGTAAAAGTGAAAATATGTACAGAAACGAATGCAAGAAAATCTATATGTGAACTTTGATCAGCAATGATAGAATCGGCAGTAACCGAGCATGCTAACCCATTCAAATCATGCAGTGAGAAATAGTAAGCATTGCTTGCAGTGTAGAATGAAAACAGGCGAAATATAGCTCCCATCTTTGCCTAAGCGTGGCTAACCAAGGAAAACCGTCGGAAATAATCGTACGTCACATGATCTCGTTCAGCTTGACAACTTTGGAGGCGGACGATGACGAGGCAAACACGTTTATTTCCTATAATAAAGAGTATACATCCGCAATAGCAAGTTCTGCGTTGCTGAGGGCCACTTATCGTTACATGGGCAGGTGGTAACGGCAGAGGGGCAAGATGGCGAGTAACGCCATGTAAAAGGAAAATAGACAGTTAATAGTGAAGGGACACCCGGCGTTTTCTTGAGCTGGCTTTGCGCATCAATTTTTCACGGCGCATACGAGCATAGAGGGAGACTTGCACGCGGCCTGCTTCCGGAGGTAATGGGATGCCCCAATTAAAGTTCGCCAGCCGCTTTCGTCCTCCCCTTGAAGAAAGGAAAACGAAAAAGGTGCGTAGTCGCGCTGCTGCAACGTCAAGATGCGGTTTAAGGAGTAATCACCCTTGTCATATCCGTTCAGCGCCGCGGTCCTGGCAGGAAGGCCGCTTTTGTACTCTTCCGATGAGCAGCTACATAACAAAAAGAAGGATGTTCTTGGTTGACCTGAATTTCCACTAAGTATCGCTTTTTAGGAGGCAAAGTACCTAGCAAAAATGCTTCCTGAAAGGAAGATTCTGGGAGCATAACCACGAATGAATGAGAGCAGAATGAGATTGGTTGAAAGCGCAAAGGTTTCCGGTCGATAGCGCTATCTCTTACAAAAAGAGAAAGGAAAGGAAAATCTACTTTACCCGATCATCGATTTTTTGAAGGCGCGAAGCTTGCGTTATCAAAACAAGAAAACGAGTGTGTTCGTCCGGATGAACGCGTTCCACTTAAGCTGTGATTTCCGGCAAGTTGGTACCGTTCTGCTTCAGGTTCTATTTGAGTGGTACCGTGTTACAGTGAGCTCGTGGGAGACGTGAGTGCCCGAAGCGTACAAGAGCTCCGCTTATGGGCTGTACAGGTGACAAGCACACGAACAAAGGAATGTGTCCACCAATGAAGAAATTCTTGATTCGTTTCTTGGAATTTAGGCAGAAAAGAAGTTTGGTCATCACTGCTATGGCAGCAGTGTTGTCAGCTTTCTCCCATAAATGGCATGTCATAGTATGGTAAGGTATGGTATGGTATGGTATGGTATGGTATGGTATGGTATAGTATTGCCTGATACAGTATGACATGGTAATGCGTTCTCCCAAAAAGGACATGTTATAGTGTTGTATGGTGTATAGTATCGCATGATAGGGTATCGCATGGTGTAGTGCGGTATGGTATGGTGTAGTGTAGTGTGGTATGGTGTAGTGTAGTGTGGTGTGGTGTGGTAGGGTATGGTGTGATGTATCATGGCATGATATTACATGGCGTTCCACGGTAAAATATGGTATTATATTGTAGTGTGGTATGATGTTGTAAGGCACGATATTTTATGCATGGCACGGTACGATTTAGCATGGCATGGTATGGCATGGCATATGTGGCATTTGGGGCTGTAAGTCCCGAGGCTCAAAATGGGCTATGAGAGACACCCTAACAGAAGATTTGGAACTAATTTCGAACGCCTGAGATATCACACAGCACAGATATTACACACAGATATTGCATAGCACAACAGCGCCTTTGGCATTTAGCCTCCATCTAAATTCGGGGCATCTTTTCGAGTGCTGCGTTGCGTATTGGTAAAACGGTTCCACTCACTGTTTTGTGGGAAGCATGAGCGAGAAGCCTCTTTCGCTCAGAAGCATCATGTTTTTACTTCCTTCATGCGAATAGCTTGTCAAAAACAGAAACTTACGATTGTCGCTTTGTTGTGTTTTAGGTGTCGCAGCAAACTTATGTTACCTACCCACAGTATTCCTCATTTCCTCTCCTACGCGTGTTCTAATGCTTTTAGCAAACAGACTGAGGCCTTGAAGGAAACTTTGATGGCAGCGGTATAGTAGAACTTATCTCTAAATGTACTATTAGCAATTAATAAAACGCGAAAAACAAAACTGAGATGGCAACACAAAAATATCAACATATTAGCTTCTGGAGACAAAAGGCAAGCGAGGCTGATCAACACTTATGAAAACAGTCTTCCCGCCGTCGAAGTCGAAATAACCTGAGCTTGTATTGAGCTTCGCTTGACTAAGAGGTTCTCATTTTCATGTCCGTGTCTCAGTTCTCTTGTTCGCGTTTCCTTTCTTTCTGATAGTGCGTGTTTCCATCCAGCGTAGACAATGTAATCTCATCTGTACAACGTCCACTTCAGTGAACATTTCAAATACTCTAGCTTTTGTTAACCCCCGGCGGAAGTCCGTTATATCAAAATGCAAATTCATTGTAACCAAATTCAGGGCACTGCAAGTTTCTGTTGAGTGCTGAATTTAGATATCACTAAATTGCTGCTTCTAGGTAAAAATACATCATCATCGCTGACATTCAAAAATTTTCTTTTGCAGAACTGCGGACACTGCAATTACAAAACTGCTCCACTCGCGAAATTTCACAGCGATGTAATTTTGCTAGCGAAACTGCAGGGTGCATACCTGTACGTGTTAAAATGCTGGGGCTACACAGATAGTTTATAGTCGGTTCAGTAACAGCAAAAGAAAATAACACGCGAATTTGGTAAGTGGAGAACTACTAAAGTCTCTCAGAAAGTTTAAACCTTCTACTGCTCGGCCCTGGCTGTCTACCGATGGCGCACATTATGTGAAAATCCGTCGAGATTGTCAGCGACGAAAAGCCCATCACATCCTACCAACAGTGTTTCTGAATGCTATTGAACCCCCTCAGCCCTTACAGCAGATCTGCATGGCCTTTTTCCTAACTCAACGTCTGGAAATAAGTGGATCATCATAGCGAACTACTACCTGACCGTTATGCCTATACAAAAGTCCCACCGGAAGGAACAGTCGCAAAAGTCGACCAGTTTTTCGTGCGTGGAGTGCATTCTTTAGCGACGCGACACCCCGATGTGCTCATTTCGAACAGAGGATGAGCACATCGGGTAGCATTCACGGTGAAACGGACGCCAGCAATCCGGCGCTGCAGACAAACCAGCCACCGGAGGACAACTGCATAACTTCCGCAGACCAACGGACTGACCGAGCGCCTGAACAAAACCATCGCCGATATGCTCGCTATGTATGTCGATGCCGAACACAAGACCTGGGACGTCATCCTGCCTGACATCATCTTCGCCTACAACACCGCAGAGCAGGAGACAAACCAGATGACGCCTTTTAGGCTCGTCCATGGAAGGAAGGCCACTACCATGCTAGGTACCATGCTGTCCAGCTTTACCGAAGAAAATAACGTCGACGTCGCTGCCTATATACCTTCAACGCGCAGAAGAAGCTCGAAGGCTTGCCCGATTACGGATCAGAGACCAGCTGCGGACAACGGCAGACACTAAAATCTACGTAGGCACAACGCGGAATACAAGCCAGGAGACCAAGTCTGGGTTTGGACGCCCATTCGCTGCCGCGGATTGAGTGAAGAAATTTGCAGTGGCTTATACCGGCTATGCCACGATATACGTAGCGAGAGGTACGTTTCCCTGGCTGAGCTTGTTGTGGTCACTGTATGTTTAGCAATGGCAGACATTGGGCTCCATCTCGGCGGCTATGTGCCGTCTATTACGATCAGCAGTCTGGCATCTCCGTTTGGCAAGCTGTTCCCCTCTCTATTAGGGTGTCTCCGCAGCTCTTTCCGCCTTCTTACGCTCATTATTTCTTTGTTGAGTAGCCAAGTGCCAGGCGACAGCCTCAGGATCGGAAGAGTTAATCTTTTCTTGTCTATACCACCGCTTAGCAGCGGCTGGACTCTCCTTCTCTGCATCCATGTCAAACGTTGTGATACAGCCGCACATTACATTTCCGCCTTTTATACGCAATGCTGCTCATGCGACGCGTGGCTCGTGTGATAGAGCGGCGTGCGGGGAGGCGGCGACGAAGCGCGCGGCTACGACGGCGGAGCGGGCGCGCGGCCGCGACGACGGCGAAGCACACTCCACATCTGCTGCTCCTCTCCGGCTGCCTTGGTAACGACGAATGCGCACAACTGGCCGGCCACCGCGAAATGCTCGACTGGTAGCCCTGTGTAGCTTTCGCTACACAACTTGCGTCGCTATTTCAGCCCCTGCAAGGCTCTTCGTCGGCAGGGCGAACTGCACTATGAGGTCTTGTCTGTTTAAATGACTGCATCCCAGCGACGCCGCGTGCGACGAGAAGTTGTTCATGTCATCTGTCTAATGCCCTATAGCGCGCTAAATGACGCTGTGTTTCCACTCTCGCTGTTTATTGTGCATAGTCTCTTTTATTTCCCAGTCACCTTATTTTGTTTTAAAGTATCGGTTCGATGCACCTTTGAAAGGGGAGTAATGCCGCGAATCTTGGTAGTGTTCATTCTTCAACGCTGCCGCCACGCCGCTTTATCGCTCTGTTTGCGATGCAGAACGCGACCAGATGTATCTCGATTGATCGAATCCAAGTGGAGCCGATTCTACTTTGTTCCAGGGTGTTGTAGTAACTTTGACCGCCGTACCTCGAAAGGTCTCTATCACCTTTGTATTGAGCACGGCACAGAGCGGGGCTTTGTGGGCGACGACTGCCGAGCAAGCTTGCAGCTTTCGCCGCCGCCGAGTCATTCAGTTCCTTCTGAGCACAGGTCAGCACAATAAACCGTTTCTTTTAGAAGCCTTCTTTCGCTGCCTTCCTCACTGCCGATACCTCTGTCAACACTACGTGACAATATCAATGAATAAATTGGTCGATCAATCATTAAAGAAATCACTCATTCTTCGCTTCAGTCTGCGTGCGCACAAACTGGGAGTGGCGAGAAAAAAGCGATGAATTGCACACAGCTTGGCGGGCCTGGTAATTGTCTTCGTACTCAAATACAGTTGCACTGAGGTATACACAGGGGTCGTTATATAGAGTTTCGATTTTAGGATGAAATATTACCTCGTTTGTTTTTCCTGATTTATATTGAATGAGTTAAATGATGACCATGTGGCAAGTGAGGAGAGTACGTGGTTTGCCAAGAGAACAATAAGGTGGCACCATCTGCATATACAATTTTTTTTCAAGACTTCTGATGTTAGATGTATCACTTATGTACATATTAGACAGAGGTGGCCCTAAAATGCCCCTCTGGGGAATGCCATATGAAATTCATAGAAGCTGTGAGAAGCCATGATCAACGTCCTCAGATTCAGACCGCGAACGCAAGTATTAATTATTCAGGGTAAGGGCATGCTCGCGCATGGCCTTGTGATCTAGTTTTGCAAAGAAAATGTCTTGAGTCAAGGAATCGAAGGCTTTAATTAAATCGACAAAAATGCTAATGGTTAAAATTTTTGCCATGAAACTGTTTAGTATATATTTTAGTTCAACTAACTCATGCACATTGCACCTGGTTTGTGCATAGTCATACTGACAATCAATTATTACGTTATCAGTTATTTACCAAAAGGGCTTGTATATACTCTTTTTATATAACGGCTACCCTGGCAAGCTGCATATCGGCAGGAAATAGCGCTGCCTTATATGCAATGTTATAGATAGATAGATAGATAAACAGGAGGAGGGAAAGGCAGGGATGTTAACCAGAAAGGGACTCCGTTTGGCTACCTACCTGGTGCCGAGGAAACCGTGATCAATGTTATAGATACGCGTTGGGCATTGGTGTATTTATGTCGGGATATATTTCACTGGCTGAATTTGAATATTGTGCGCGTCAATGTTACATGTATCCTTTAACTTTCTGCGCATTGTTAAAACTTGTGTTTCGGCCTTTGGTTTGCAAAACAGTGACTCTGGTAACTTACCGCCGAGAAGACTAGAGACTGCAGCATTGAATAGCCTATGATCTACTTCGGAGAAAAACATATTGAATTAGCCAGCTAGACATGGTCCCGATATCCTTCCTCACAAATTATTAAGCTTGTTATGTGTGGACCATATGTGTATCTACTTAAAAGCAAGTGCAGGCGTCTCATTTTTTTTTTTGGTGCTGCTAAAAAGCTGATTGTCGATTAAGTTGTTACAATAAGAGGTACAAGCTATTTTCATCTTTCTGTTCAAACGGTTGTGCAAATGATTTGTGCTTTGCTAGTGTGCCCGTATCCCTAGTTAATTAATGCAGTAATGTTCAACAGTCTAGTAAGGGAACAGCAGTTCACAATTGGCAGCGAGGGGCTGGAAGTGGTAAAGGAATACTTCTACTTGGGGCAGGTAGTGACAGCTGATCCGGATCATGAAACGGAAATAACTAGAAGAATAATAATGGGGTGAAGTGCACATGGCAGGTTCTCTCAGATCATGGATGAAGTTTACAAATATCCCTCAAGTGAAAAGCGTACAACAGCATAATCTTACCGGTACTCACCTATGGGGCAGGAACGGGGAGGCTAACGAAACGGGTTCAGCTTAAGTTAAGGACAACGAAGCGAGCCATAAAAGGAAAATGATAGGTGTATCGTTAAGAGACCGGAAGCGGGCAGAGTGGATGAGGGAACAAACGCGGGTTAATGGTATCCTAGTCGAAATCAAGCGGAATAAATGGGATTGTGCAGGGCATGTAATGCAAAGGCAAGATAACCCGATGGTCCTTAAGGGTAGCGGAATAGATTCGAAGAGAAGGAAAGCGTAGCAGGGGTGGCAGAAGGTTAGGTGGGTGGATGAGACAATGAACAATGCTGATTCTTGGGCTAGTTGGTACTGTTCACTCATAATGGCAAAGCGTTTTGCGCAAAAAACGAGGAAGTGAGAGGAAGACGGGACAGCGCTAACTTTCAACTGGCGTTTATTGAAATACAGAGGCATATATATAGCGAAGCAAGCATGGAAATACACAAAGGATACAAACGATCACACTCTACGCATGCGCCCACCACTGCAGTCTAGGAAAGCGATTTCCTTGTCAGAAAGATTAACAGAAGGCGTGCTAACACAGTCCGCTCCCCTTTTCCTAATCAACCGGGCTTCGATTATTTCACGTGTGCAGCGGTCTATACTTCTCGCCTCTACTGTGCATGCGCCGAACATGGGCTCGCATGTTTTGCTAGGACAGTGATGACAATGTTCAGACAGGTTACCGTCCCTTGGGTTTGCCACGTTCCGCCTGTGTTCAGCAAGCCTTTCATTAAGGCATCAGCCGGTCTGCCCTATGTATACCCGTTCACAGGTTAAAGGAATATTGTATACCACCCCTAGCGAGCACTCCAAAACATTATTCCTATGCTTCACTCTACATCCCCCTGACTGTGCTGGAAAAGGGTCCGTCAACTTACACAATTTTGACAGCTTGTCTGGGGCAGAGAATGTCAACTTCACATCAACCTTTTTGGCAACCCCCTTCAGCCTATGGGATATGCCGAGCATATAAGGAATCACCACCGTCTTTTTTTTTTCGGCAGGTGGTTCGCAACGGCTCTTTTTACGCTTCTTCAACAAGACTTCCTCCACGGAAACGAGCACTTCTTTGGGATACCCGGCGGCAGAAAGCCTACCGACTTGCTCGCTCAGGCTGAGGGGTAACATGAGAGGACATGATTTCTTCATGGCATTGATGAAGCACATGCTCACAATAGCCCTTTTTACAAGCTTCGATTGGGAGGACGAATAAGACAGGAGTCGTTTGTTGGCCCAAGGGTGGTAATACCAGCTTACATGGGTTTCTCGAAAAATTAACATTAAATCTAAAACTTGCAATTTGTTATCAGCGGGTAGTTCATGTGTCAAATCAAGTGGGTTAAAACAGTGCTTAAAAAGTTCTAAAAAGGATGTAAGGTCCTGTTCAATGCAAGCTATGCGGTTGTCCAACAAGACTAAAAAATCATCAACAAATCTAAAAACCTTTAAAATCTTAAAATCTTGTAGATGGGAGGCTACCGTCCTGTCTCGGCGAGCTAAAAACAAATCGCTAAGAACCGGCGCTATGCAGGACCCTATGCAGACACCACGTTTCTGTAAATACACACCTTGATTCCATTCTGCGTAGGTTGAGTTTAGGTAAAAATGTAAAAGTTCCATGAACACCGCCACAGATACACCAGCAGCATTCTGAAACGCGACAGACCCAAAACAATCGATGCTATCTTCCACACAAGCAAGCAACTGGTCATGAGGGAGCGAATAGTACAGATCTTTTAAGTCTACAGATATGGCGCTCATGCGTTTGTCGGAATTATCTGCTAAAATTTTACAACTCTTTCTGAGTTCTTTAACACAAACGGATCAACGATATCCAAGAGATTTAATTTTTCTTTCAGAAAACCGGCGACAGCCTTCTGCCAGGAATCATATTCAGAAACGATTACCCGTAGAGGGCATCCCACTTTGTGAGATTTTTCGGAAAACAACACCTGCAAAGAGTTCTTTTCACTTTTATCTACATGCCTAGCTGGAAGATCAAGGTTTATGCTATTGCACAGCTTTTTTGCTTTTGTTTTTACCTTAGATAATACAACATTCCGCTGCTTGTTGAACAGAGACGTGATAGCATCCCTTGCCTTGCTGGTAAACTGACCTGGTAAAATTACAAATCCCCCTCTTTGTCTGCGGGAATAACACAAAGAGAATTTTCCCGCAAATATTCTGTCACCTTACGTATTGGCAGTTTTGACAGGAAGGGCCTATTGTGCCGCAACACATCCACACCCTCGGAAATGCAGGCGTCCCTTTCACCCACCGCTGCACGACTGGACACTCGCCGCACAAAAGACAGCAGTTGTGGTGCATCCTTCTTCGTTTCAAAAGCATACTTCGGGCCTAGACGCAGACCCCTTTGCACGTCGTTCGGAAGAACATCTCCGTTGAATGTCCGATCTCTCGCCGATCTCCTCCTGGCTTCCGAGGAAGGTTGGCTCTCAGCTTGACCAACGTGGCTTGCCATAAGAATTCCGTTATCCGATCAGCCAAGGCGAGATACTCCCCCAACGCTCTGCCAGCTTGGGCAGTTGCCAACAAAGCACGCAGCCTAACTCGAAGAAGGTCCCTGAACAACCTTGCCTGTCGGTGCCACTCCGCTTTGAGAATTTTGCACATCCTCATACCATGCCCTACTGACGGTGCATGAAGGTGTTGCCGCACGAAGGTGTTGCCTGATGATGTCCGGATCCTGTTTGGAGGCCTCGCACTTTCAGTAGGGCATGGTATGAGGATGTGCAAAATTCTCAAAGCGGAGTGGCACCGACAGGCAAGGTTGTTCAGGGACCTTCTTCGAGTACTCCCCGAACGCTCTGCCAGCTTAGGCAGTTGCCAGCAAAGCACGCAGCCTAACTCGAAGAAGGTCCCTGAACAACCTTGCCGGTCGGTGCCACTCCGCTGTGTGTAGGCCTCGCACCGTCAGTAGGGCATGATATGATGATGTGCAAAATTCTCAAAGCGGAGTGGCACCGACAGGCAGGGTTGTTCAGGGACCTTCTTCGAGTTAGGCTGCGTGCTTTGTTGGCAACTGCCCAAGCTGGCAGAACGTTGGGGGAGTATCTCGCCTTGGCTGATCGGACAACAGAATTCTTATGGCAAGCCACGTTGGTCAAGCTGAGAGCCAACCTTCCGCGGAAGCCAGGAGGAGATCGGCGAGAGATACGGACATTCAACGGAGATGTTCTTCCGAACGACGTGCAAAGGGGTCTGCGTCTAGGCCCGAAGTATGCTTTTGAAACGAAGAAGGATGCACCACACTGCTGTCTTTTGCGAGGCGAGTGTCCGGTCGTGCAGCGGTGGGTGAAAGGGACGCCTGAATTTCCGAGGGTGAGGATGTGTTGCGGCACAATAGGCCCTTCGTGTCAAAACTGCCAATACGTAAGGTGACAGAATATTTGCGGGAAAATTCTCTTTGTGTTATTCCCGCAGACAAAGAGGGGGGATTTGTAATTTTATCAGAAGGTCAGTTTACCAGCAAGGCAAGGGATGCTATCACGTCTCTGTTCAACAAGCACTGCAGCGAATGTTGTATTATCTAAAGTGAAAACAAAAGCAAAAAAAAGCTTTGCAATAGCCTAAACCTTGATCTTCCAGCTAGGAATGTAGATAAAAGTGAAAAGAACTCTTCGCAGGTGCTGTTTTCTGAAAAATCTCACAAAGTGGGTTGCCCTGTAAGGGTAATCGTTTCTGAATATGATTCCTGGCAAAAGGCTGTCGCCGGTTTTCTGAAAGAAAAATTAAATCTCTTGGATATAGTTCATCCGTTTGTGGTAAAGAACTCAGAAAGCGTTGCAAAATTTTTAGCCGATAATTGCTACAAACGCACGAGCGCCATATCTGTAGACTTAAAAGATCTGTACTATTCGCTCTCTCATGACCAGTTGCTTGCTTGTGTGGAAGATAGCATCGATTGTTTTGGGCCTGTCGCGTTTCAGAATGCTGCTGGTGTATCTGTGGCGGGGTTCATGGAACTTTTACATTTTTACCTAAACTCAACCTACGCAGAATGAAATCAATGTGTGTATTTACAGAAACGTGCTGTCTGCATAGGGTCCTGCATAGCGCCGGTTCTTAGCGATTTGTTTTTAGCTCACCGAGACAGGACGGTAGCCTCCCATCTACAAGATTTTAAGATTTTAAAGGTTTTTAGATTTGTTGATGACTTTTTTAGTCTTGTTGGACAACCGCATAGCTTGCATTGAACAGGACCTTACATCCTTTTTAGAACTTTTTAAGCACTGTATTAACCCACTTGATTTGACACCTGAACTACCCGCTGATAACAAATTGCAAGTTTTAGATTTAATGATAATTTTTCGAGAAACCCATGTAAGCTGGTATTACCACCCTAGGGCCAACAAACGACTCCTGTCTTATTCGTCCTCCCAATCGAAGCTTGTAAAAAGGGCTATTGTGAGCATGTGCTTCATCAATGCCATGAAGAAATCATGTCCTCTCATGTTACCCCTCAGCCTGAGCGAGCAAGTCGGTAGGCTTTCTGCCGCCGGGTATCCCAAAGAAGTGCTCGTTTCCGTGGAGGAATCCTTGTTGAAGAAGCGTAAAAAGAGCCGTTGCGAACCATCTGCCGAAAAAAAAAAGACGGTGGTGATTCCTTATATGCACGGCATATCCCATAGGCTGAAGGGGGTTGCCAAAAAGGTTGATGTGAAGTTGACATTCTCTGCCCCAGACAAGCTGTCAAAATTGTGTAAGTTGACGGACCCTTTTCCAAGACAGTCAGGGGGATGTAAAGTGAAGCATAGGAATAAGTTTGTGGAGTGCTCGCTAGGGGTGGTATACACTATTACTTTAACCTGTGGTCGGGTATACATAGGGCAAACCGGCAGATGCCTTAATGAAAGGCTTGCTGAACACAAGAGGAACGTGGCAAACCCAAGGGACGGTAACCTGTCTGAACATTGTCATCACTGTCCTAGCAAAACATGCGAGCCCATGTTCGGCGCATGCACAGTAGAGGCGAGAAGTATAGACCGCTGCACACGTGAAATAATCGAAGCCC